>NW_006238923.1:7786342-7975592 GCF_000375325.1 Capsella rubella
CCTAAATGATATAGATTGTTGTAATTTAAAAAAAAAAATAGATTTCATGAAAATAAATATTTAGAAATGTCAAAAATATTAATTTGTAAACTTTCTAAGTGTATATATATTTTTAATCAATATTTAAAAATACTATGATTAATATTAATATGAGAAAGTTATTAAATCAATACATGGGTAGTTTAGTCATTTTTAAAATCAAATCTATCTGGATGGATATGCAAAATGGAGAAACAAACACATCTCCATCCAGATAAATCATCCAGATGAATCATTTAATATCTTGTTCGTTTCATCATTTGGAGAAGAGATGAATCATCCACATAGATTATTTGAATGGATCATCTGGATGAATATGCAAAATGGAGAAACGAACAGGGCCTAAGAAATAATCATGAATGATTTCGATTAGTATCAAAATGTAATACTAACAAGAATTCGTCATTCAATTCTAGAGATCACTTTCGTCGCTCAAAAAGAAGAAAGTATCAGTACGAAACCAGAGTGAACTTTTTTTGTATCTGTTTGGAACAAAGTGTATGTATTGTCAATTAATCAGATTTATTAAGGGACATATTAAATAAAACAATATAAAAAGAGGGAATAATTAGGGTCATGTTAGGAATATTTAGCAGAAGAGAATTTTTATATCATCATCGAAACTGAACTGA
This sequence comes from Capsella rubella, assembly GCF_000375325.1. Classification (NCBI taxonomy): domain Eukaryota; kingdom Viridiplantae; phylum Streptophyta; class Magnoliopsida; order Brassicales; family Brassicaceae; genus Capsella; species Capsella rubella. Next base: position 7,787,014 of record NW_006238923.1, read on the forward strand.
TACAAATATAATAATGAACAGATGAATGCAAAACGAGTTTAATCAAGAGGAGAAAAAATAAATATAATTTTCAATGCTTGAAATAAGGCGAAGTCTAAGGGGTTAAGATTAGAATTAATCAAGTCACTATATAAGTTTTGAAGGTTTCGTAAATGAGACAAAACTGAATATACACGTAAATAAAGATTACTCCCGGGGAAACTGAATTTGCTGTAAACTAAGAGAGAATTAAAAAGACATTTTGAAGAATGAAGAATGAAGAAGAAGGAAGAAGACCGGTTAAAGAGAGAGTAAACCGGGGGAGAAAGGACAAGAGATCAGGTGGTGGGAAAGACCAATGATGAGGAGGAACTGACAACAAATTACAGAAGACAGAGTTAAGTGTCTCTGTCTTAAACACTCATCGGGAAACTCTCTCTTCTATCTTTCTTTTCTATCTTAGCTGTACTTTTTACATTTTTCTCCGTACCTTTTATTCTCCCTTATTGGCTTCCTTTTCAGAAAAACAAAAATAAAAAATAAAAATTTCAGAGATTATTTATATGTTTACTATATTTATTTACTTCTTCTTCTATGTTTTCTCATTCCTTAAAATGACGACCTTTCTCTAATTTTTGGAAGTGATTGATTAAAAAATATATATTGGTGGATTTTTAAGGTATATAAGTCAATTCAAAATATCAATTTTCCTATTTTTATAAATTACTTCTCCAAAAATATGAACTACAATATTAGCTGTTTGCACTTGCACCATATTATTATCGAATATTAGCTGTTGTGTTTCTTCCTTTTTTTTTTCTTTGCATTTCTTCGCTCTTTGGAAACCTGTATATTCCAATAAGTACTATTTAATATTATTTTCCTTTAAAGGAGATTACGATTCGATTTTATACTATTTTTCTCTCCAAAGTATATCTTAGATAATTATCCTACAAGAAATTTAAATTACACCACAGTTTCCTAAAAAATTATAGTAATACACAACCAATTTTAATGAAACAAAAACCCTCAATATTTCATAAATTAACAATTAAGCCGGGTAGTAATTTTTTATTACTCTCTTCTTCGATAATAATTTTCTCCTCCACCAAAACAAAATAAAGCTAATTAACAAAGGACTACTTAATAATAAGAATCAACTAAGAACTGGTCTGATCTCTTGAATTCTCAGACCAACAAAACATGACTTCAAACACTTTCCTCTCGGCGATCCTCCGCCTCCTCCTCCAATCAACACTCCACTCTCCGCCACCGTCTCCTCCACTGCTAATATAGCCTTCCTATATCCATCTTCAATCTCACCACCATGCACATTGCCCTTATCCTCATCTTTAGGGTCAGTAACAGTAACACCCTTATTTAAACTATCCGCCAGGTCATCCAAATCATCTACCACCTCTTCTTCTTCTTGATGATCATCATCATTATCACCACACTCATGCTCATCATCCTCGTCCTCATCATCACCATCATCATCTTCATCATCATCAGTTTGGTAATGAGAGGGTTCTTGAGGAAGTTCGAAAACGTCATCGTCCAAAGGAACAAGGTGGAGAGTGAGGCGACCATTGGATCTGTTCGCACGAAAATACTCATGATGACGAACCTTCTCTTCTCTCAGGATAAGTCTCCCGTCGCTCGTCACCACACGCTTCAGAACCCACGGCATGTGCGGGAGAAGATTCCCAGTCTGAGCAAGCAAAGGTATCGGAGGAGGAAACTCACGCGCCGCCGCAGCTCTAGCTTCTCTCTCTTCCCTCCTCCTTCCTCCGTAACGAAACCTGCTTTTTACAGGCTCCGAAGCAGCGGAGACGACGTCGCTTCCTTCGTCCGCTGAGAGCACGTCGAAGCAGCTCTCTGTCCCGATGTAGTCTCCGACGGCGGAGGACGAAGAGGATGACGTGCGGGAAAGCATGGAAGACGCCATGAGAGGTGAGGTTTGATCGGAGTTGATGGAAAGAGACTGATCAGAAGAAGAAGCCATGGATGATGATGATGACGAGTCAGAGGAAGAAGAGGCTCTCTCCATGTCTGGATTTTACAATGAATAAAAAAACAAAACCCAATTCTTTTTTCTTTTTTGGGTTTTGTTCGTTTTATTTTTTTATAATTTATAATGGTGGAATTAGAGTTGCATGAAGAGATCTTAAATAGAGAGACAGCTAAGCCAAAGAGGTGAGGTCATTGAAGGGATGGTCTCTGAGATATTATTGAGAATCTGTGACATTTAATGTTTTTTTCCTGTGAATGGAAAAAAAAATATACATAAAGGAAATCAAATATTAGACCCAAAATAAAGTTGGCTAAGAATATGTCATCATTACCAAATTAGTATAAACTAAAGTACATGATTGGTAGAACATCTAGAAGTTTCTTAGAATTTCTATACACCCCCTCACACCTTTCTTTTATCCAATGAATGTAATATTTTCTTTTCAAGATTGTGTAAATAAATGCAAACAAAAAACAATGCATATGCCGATCTATATATGGTTTGAAATTGGGAATGAAAATAAGATGAATGAAAAAATGGGAAAGCATCATGTATATGTAGAAGATAATGGTTAAGTCAATCAACTTACTAACAAATAGATGTCATAGCTCGCATTGCTCTTTCTAGTCATTAAAGACATAATTCTAGACTTCTGATATTTTCTTTCGAAAAAACCTATGTTCATATGATGTTCACCATTTATAAATCTACAATGGTAAATCCATAAGTAAAAAGTTCCAACCATTTCCTCAAGAATCAAGATAAAGCATAGATTAACAACATTGCCAGCCACACACAGAATCAAACAAGTACAACTAAAAAAGAAAGAAACAGCCTAGAAATAATCAACTTAAGTTGGATGTGCATAAACTTACACAAAGTGGTAATAAATCTACATTGAATATTCTCTTTGATATACTTTGTAACAGTTTCATTTTCTTAAAGGAATAGAAAGAAAACAAAAAAACTAATGGATTTATAGCTAAATAAAGGTTAAGCTAGCAATGAGGATGGTCATAGAAACGTCTATAGATTATTATTAATCTCTTTAATTTAAAACAAAACAGCCAAAACCTGTTGGCAAAGGTTTTATTAACGTTATGATAAAAACAAAAACCAACTTCGATTACATGAAAGCTACACGTTTTTTATCTTCAAAAGACAAGAATCTGTCTATTCTTGAAGTTGAACGCAAAAAGCATCTTTACCTATTCTTGAACGCCAAAAAGCAAACTACAATTCACGAAATAAACAAGTTGTTGACTGACTAAATTCAAGAATTGTTTATTAAATTCAAGAATTATTTATCAAATTAAACAAAAACAATTCATGAACGCAATGGTCAAATCGAACAAGCTACGCCTACGCGTACCTTTAATTTAAAAGCCAAAAAAAAAAAAAATAACGAAGCCGACTTCCACGAACATCTTTCTAAAGTTCCTAGGATTCAAAAAGCGATTATAACAAAGATTCTAAAAAAATAATTAAAATAATCACGAAGATTCTTATGTGTTTAGAAGAAAAAAAACGAATGATTGAGATTAATATCATAATCAAAAACCCTAATCAGATTTTCATATTTTAATCCTACATGATGATCGAATTGTCGTGAATCATCAATCAAATAATATAATCATATACGATTGCAAAAATAAAAGATGAAAAAGAGATGTATGATAATAAAAAAATTAATTTACCTGTAAACATGGGATTAAGCAAACGAGATTTTTCTTCAATGAGGGTTGATCAAGGATGAACGTTACGCCAACTCTTGTGTTTGTTCTCTTATACGTACGCACTCACAACGAAGCACAAAGAGATTTTAATTCGTCGAAACGGAATCAATACAATAAGATCAATTAATTCGATTTCTAAAAGGAAAATATTTTGGGATTAAGGAAAGATATAATCAATAAAATATTTGTTTTTTTTAAATTTTAAAGAAAATGCTTAAAATTAGGCAAAGTGGGAGGGATTAAGATTAGGATGTTTAACCAAGTCGGCCGTTCCTCTCTCGCTTGCTGTAAATCCTTAACCTATCCTAATTTTTAGCTTTATGGATAAACAAATAAACACCTTTTAACTATTTTACAGCTTCTCGATGGTAACAAAATTTTCAGTAATTTATTATTCACTTCCTTTTTTCCTTATCCAAAGGATATGACTCTAATTACTAATAGCCACAATTTTACGAAAAAAGGATAATTCCATAGTGGAATAAGATAATTCTTAATTTATTTGTGGGGAGAAAACGCAACCTAATTAAAATTTCAATTTCCCTGGGATTATGAGATTTGGATGGGATATGTTGATCTATTTAGAGCTAAAACCCTATATTCATGAAGATATACATTTCATCACATTATCCTAAAGTTTGGTGTAGAGTATATTTTATGATTTATGCATAAAATCTAGAATCAACTTCTAAATCACTATGGATTACGTTTGTATGTACCAATGTAACATCAGTTTTATTTGCATTTGTTACTTTAGTTTTCAGATGTGAATCGGAGAAGTCGGCAAGAAACAATTTTTTAAAAAAAAAACTGGTGAAACTGATAATGTATTCAATAGTTTACTTAACCAGGATCGACAACACAGAAAGACTTGCCGCAAGCTGTATGTACCTAGACCAACGTTATCTGAAAGTGAAACATTTAAAAGATTTTTGAGGATAAAGTCAAATGTGATGAGATGAGCTCTCAAAATAGATAGAAGATAATAGAAGTTTTCTGTAGAGTATAATAAGTTTTTTTTTATTTGTTTTCAACTAGTTCTTTTGATCATTCCCAAAGCAGCTTACTTGTCATCAAAAGCTATAAAAATCTAGAACATAAAAACAAAGCACATTAGATAATCATCAAACTCTGGCCCTTTGAGTATATCATTTGGAAGAGTGAAAAGTTCGTCAAGTTTTTGAGAATACAAAAAGGCACAAAACCTACATAAAACCAAGGGAAACAACCGCACAGAGTAATATATTAAGGTTTCATAAAATTCATAAATACACAAGAAGATAATGGTGATCAGAATGATATTAATTAATGATATAATCTCTTCCTCCAAAATAAAATTTAGAGGTGATCAATGTCATATACATTAATTAAAAAAAGAAAAAAAAAAAAAAGAAAATTGGATTACATGTAAGAAGGTGGCTCAACATAATCACTACTAGTACTACAGACCAATGGATTCTGATTTAGTCTATAGGTCTCAGATACGTTTCCCTTCTAATAGACTTGGACCACACTGGTTCTTCACACTTGCAAGATTATGCTAGCGAATCCTGCAAAAATATATTTAAGAAGATTATAATGTAGCTATGAATATTATTATCTATTTAGGGGTCTTAAGTACTGATTATATAACTTATATGAGAGATTTACCATTTTCAATACAAAACTTTTCAAAAGAACCTCAAATGAGGATCAATGGGTAATCCAGCACCTACATAACGCGGATCGTATACTGTATTTGTTAGCCTGCAATAAGAAGTAAATACATTTATAAGTAATGTTACTATAACAATGTTTTGCTGATGTCAAATTTTAAAGATTTTGTAAAGCACTTCACCCATAATTTACCAGACTATATACCAACTGATATTAATCACTTATATTTGAAATAAACAAACCTTTCTTGATGATGACTGGCCCCGTTTGAAGTCGTATTACCATCTTGCCAAGGAGTTATATCCGACGAAGCTGCTACACTTGTTTCTTGAAACGGTAACATGATCCTCTGCATTAGTTAAATGTTTTGTCACACTCCTTTATATTTTTCCTTTTGAATAAGAAGATAGTTACTTGTATATGAATGCATGTGTTACCCTTCTTTTAGACGAAGAACCTTCATTTTCAAATTGGCCATAGAAACTGGGTTGTCTTAAACCTCCACTCTGCAATAGCCATACACCATATTTTTGGAATGTTCAATAGCGTTTAATGAAAAGTGTATATTATAGTTTTGTCTTGTAACAAAGATTTAATGTTTTGAATAATATGAATAAGAGTAGAAGATAACTTTACCTGTTGGAACAGTGTTTCTGTGTGAGAATTTTGGTACTGACTGTAGAGAGTTGGGTTCATAGACGGCATTGATGATGTGCCTGCTGTAACATGTTGTTTTCCCTTGTCTTGTGGGAAATAAGGCCTAAATTATAGTATAAAAAAGAACATGATGTATGCAATACTAATGCATGTTTCAATATGAAAAGATATGTGCTAACATGAAAGCCATTTTTTTACCTGCAGGGAGGGGTTAAGAGAGTTTGAGTTGTAGGTACCAAAGACATGTTGTTTGGTGTAGTATTCCTCACACTTGAAGGCACAGCATTTGGATATCTCCTGGGTCTAATAAAATTTATGAACAATATATCATCTTTTAAAACGTAAGATCATATGAAAAAAGTTAAGCAAATTAAAACATGTATGCTAAGACAGTGGTGTCACCTTCCACGGGGACGGCGAGGAGGGGCAGGGGTTGGTTTTTGGAAGGCATAAGCTAATGAGTCATGCTGGTATGAGGTTTGCGTAAATGGTGAGTAGTTTCCTGAACTGTAAAAACATTGGAAAAATATACATTTGTAAGTAATTCAATTCTTAGAGATCATATAAGCGACTAATCAAAAATGATAGACATGAAATGTATACTTCTGTAGTGTAAGGGTGTTGGAAATCATGGGAGGACGATACGCTTGATTCGTTGGAGTCGAGGCAAAAGGAACTAGGCATTGGTTGTTTCGCAATGTCCCCCTAAATGTTTATAATTTGAGAAAGATTAAACACAATTAATTTAAACATCTGTGGATAATCAAATCTTGAAAACAATCAAGAACTTAATTTCTTACACTGATGTTGGGGTAGAGGACATGTTAGAGAATTTTGGTAGCTGCATTTGATAATCCTTTTCATGGATACGCACGAGCTGTTCAAGTAGTAACCCGTTGTGATCAAGCTGATTCTCCTGATACCTGCGTTGGTAGATATTGTAGGAGCCCAAAAGTTCAGTTCCAACAGATATTTGTGTTATTATTAAATCTAAACATTTTTGTATATATGTTTAAGGAGAGAGTTAAAAGTTGCATACGAAGGAGGGTGAAACTGACGATCTTGAAGGCCATGCTGAATCAGATTGAGATTTGTGGGTTCGTTAGCAATATTCTCCACTTCTTGAATATTACTCATCACCTGAATCATCAGAATATTGAATAATCTGTGTAACCTATACATTATTGTAATGATCTATTAAATAAAACAGAGAGTTATAGAAAAGTTTGTACCATTGTTGAAAGATATGGCTCGGTAGAGAAATCAGGAATTGTTTGGGACATAAAAGCTTGTTGATAACTTTGCTCTAGATGTCCATTGCTTTGTAAATGGATTGATTGCTGCTGTAGCTCATTGGTCATCATTGTATTGCTCGAGGTTGGAACACAATTCCCATAGTACACATTTTCTCCTTGGCCAACGCTGAATACAGAAGACGACTGCAAAATTTACAAGATTAGTAAATGATATATCAGAACAAATTATTCAATATTGGGACGTATATGTCATTAAAGCTTACCATGTCATTAAAGCTTGCACCAGTGTTGAAATACTGAGAGTAATCATCCTCCTGATGAAAGCTTTGATTCTGTTGGACTATGGCTGTCTCTTGATGAAAGCTTTGATTCTGTTGGACTATGGCTGTCTCTTGATCAAAGCTTGGGGTTGTTGTCAATGTCCCTTGATCAATGTTTAAATTCTCCATTAGTGATGAAGTGAACACATCACTTGTGGTGGCAGAGAAAGGTACAAGTCCACCAAAGTCATTATGTTCATTCCCCACACCGTCCTACATGTATACTTAAAGAATGTTAATTATTACAAGTTATGTTTTATAATTTTGTTTAAACTATTATATTCTGCATAAGAATTAGTATGTGAAAAGAAAAAGAAAAAAAAAAAAAAGTGAGAGATGAAGTCATGAAGAAGTATACCGTGAGAGCACCAAAATTGTCTGGCAAGTCCAAGAAAGAAAGTCCAAGATCGTCACCTGAAGCCATTTCTTAACAACACACTGCAATATTCACAATATCAAATCAATCAACGTATATTGTATAATTAGCACCCACCAAATTAATAAAAAAAAAAGAAAAAAAAACTCGAAAAACATTGTTTTCAGACGACATATATAAATTTATGTATACTTCAAAGCCATTCTTATATCAACAAGTTGAAGACAATCACATCGTCCAAAATAATGAGATGATTTCAATATATTTTGCTTTGTTTTTGATTTTTTTTTTCCTTCTTTTTTCCTATTTATTCTTATCAATTGTCATCCTTAATAGTTACAGCATCAATATCATAATTCAAACCCATATCCTACATATAATTGATAAAAAGTGAATAACTATGAATTAGTACAGAAAAAGGAAAAGCTTAGATGTAACCAAATTAGAATTTGGGATGCCTATATAGTTAAATAATAAATTCTAAAAGCTATATATATTTTCTTCAAATAAACATAATTTTACATCATCCTCATCGTCATCATCATCGACTTTTTAGTAATGTAGATTGATAAAAAAAAATTTGAGGAACAAACAACTTGTTCTTAAGAACTTAGTTTAGAGTCGAATATATATGACATAACAGAGCTGAAAGTTTTATTATCATTTTATAAGAATATAAATATAATTTTAATTCGTAACGAGCAGTAGATGAATTGATTTACATTAAAAGATGGAGACGGAAAAAACCTCAAAACCATGTTTAATATATCTATAAAGATGATGTGAACGAAAAAGAAATGTACCTTTTTCAAAAAGAAAGGAGATCAGAGAAATATCCTCGAAAGAAACCACGAGACTGCGAGAACAAAAAGAAGTATCAGAAATGACAGAAGTAGCTGATAAGATATATACCGGAAGAAGCATAAATTGTTTACTTTGAGGAAAAGAATTGTGTATTGCGTCTACAATTTTGTTTTTCTATATGATTACCTCAGTTTTTATACTTGATTAAAGTTGAGATGCGCAAAAGCTATTGTCTTTGTTCAGACAGTAAAATGAAAAGAAAAAGCAAAGATGTAAAATTTAGTTGACACTTTTTTCTTCAAACAGTAAAATGAAAAAAAAAAGAAGTAAGTGATTGGATAAAATACTAAGACAATGTGTTTTAAAGCAATCATACCTTTACTAAGAAAAGCTAAAAATAGTTCAAATTATAACATTATTTCTTTTTACATTTTTGGTGAAAATCTTTATTTTAAATTACATACCCCCAATAATATCAAAATTGGATTTCTTTCCTCAAAAGTATATGTATGTATACATATATATACATATTATACATTATATACATATATATATATATTATACATCATATACATATATATCTTATTTCAATAAATTGACATAATTTAGCCATTCATCAACAAACAGATGGAAATTATCTTAATATTGGCATTGCCTTGGGCCCTTGGTTGGATTGAAGATTTAACTTTAATAAAAAGTATTTCTAGCTTATGAAAAAGTTAATTTTATAAATAATAAATGGATAACTATGAAAGTTTTAGCTTACACATCATAAATTGGTAACTTTTTTGAACTTTATAAATTAATGACTCCATAAAATTTTGTATTTTTCTTAAAAAAAATATTAGTTAATGTATCAAATTGAAATTAGAATATTTAACCAAAAAAATAAACAAACGTGACTAAAAATAATGTATTACAATAAACTATTGTGCTATACGGTATATACAAATCGAGCAAATTAGTGTCAAATCGTCCGGGCACAAAAAATCATCAGAATCCAGATAAAAATTGGGACATATTTTGGTTATTTTTCTTCTTGTCCAAAATTCTTTGTCTTTGTAAAATGACAACAACGAATCTACAAATCTGGAGATACCAAAATACATTGTTCTACAGTTTTTAACTAGGAAATTTTTAAAAAAATTGGTAGTAAAAGATTTTTAAATCAATATTAAGAAATATTTCTTAAAAAAAATTGTGACAGTTTTGTTATTAATCTAAATAGAAAATATAATCTTTTAAGAAAAATATCTTACAATTATTTCCTTAAAAGAAAAATGACTGTATCATTTTTATGTGGATATATACTGAAATGAAATGGTAGAATCCCAAAAGATATTAGGAGATGAAAATAGAAACTTAGATTTTTCTATTAAGTATTAAGGAAGAAAATCTTAGGCCTGGTAAGAAATATCTATCCAAATTAATTTATTTTACGTCAATCATGAAATAGCTTCTTTTCTCCCGTGAAACAAAATAGCCATTTTTGATATAAACTGGCAAGATAAAATTTTCATTGTAAACTAACGAAAGAAAAAAATGCATATTACAGTCTAGAGTCACAAAATCTATTGGTATCGAAAAATACCAAGATACAATTTATATATAAAAAAAAAAAATCTAGTATGAAAACATATTTAATAAGTAAGTCCAGAATAGACCATGATTTGCCAAAAAAAACTGTGATTGCCTACAAAAACTTATAATGTCACGTAAACAAAAGATATAAAATAAGTGTTGCCAAAATTTTTGTTATACAAACATATAACACGATCGTCATCGTTTTCTCATCTCATGACGAAAAACAAAATTCCAGTTTTTTTTTTTTGTTATATATGGGTTGTTGTAGGGAAGAAAACGAATAAGTTTTTATAAAATGGTATTACATAAAAACATAATCTTTGAGATTATTGGCTACTGAGCTGAGGAACCTTAGTTTCATAGTCGGAGATTTCAGGGTCAGCTTGTGCCTCCGTCGTCACCGCCGGAATATCACCTTGCTGAGCTGGCATCATCTCCTCTATACTAGGAACCACACCTCCATGCTGCCACATTGTCCAAATGTAACACGTCAATGTTTTAACATTTTAATTAATTATAAATAAAAAAAAGAAGTTGAAAATTTAATTTAATTACAATGTAAAATACCTGTTGCTGCATAGGAGCGAATAAGGCCGAGGATGAATACGCCTGAGCCCATTCAGGGAACATTTCACCGTTGTGGCTCGTCACGTGGCATTCACTCATGTTGTTTTGGTTCGAGCTTGAGCTACTTCCTTGCAACAATGGTTCATACATTGCCGATGATAGTTCTCTGCCATAATTGATGTCAAAATGTATCAAACTATCACAATGTTTCTTGACTGATTAAGGTAGAAAAATCCTTAATGTAATTGATATATATATTTTTATGACTTGAGAAAAAAACCTGAGTTGATTGGAATGGGCCGATGCATCAAATAGATGGGTTTGGTTGTGACCACTTTCAGGCAACCAACCTTCAACGACGTCGTTTACAAAAGGACCAGCGATGCTTTGTTGCATAGTAGATGCTGCGTCGTAAGAAGATAAATGATGGCTGCTCAAGAGATGATCTCGTCGTTGGAGAACATGTGATAGAGTGTCGAGAAGTTGCTTCTCACAGACTTCATAATCCTCCATGCTCGTGAACCTTACTGGATCTGGTTCGTATCTCCTGCTCATATTAAGGTTATAGATACTGTTAAAGGATATTTTAGTTAATTAACATATGTAATTTATAAAGTATAACATAGAACATTTTTGAGTTTAGTTATAAATTACTTTAGCTCTTCCTCAGCCATTTGGAGTTGTTGTTGTAACCTACAAACTTCACGTTCAAGTTCCTGGATTTTCCGATTATAAAAGTGAGACAGTTAAACTACGTAGAAAGAAATGTATATATCTCTGTGATGGAGAATTTAAAGACTAGTTACCTCGACGTCGGAGTTGATAGATGTAGGACTTTTTCAATGTATACGACAGACAAAGAGAGTTTAGTGTATAGTTAGAAGTGTACGTACGTTGAAAAATTTATATCTTTGTGAATGTACGTATGAGATCATAAAAACGAATATAACAACAAAACACAAGAAATTTACGGACTTAGTGTGTTGAAGAGCGATGTCATTTTCAGTCTTGAGTTGCTGCAAAATCCTTAGTAAACACTGTCACACAAGAACATTATTGTAGGTTAGGAATTAGATTAAAAGGCCAACATAATGAATGCAAAATAAATAAAAAATCATTATGATTAGACGAACCTCTTTGCTTTGAATATCTCTGAAAAGAAATAGGAGGCAAAAAAAGAAGTCAAGAGAGACTCAAGAAAATAATTATGTAACGTAACATATAAAAATACATGTGATACATACGGGTGTCTACTATGGTCGGGAAAGCAAGCACTGAAACAAAAGAAAAATAAACAAATAACCAAAAGTCAGAGTTTGCTAACAAAATCATAAAATGTTTTAAAAACCCAAAAAGACAATGTAAATGTAATTAAGGAATTTAAGTAGTGTTAGCGTACCTCTCTCGTTCTTGTTTAGGAAGATTGATGAATCTTGTAAAAACGTCTTCGATCCTTATAAAGAGATGAATAACATATGATATGATCCATATGTGTATATATAGTTTTTAAAGAAAAAAGATGTTTAAAAAAGGTGGTAGCAAATACCGAGTTTTTCCGGAGAAGAGGCTAAGGCGATCGGAAGGAGAGAACATGATGAGAGCAATGTCGATATCACATAGAACCGACAGTTCATAAGCTTTCTTTATCAAACCATTTCTACGTTTTGAGAACGTAACTTGTCGGTTCGTTGTATTCTCTATTCTCTTGATCTCTAGTTTCACGCGACCCATATTGGTGAAGCTGAAAGAGATTACGATTCATCCAAATCCTAAGTTTGATGTAATAATGCTGATCACTGGTCTTAATCTACAAACAAAAACTTCATAAAGAAAGGAAAAAAATGGTTCGAATCAAAAAGTTTTTGTTAATATACGGAAGAAGAGAAAAAAAGAAGCTAATAATAAGGCGAACTAATAGGAACTAAATATAGAGTGTTTGACTATATTCCCTCTCTTGCATCGTTTATTACTCCTTCATCAAAAAAATATTTGGATGAGATTATTGTGATTCTCATGCTTTATCTAACACTTAAAGTAAGTTTTAAAATTTCAAGTATCTATGTAAATTTCGGATAAACAGAGCCAGCGATTAAAGTCACAGTAAGGCTTAATTGTCTGATTAACAAAAGAGATCGAAATCACATATCCCCAAGGATTTTGTCTTGCATCATGTCTTGAACACATAAATCGACAACTTCAAGAAAATGAATTCCCTTAAGGCATTACCTTTTTCTATGTCAGTGCATCGAGCTAAGCGCTTCTCCGCCGCGAGGGAGCTTACGAGAGATTAGAGAACAAACCAGTTTTGATTGAAAAGGCTTCAAATCAATACCATACGAGAATTCCCAGTTTGAGGAGATGTTCTTAACCCAATTTGCAGTATAGTTTTTACAAATTTTTCTTTTTCTCTGCCTTATGAGTCTTTGGTTCAATATATTTGGAATTTTTTTATTTTTGTTAAGCATGTCCAAGTCTAAATCCAAGATAATGTATATATAATCAAACATCAAGGGATGTGAGTATGTGTAACAACCACCAAATTCCCAATAAACAGAGCCAACGATTAAGTCACAATGAGGACTAATTTTCTGATTAACACATAAACGAAAAAAGTGGGGAACATAGAGTAGTACTACATTAACAAAAGAGAAACAGAATTGGAAAATGTCATTGGTAATGTCTGAATCACCTGAAACACACATAAATAGACAACATTAGAGACAATCTAGTAACAGATCTCTTTAGTTAGTTTCTTGAGAAACGGAACACAAAGCTGGTTTCATCAGATCACACATTGTTCATGAACACAGATGCTAGTAGTTAGCAGTACTAATGAATGAGAGACTAGTGGTTTACTTATATTATTGATCGAATGGGTCTCTGTACCAATATGAAGAAGAGAGAATCAATGGTGAGTTTCATCGAAAACCCAAGGCTCATGCACGAAAAGCTCACGGCCATTCATTTGGACACGGCCTGAAGCTATGTCCTCTTCACGTTTCCTTGCTGCTTCAGCTTGTTTAGCTAATAACTCAGCATCCTTTACAAGAAACATAGCTAATTCAGTTAGGTTTAATCAATGACGATTTCTAAATCAACAGTTCAAGACCTAACTCAATATGAATCTTTCATTACCTGCTATAGCTTATAACCAATTACGCGTTCGACAAGAAATCTAAAATCTAGGGTTCTTCAAATTTACTAAAGAGGAATCAATTTGTAAAGGGGGAGAGAAAGAAGAGAGAGATATAGAGAGACCTTTTGGCGTTTCCAGGCGAGGAATTGATCTCTAGAGATTGAGATCTGCCTAGTTTTTGGCGTTTCTTCTCCATTATCTGCTCCCATCGTTTGCTTTATCGTTCGTCTCTCTCTCAACAACGCACAAATTTTAATTTCGTTTTCTCTGTTTTGATCTGTTTTATTTCATAAACTTCGTAAAAATTATTGTTTTTTAAACGACAGCGTATTGACTGATTAATAGATTATTTCCTTTTACTCGTTACGTCGTCGTTTCGTGAATTTGGCAAAATAATGAAAATATACATGCGGCTGAGAGTTATTAAAATAAAAGCTTCCAGCCTTCTCGCTTCGCATTTTGACCTTTTTTAATAAAAATTGTATCACCATGCAACAACGAAATTACTAGCGGCATCTTCACAAATTTCGGATCTAACAGCTTCGGATCTGTTTTTGTTGTTCAGTGCAACTGAAACTTGTATCATTATAGTTTTTCTTTTCTATTTTTTAGCAGGTTTCAAACAAAACACACACAAAACATTCAAGATTCATTTTGATAAGTAAACTTGTAACTTCTAAGGAGAACCAAGATCTGTTCTTCTAAACTTCACTTTCAAAAATATTTGTAGAAGAATATTTTTCTCTTTTTGTTTAATTACAAAAATCGAATTCTGCAAAAGACCTTTTCTCTCTTCTTTCCACAACCGGGAAGTGACTTTTAAGAAAGAAAAAAAAATCCATTCATACTTTCTTGAATAAAACTAATTTAAATATAAAAACATCATTATTTTTTCCTCTTTTTTTCTTCTTAAAATTAGGGTTTCTGTTTGATCTATTTGGAGAGTGATCAGCTTGTTTCAATGAAGCTAGACAATATCTAGGTTCATCTTACAATATTTATCGTCTTACTTCAATAAGACGTCTGTAACAATCTGGCTTTTCCATATTTTTCTTCCTTTTCATGGAAGAAGGTTAGAGGACAAGAAGAGGCTAACATCAAAAATCTAATCCGTCTCCCTGTGTTCATAATCTCAGGTACATATCTAATGTATTAATGTTCCACTATCAATGGTTTTGTTCTTTCTGTTTTATCTTTAATATGATAACATTTTATTAAATCATAATTTTTTTTAACAAGATGTGTGTCCCTTCAGGTTATACATGGATATTCGGCATCATAAGCCTTTAGAAAAACCTAAAATTTTAGTCACCATACGTTCGTATTGATATTAGTATAATCATCCAATAATCGTGATAGTCTAAAAGTGATTCTAAGACGACTTATATAGGCATAAGAACTTTTTTTGTAAATTAATTAATTATCATCTTGTAGCAAGAAGTTTTGCAATTTGCATACTATGATATGAATTTATTAGTGAAAACTAATTTCTTATTCTTAATTATGTACATACTAATGGTGCTTCTTTTTTGGCAACTAGGACCACTTAAGAGTTATTCTAATGGTGCCTTTTTTTTTTGCCAAACAGCTTGACATTTCTATAAATACGGTTCTTCAGTGTTTGCTACAAAACACACATAGCAATGTCGGCTAGAGCTCATCCTGTGGATGGTGACGAAGATATCTCCGCGGCTGATGTATCTTTCCCGCAGCAAAGAGATACACCGTATGTCCACAAAGTTGAAGTTCCTCCCAAGCAAAACCTCTTCAATGAGTTCATGTACACTTTCAAAGAAACTTTCTTCCACGATGATCCTCTAAGGCATTTTAAGGACCAGTCTGTGTCCAAGAAGTTCACGCTCGGTATCCAGTCTGTCTTCCCGGTTATCGAGTGGGGAAGAAAATATAATCTTAAGATGTTTCGCGGTGATCTCATTGCCGGTTTAACCATTGCTAGTCTCTGCATTCCTCAGGTTTTGAAAACAAATTTAATCACGTGTGTCACAAGTTACTTCTGTAAGTAAGAAATCTAAAGCAGATATGTATTCAAATGGTTTCAGGATATTGGATATGCAAAGCTCGCTAGTCTCGACCCTAAGTATGGTCTATGTAAGTTAATATCCATCTCATCCACGTTTGATATGCTCCTAAAGTCCTAATTACCGTCAATAACTTTTATTGAATTTACGTTTCATATTTCTTGCATTTATAAATTGACGAAACAAAAATCTATAGGAAAACAAATGTTGAAACCATAGTGTCCTTAAAACTGGAAGTATAATGTGACAAAGTGATAGATGTTTTTGGCGTTTCTTTGTTTTCAAATTCTTGACTAGATTCAAGTTTTGTTCCTCCATTGGTGTACGCATGTATGGGAAGCTCAAAGGATATAGCCATCGGACCGGTAGCAGTGGTTTCACTCCTATTAGGCACTCTGCTTCGGGCAGAGATCGATCCCAACACAAACCCTAATGAATATCTCCGCCTAGCCTTCACCTCAACGTTCTTTGCCGGTGTCACTCAAGCTGCACTCGGTTTCTTCAGGTAACTTACTAATCCACTTGAACATATCAACGATGTTCCTAAACTGATACTTAACCTCTAAACTTTTTTCCAGATTAGGTTTCTTGATTGATTTCTTATCCCATGCGGCGATAGTAGGGTTCATGGGCGGAGCAGCCATCACCATTGCTCTTCAGCAGCTCAAAGGATTCCTTGGAATCAATAAATTCACCAAGAAAACCGATATCATCGCGGTTCTTAGCTCAGTAATCAGTTCAGCCCATCACGGAGTAAAGATTCATTCAAATCGCTCTGTTTTTAGTTTCTTTCACTCTTTATGTGTCCTCACCGTTTGGTTATCATATGCTTGCAGTGGAATTGGCAAACAATACTCATTAGTGCATCTTTCTTGATCTTCCTTCTACTCTCCAAGTTCATTGTAATTCACCAAACTATCGATTGCGATCTCTAGTAAATTTCGTTTTTATTGTTCTTATATGATCTTCTGACAAAAACAGGGGAAGAAAAACAAGAAACTATTTTGGATTCCAGCGATTGCTCCATTAGTATCTGTCGTCATTTCAACCTTCCTCGTCTACATAACCCGAGCCGACAAGAAAGGAGTTCAGATAGTAAGCACATAACCTTATAAGCTTAAATAAATTAAACCCTAAAGTTACTTCTGACGCAAGCTATTCTACTTTGAGTTGTCTTATAATTTGCTTCTCCTCAGGTGAAACATCTCGACAAAGGTCTAAACCCTTCTTCTTTGCGTCTAATATATTTCTCCGGCGATTACCTTCTCAAGGGCTTTCGCATAGGCGTTGTCTCAGGCATGGTTGCCTTGACGGTATATACTTACAAAACCCCTACATTTATATGTAGTAGTTTCTTTCAGTTTAGTTTACAATGCTCAAATAACACTATAATGTTTTACGTAAATGCAAACACAAATCTTTGTAACAGGAAGCTGTAGCGATAGGAAGAACATTTGCAGCAATGAAAGACTACCAAATCGATGGTAACAAAGAGATGGTAGCATTAGGAGCAATGAACGTGATCGGTTCGATGACCTCTTGCTATGTATCCACTGGTTCGTTCTCAAGATCAGCCGTCAACTTCATGGCCGGATGTCAAACAGCAGTCTCCAACATCATCATGTCAATCGTCGTCCTCTTAACGCTTCTCTTCCTTACTCCTCTTTTCAAATACACACCCAACGCGATTCTTGCAGCCATTATCATCAATGCCGTGATTCCTTTGATCGATGTTAATGCCGCCGTCTTGATATTCAAGATCGACAAGCTCGATTTCGTTGCTTGTATGGGAGCTTTCTTTGGTGTCATATTTGTATCCGTTGAGATTGGCCTTCTCGTTGCCGTACGTCTCAAGAAACAGTCATATGTGTGGATTAATAAGACCTTTTCACTTTTCTTGGCTGATCTTTCTGTGTGGTGTATGTTCTTGTTTTAGGTGGGCATATCTTTTGCCAAGATACTCTTGCAAGTTACGAGACCTAGGACAGCAATTCTTGGAAAGATTCCAGGGACTTCGGTTCACCGGAATATCAACCAGTATCCTGAAGCGACTAGGATTCCCGGAGTTTTGACAATTCGTGTTGACTCAGCGATTTACTTCTCCAACTCCAATTATGTCAGGGAAAGGTACGAGAACTTATCATGAAACCAAGTTTGAACGGTTACTTATTTTTTTCACAAGAAATTAATGAGTACAACCTTACATTATTTATGTTCTTGAAATTTGTAGAATTCAAAGATGGTTGACAGATGAAGAAGAGATGGTGAAAGCTGCAAGCTTGCCTAGGATCCAGTTTCTGATCATCGAAATGTCACGTAATGAATTAACCCGAGTTCTTTTATATATATATAAATGTATATCTAATTAGACATGGATCGCTACGTACGTAATGAGCACTCTCATTCACAGTACATAATGTCTTACTAAACGTTTTCAGCTGTTACGGACATCGATACTAGCGGTATTCACGCCTTAGAAGACTTGTATAAGTCTCTCCGAAAACGAGACATTCAGGTATACGTTATACACATCGTAAACCAACAGCTAAAGCGGAAAGGCTATAGAGAAGTTATAAAACTGACCTTTTTTTTTCCGTTTACAAAAACAGTTGGTTTTAGCGAATCCAGGATCGGTGGTCATACATAAACTACACGTTTCTCACTTCGCAGACATGTTAGGACACGACAAAATCTATCTAACGGTGGCCGAAGCCGTGGATTCTTGCTCTCCGAAACTCTCAGACGAGGTTTGAAATGAGAGGAGAAGAATCTTGATGATGAAGCAAAAAGACAAATTATGTTGTACAGACTGAGTTAAGTACGTAGTCAGTGACTCTGCCTTGGATCTATCTTTTTTTTTTTAATCTATACCCAATGTGTGACGTAGAGGTCAAGTGTAAAGTTGACCTATGAGCCCATATAGAGAACAAAGACCGAGAGACATTATTGGTTAAAGGTCGCTCAGATCAGATATCTTTTATCCTACTTCTTTTCGCACTTGTGTATCGATAAATGATTTTATAACTTGCTAAGAAGACTAAGTTAAAATCATATACACATACATTGATGATCTATAGACATTAACATCGGAACAGCGTAACGCAACGAGAGACGACTAGGGGGGACTTTATTGCTATATAATTATTGGTGGGAACACATTGACAAAACTTTTTTTTTTCAAGAGTCGAAACATTGACAAAACAAGAATGAAAACAAAATTATATAAAAACACTTCTCCCTAAATAAATTAGGTGTGGACCATAAGTTGAAGCCCACTTGTGTATGTACTCTTCGTTTGATGTATGATGGGATTATGACCTTTTTGTTTTATCAACTAATGCCATGGTTTAGTCGTTTAGACGTCTTGTGCGTTACAAGGTCGTTATCTCTCTATACATATCAATCTTCTTTAATGTATTATGTCTACATGATAGACCTAGTTTGATGTTTTAGGTATCTATTTGATATCTTTGGTGTATTTTTAAGTTTTTAACTATGACATCAATTTTGACTAAAACAGTTACAAAACCGTCTGTGTAAGAAAAAGAAAAACAAATACACACATCTCTTCTCGAGATCATTAATTTGAAAATAAAGTGTCACAAGACGTAAGTTGCAGAGACCGACCATTTTTGTACAATGTGCCGACTCTGTTGTTAGTACTGTAAACGAGAGTGTGTCCTCAAATGCACCAATCAAAACGAGTTTTGCAGTTCTTGATTTGTGTATCATTTCTTTTTATATAAGAAAAGACCAAAGAGCTGCTCTGCTCAGGACAATCAATCAATCAATCTTCCTTCATATTTAAAAATTCTCAGTTTTTATGTAATTAGGTCAATCAATATTGAAGGCTTTTTTACTATTGCAAAGAGACATATCGGTCACCAAAGTGGACCATCTGTAGCCCAGACTTTAGGAGCTATAAAACAACATTTTTCCTTTTAAATGTCATCGTGAAAAAATTGCATAATGTATTCAGCCAAATATTCTGAATTTATTTGAGTCTTGATTTTAGATGATTTGAAGTGAATTTAGGGAACAAGATTTTGCTAATTCCTTAGTTTAATAACCTTAAACTTATATAACCAAAAAAAAAAAAACTTTATTAAATATGAGATTTCTTTATTAGAGTCATTCCAAACAATATAATTTTAATTGTGATTGAATACACATACACACCTAAACTAAATAATTGATTAATATAAAATATAAAAATAAAAGACAAAAATAATTTGAGATAGACGACAAAAAACAATTATAACGAATAAAAAACACGAAGAATCGGAATCATGACGTGTCGTCATAATATTAAGAACAGAATCAGATCAGACAAAATCAACGGTTCAGATTAGCTCCTAAGTTTATGGCTCTTGTTTTATCTTCTCTGTCTCTTCTCCTTTACTCACTCTTCTCTTTTTTCTCTCCTTTTTACTCTTTGCCCTGTTCACTCAGAGCATCAAGAACACACAAAGAGAGAAACCAAAACCAAAAAACAAACGATGTTGCTGGGGAAGAGACAAAGACCACCGATAAAGAGAACCACGAGTCTTTCCGAGATCAAGTTCGACTTGAACCAACCTAGCGAACAAGAACCGTCTGATCATCAGATTCAGCTCGTGACCATTGATGAACACCGTCACGTTCACCAACGTTTGTTAGATCAACGTCTCTTAGCTATGGTCTCACCCAGAGGTACGCAGAGGAGGCACTCAGCTGATTGTTCTGAAGATTTTCTGAGATCTTGCTCTCTTTGTAAACGTCATCTTGTTCCTGGCCGTGACATCTACATGTATAGGTATGCATATTACGAACTAAAGATTAATCTGAAGGTTTTGGTTTAAACTAGACTATGGGAACTAACGGTTTGATATGGCTGTGTTGGGATTTGAGCAGAGGAGATAGAGCGTTTTGTAGTTTAGAGTGCAGGCAACAGCAAATCACGGTGGACGAGAGGAAAGAGAAAAAGAAAGGTTCGGTGAGAACTACCACCGTCGTATCCGCCGGAACCGTCAACGGTGAGAGTGTTTCCGCCGCCGTGTAGGTCTCTTTATGATTTGTATATGGTTATTGTTATTATATGTATAAGTTTTAAAGCATTGAGCGTTAACCATATGTTAATCTTCTTATAAACTTTGCTTTGTAACTTAAGACCATGGTGTTTTTTTTTGCATATTAATTAGATTTGTGTTTTTCTGATTATTCTATCTGACTACCTTTTTTACATGTTCAAGATATTGTGTGGACATTAAAAACCAAAAGAGTTTAAATTTCTTTATATAACATACAGTTTATAATTGACAACTAAAGAAAACTATATTTGTGAAAATCGCATACCAACTTGTATGTTTGTATGTACCTTAGTGTACTCTAGATTTGTATGTATTGCATACCACCAAGAAGATATGTATATTCATCGTACTATTTTAACTTGATGCTTCCATTCGAATATAAGAATATGATCCAATGGAAATTTCGTCATTCGTTCTTATTAAAACAGAGCAAAAATAATCTGATTTTTTTGTCAAGTAAGGAATCTAATACCTATTCAGCCTAGTATTGGCTGGTCCCTGTTAGGAGATTCTTACTTATTTCTATGTCTCGATATTTATAGATTCCTAGTGGCTAATGCATTATGGTGTCTCCCTTTGCTTTCGATAAAGATTACAAAATAGTACATAAATTCTTGTTTTAGGAGAAATATTCTAGCCAATGAGTTGATAATAACTTTTATTTTCCAGCTTTATATGGTTAAAAAGAATCTCAATTATTAGAAGTTGGGTGGTGCTAGTGACATCGTTGTGTAGTTTTTATAATCCAAATTACATTACATATGTTGTTGTTGACGATAAAAGAAAGTCAAAAAGAGTTTCACATTGTTCAGTAACTTTTGGGGTTGAATAGTCTCTGTCTTCACCTTCAAAAAAAAAAAAAACCAAACTTGTGATGAGCTTCTTCTTCTATACTTTTTCCATTATAAACTAAGCAAAGACAAGAGAGGGAACAGCTCATGTGGATCGAGCTCATTTAAACTTTATAAGTAGTTCATATCATGCTCATGCATGATGCATTCCAATTCTTAATTTGTCATTTTCAATATCCTTTTCATAATTAATGTAGCATACAAGAAAACTCAAATAAACCTTCCGAGTTTGATTTTTGCGAACATGCCCATTAAGCCATGGCAAGTTATAAAACGGGCTGACGAATAAAGCCTATTTCACTTCACATCTATGGGCTTCATGAATCGAACGTGATAAACAGCTCTGCACTGTGCGTCTGTGCCAGTGCATGCCGTATTCCGAGGCAATGAAGTTTGGTATATTCGTTGTGACCAAAAATGATGATGATGCGTCAACTGTTTCCTCCAGTGAAAGATTTTTGTATGTTTTGGACAAGAAAAGCATCTTCGTATAGCATATTCGATAGCACACTACTGATTCATTTAGACATATGTCATCTTCTTTTTGCCAATTGTCAAAACTGAATCAGCAAAGTCTTAGTAGAGATGTCATGCAATTAGAAAGATCTCTCATCATCTAATGAAATTGGCTTCACACTTGATTTACAATAAAATCTATATACAATTCCAAAACCGAACCCTCTAGACGAAAGAGAAGGCAAAGACTTGGGGTTGCATATTGAAGGCTTTGAAGAGTTGCTTAATTAAATTAATGGAAAACGTATATTATCAAATGTGGTCTCTACAACCCCACGAGAGGTTGTTCACACAAATTTAGAGGTTCTCGCAAAACCTTCATTTCACTTAATCATACATACAAATATACAATGCAGTTCGATTAAGCATTCTATGTATTTTGTTCCATATACATAATTGAGATTAATAATTTTTCCATCGTGTGTTGTCTTTCACTGTCGGAATTGTCACTACCTCAGGAAGCCGATCTTGTTGTTTTATTTTATGTTTTAGTATAAGTTTTTACCTTTTTTTGGACTTTGGAAATTAAATTCAATAAAAAACAAGAATTGGAAACTTAACAAAAACAAGAAATAGAAAGACAAAAAAAAAAAAGAGAAGACATTTTTTTGATATTCTTAAAGCCTATATAAACCATCTAAAATCCTCCTCTTTTTGGGGCATTGAGAGAGGTTTTGTAGTTGGTGATTGCTCTCATCTTCATTGGTTTCATCGAGACATTTGATTAGAGACCAGGTCTGTCTTCTGTGTACAAAGCACTTGTTTTCTGGGTCTTTACTAGGCTCTGTTCTTGAGTTTTTTTTTTAAAAGTCATTTGCAGCACTTAATTGTGCTTTGCTTCTTCCTAATTGGATCTCTATGTAATTAAGTTTTCGTTAATTGCTATTATTAGTGTTTTGTCGTGATCACTCAAGAGTTACTTCTCAAGGTTTTGTCGTGTTTTAGGGTTTGATTTCTCCGATTTAATCAAAAGTTTAGATCTTTAATCACGAAAAGTTAGCGAAAGCTAATTATAGAATTTTAACATTTTCAGAAATGGCTACGGCTACGTCTCACCAATCAATCGTTTCATTTGCTTCACACCGATCATTTTCTTCTTCTTCTTCCACGATCTCTCAATGTTTGTTGCGTGAGCCTTTCTTGAATCTGCCAATCTCTAAAGGGTTCAAGATCGATTCTTCACTGAGTTGTAATATTACCTCAAAAAGGAGAAACTTTTGCAAAGTTGAAGCAATGGCGTCTCAGACTGAGACATCTGTTTCTTATGACAACACTCTCTTGTCTCCTTCCAAGAACATACCTGACATTTCCCAGAAAAAAACAAGTAATTTGCTCTGCTTTGAGATTCCTCAAATTTAGTAAGGAAACGTTGGCTTCGTTATTGGTCATAACTGATTTTTTTTTTTTTTGATGGTTTTTAGATGAAGCAGCTTTGATATTGATAAGGCATGGAGAATCTTTGTGGAATGAGAAGAATCTTTTCACGGGTTGTGTTGATGTGCCATTGACGGAGAAAGGTGTTGAAGAGGCCATTGAAGCAGGGAAGAGGATTAGTAACATACCTGTTGATGTTATCTTTACATCTTCTCTTATCCGTGCTCAGATGACTGCTATGCTTGCTATGATTCAGCACCGACGCAAGAAGGTATATAAAAACCAAACCAAACTCAGCTGAGCAAATTTATCTTTGGGGGTTTGTAACATTTTTCTGATAAGCTGATATATAAACCTCATCTAGGTTCCGATCATCTTGCACGATGAAAGCGAACAGGCCAAAACTTGGAGTCAAGTTTTCAGTGATGAAACTAAAAGCCAATCCATTCCTGTCATACCCACCTGGCAGCTCAATGAAAGAATGTAAAACATATTTAGCTTTTACCATCTGTCAACATATGGAGCTTTGAGCGATAAAAGAGCTTATCTTCTTTCCAACGTTTTTGGATATAGGTATGGAGAATTGCAAGGTCTTAACAAGCAAGAAACTGCAGAAAGATACGGGAAGCAGCAAGTTCACGAATGGCGTAGGAGTTATGATATCCCTCCTCCCAAGGGCGAGAGCTTGGAGATGTGTGCTGAGAGAGCAGTAGCTTATTTTCAGGACAATGTAATGAAAAAGTCTTTGCAATCTGATTCTAACTTTTCTCCTGAGTTTTCACTACTAACATCGGATATCAATTGCAGATTGAACCGAAGCTTGCAGCTGGAAAGAACGTAATGATAGCTGCTCATGGGAACTCTCTGCGGTCTATCATAATGTATCTTGACAAGTTGACTTGCCAAGAGGTGTGACAAAAGACTGGTTTCATCTTCATTCTTGGTCATTGTTGGGTTTTTGGCGATTCAATGAATTTCTCTTTGTGGTTTTGGTTCTTAGGTAATAAGTCTAGAGCTATCAACCGGTATACCTCTTCTCTACATATTCAAAGAAGGCAAATTCATGAAACGGGGAAGCCCTGTTGGTCCAACAGAAGCTGGTGTCTATGCTTATACCAAGGTTAGGCATCATTTCTCTCTTCTTCATCTATTTAGATCTCTCTGTTTCATGGTTCTGAGTGTTTCTTTGCTTGCAGAGATTGGCTCAATACAGACAGAAGCTAGAGGAGGACAGTGAAGTATTATGTTCCTGAAGTAAACAAGAAAGATTGGTTCTCCCACTCTCCCTCAAGCTTAGGACCTTAGAAGCGTTTACAAAGCATATATAACTTCTGATTTTGTTCTCTGTGTCTGGTTCTTTTTTATTTACATGTGCCATATCCACTGTTACCTGAAGGGATAATGTTCAAAATCAACACCGCTTCCTTCTTTCAATGCATTCTGAGTTAAAAGCCTCACACACTTGTTAAAGTTGCCAAACTCTTTAAGCAAATAAGTATTATTCTTTTACTGCAGTTTTACTGGTCTCAGTTGGATAATAACAAACAAAAAGGAGTATAGCTCCAGCTTGATATAATTATATTGATGGGTTAAGTAAGAAAGAAGTTCATATTTGTTGTTGAACCAGAAGCTTCTTCTATTCTAGGCTTCTGGTTTAGGTTTTTCCAGTGTATCTAAAGAGGATTCCAAAGTCCCATTCTTGATCTTCTCATCTTCTTTGTCCTCCAAATGCTTATTTTCAGAGTCTGAAACTTCAGAATCTGAGTTGGTCAAAAGAGCTGAGGCTGATGTCACAGTGGTGTTTCCAAAGAACTTCAAATCATCCTCTCTCATTCTCTCAGCATATTTCTCAAAACTGAAACCCGCATCGCTGTTTTTTCCACCAAATTCAACCTCGAGTTGCTCCATATCGAAGAGATCCTCGAGAACCTTTTTGCTGAGGTTATCATCTGAGTAAACAAATTTCACCTTGTTGCAGGTCTTTGGCTCTAGAAACGGTTTCACCATCTGCATATTCACAGTTTCCTCTGATGTCAACAAGCTTCATGATACTAAAATACTTGGCATAAGGACATAGAGATATTTTGAAAATAACCTTATAAAAGGGTTCAAAAATCTTAGGCGGGTTGTATAGTATGGCCGCGCCTAAACGTTCAGGGTAATGTTCTTGTAACACATGAGCGGTTTCTCTCGACACTTTCACGGATATATGCGACATGTTGAAACCATGAAAATCGATTAGCCAAACCATTTGTTCTTGGCTATCCGATAGATTCAAAATTGCATTTTCCATACAGTACACCAAGAATCTAATCTGCCCTTTATAAGACTTTGTATTCTGTAGTAAAACCATAAAGGAACATCAATCCAAAAGTATAGAGAATCAGAGCTTTGATAGGAAATGGGATAAGAAACCAGACCTGGGAACTTGGTCTCATAACCAGAACTGTTCTTCCATACTTGTCAGTATAGTTAGCTCGGTATATCTTCCCGGTCTCCGCTTCTCGTGCAATCTCCTCCTATAACCATTTCAACAAGACAAGAAAAATTAGAACCATTTTGCATACACTGATCGTGATATTTACTGAACTTAAGAAGAATACATACCCATCGAATCTCCTCAGGTTTGTACTGAGTCCTCCATTTCAAGGTTTCTTTAAGCATCTTAGTTGCTTTCTTGACATGGCCATTACGCGCAGCTAAATAGCGAGCAATGGCAGCATCTGAACAAAACTCAGATGACTTCTCAGGCAATGGCCCAAGTAATGTCCTCACTTCATTTATCTATATTGTTAAAAATACAAAATCTCTATATCAAACTGAAACATGCAATATAATATACTTGATTCACACATCAAATACAAAATCATCACAGAGCAGTTCGTGAATTCCACTAATCATCATCTTTACCTTGCTTAAATACTCCTCTGGTTTTGTGGAATCAGAACTCATATCTTGCTTCAAAGAAGGTTTCAGGACAACTTTAGTTAACATCTGAACTTGATCTTACTCTTAGATAACTATAATCAAGAAATCAAAAGCTAAAGAACATAAACTTACCTAGAAAAAAAATGATATGAATTGGAGCGGATGATAAGCGATGAGATCGGGTCAAACTCAAAGCTAGATGTGGACGCACATAAATTGAGACCGAGGAGAAGTCTGAAGTTTTCGGTCTAAAAAGAATCAGAAGTCTCGTTGTAAGAAAAGTAGTAAGTAGATGGATTTTGTTTCAGGGCGGCTACGGACAATGTGATGAGAGAGCTCAAAGACACGTGACGCGCGATTGAGGAAAGAGATACAGACACAAGTACAGATTCTGTTCCTTGATCTCTAACGTGGACTTTAGTGGACTGGACCGGGAATTACAAACCCGGTTTGACTTCTTGATTTGATCTTTTGGTTGTAAATGTGAATGTGATGGTTGAACCCCTCTGACTTTACCTTACCAACGCAACCATGTTTCTCATATAAACGTTACAACCCAAAAAGGAATATGATATTGGGTTTGTTAAAGACTTTTGTTATTTGTGAACTTTGAATTAATTAAGCAGTTACACTATTTTCTAATCCCTTAAGAAAATAAAAATTTACGATTGAGTAAATAATTAATAATGAAACGACATGTAATTGCAACCAATGTGTTTAACTAAGATACATATACTTATATATTGCAGACTTAATGGGCCTAATCTTAAAGATCAGTCAAGAAGACTCATCGGTCCTCTCTAATGGGTTATCATTGGATTGAAGGTTAATGACTAGAATTTGATCCACTGATCCACCAAATAGAGTAGTTAACTGTTGACAACATCCGTTACAATTAGAGGAAGATTAGGTGAATAACAAAAGTTTATGAAAAGCAACAAAGGTGAATAAAGTGCCAAACCTCTTTTTTTAATGCCAAAGCTCAGTATATCAAGGAAATGAGCACTTGCTAATGCTATAAGATGGGATTGGCAAATAAACTATTCAACAAACGTACATGTACATCAGTTCCTTTTATTTCGGACCACGTTATCTATCGTCAAAATGTCTTGAGAGTTTTTTAAAATATATTTTCTCACGAAAATAACAGTTTGTATATATTTTTAAACACGTAAACGAAATTTTGGTTTTCATTTTGGATGCATAAGCATATTTATAACTTTATATAACGTATGTAAGAATATGTATGAATCATCCTTTTGCAACAATCTTGTCCGGATTCAATTTCCTTTTCCATTTGAAATAATACCAAAGTCTTGCAGAAGATTTGTAATGTATTGGCATATTGGTACCCATATGTCATGCAGAAACGAACGGAGACAATTCACCTAAAACCACATGCAAATCTCCTCTTTCCCCTCAGAAAACAACGTGCGTACTGCTCTGAAAACAACGACACCACACCCTTCTTTTCGATTTTACAAAACTACAAATTAAAATAATAATTTTAGTAAATTCACTTCTCACTCCATACCAACATTTTCACATGCATTTGTATTTTACCAACTTGTCTACTAGTAGTACTCTAGTTAGTAGCTATAGCTCTTATTTATTTATTTCTGTATGAGTATGTAAATGAAATTTAGGTGAGGACCAAAAGTAATAATAATAAAGATCTTTCAAAGTCAAGACTCAAGAGGCCGAGACCGAGACATCATCATAATAAGTGGAGTTCAAACTTTTAAGGTGAGAGATAGTCAAATAAACACAGTACAAAATAGACCTTTGGTCCCGCGGGCATGTGGCACATTCTCATTGGTCGTATGACTTTCAACAGATATAAACGCGTTTGACGGAAACCGCGTTGAGAGCATTAAAACGCAAAAGGCCAATGCCACGAAAGCCAAAAAAAAAAAAAAAACTCCTATCGGATCCACTTTTGCTTCTTCTTCTTTTTTTTTTGACCCATTTTTCACAATTCGGATCTTCTCTTTTCACTTTATGAAAATCTCTTTCTTTTAAAATAAAAATAAAATGGCAATGTATGTTGTACTATATTACTTGATTTAGATGCAATGAATCTAAGCTATCAAAAGACTACTTATAAATTATAATAATAACATCGGGAAGGAAATCGGGCGCGTGAGATCCACTCGCGGCGATTTCTTTCTCTTCACTTTTTCTTCTTCTGAGCACAAGTTCTTGCTCCGACGATGGGTCCTCCGTCGATTCCGGCGACGATGAGGGTTCTATGGTTTATGGTGCTTCAACCGCAATCTGCTGCTTGTTCTAGGCTACAATCACGAATCAAAATCAAGGGAGAAGTAGAGAGGGGTAGCTTTTGCGAGACACCATCGTTGGTTCCATCGGTGGTGTAGCGGCGCAGAGTGGAAGAGGAAGCCTTCACGGCGAAGTTTGAGAGAGAAACCGGTTAGATCTGGGACTAGAGATCCTGGAGGCTTTTTGAGGCCGCCGCTCGATGGGGGAGGTTGACTCCGGCCGAAGGAAGCTAAGCCACTGTCAACGGTTCCTAGATCTACTCCCTACCGTCTTTCGATCTCACGACAGAGCTTGAAGCTTTCACGAAATCAACAGCTCGGTTTCTTCCTCCTCCTCGAAGTTTCTCTACGGTGGCGGAGAGGCAAACGGATCTTTGATCACCTCCTTCGTTCGGCCGACGACGTCCAGGCACACCGGAGGTCTTTTCCGGCGTGTTTCCGCAGTTGTGGACGGCGGCTACGACGTGTTTTGCGTTTGTAGATTAGGGTTTCTATGGTACCGGTTAATTCTGGTTCTGCGAAACCAGGTCGGTTTTGTTTTCGTTTGGTTTAGTTTGGTTAGAAGCTGTAGATTGGGCCCCTTGGGATTTGGATGGGCCTAATCCGGAAATATGTAGTCCATTGGGCATAAATATTTAAATTGCAAGCCTTTTACAAAAAAAAAAAAAAAAAAGACTACTTATAGATAAATTAAGAAAGAATAATCCAAATATGTCAGTCATCTCTTTAGTTTACCCACAAAAGATGTCAGAGAGGGAACTGAGAGAGAGGAGAGAGTAGAGTATCATTTCGATTAAAAATAGGTATCCCAAAAAAGCTGTCAGTTATTAAGACAGCTAAGATTTTATTAGTTGACTATTTCCATTTTCCCCTGCGGACAGGACACGCTCTCGGCTTTATGAAATTTATGCGTAAGAGTAGGAGAGATCTTCGTGTTGCTTTCCCTTTTTTCATGCGTTGGTGTTTATTATTAGTATTTCACTTTTTTCACACTTTATTATATGACCAATCATTTTTATAGACCTATTAGCTAATTAGAGTTTTAAAAATAAATGGTGTGTGTATGGTTCGAGGTTGGATTGAACCCAATAGGAAATGAACAAACTCAGTTTGCGCAGAGCCAGTTAATGTAAATATTGAAACGTAGAGATACAACCAAGTAAGAACAAAAGCACTTAAGACAAAGTCATTGCACCGTTACACGTACGTATGCAAAGCAAGTAAGAGAAAAAAAATGATATATAAATCACAGCATCGTAATGGTGAACACGCACACGAGCCATCCACATGGAGTGCCCGCCTCCTTCTGCGGCTCTTCTCTCAACAATATATATAAATATATAATCACTACTGCAGGTTGATATTTTGCAAAACTAAACGATTTTTCAACCTTATGATTAGCAAATTAACAGCATACTTATATTTACAACTTTTACATATCAAATGATTGGAATTGCTATTTTAAACATGTATCCATAGTATCATTCTTTTTCCAATTTTGGGTCATTACGAAATTCGAATTACGGCACCCCTAGTCTCAACTTTGCAATTTGCATCACATTGACGCCTGTACACGATTACAGGAAGCAATATATTAAGTTACGCGAAGGCTTTATTAATATATCGTATAATGATGAAATATGTAAACATTAAGTGATCAAATAGATGATTTAATATATAGGCTAATGACATATGAAGAGTTCTCAGCCATTCATTCAAACTAGCCCCCTCTCTAGAGCCTTCTTTCTTAAACAATTTGTATGATAAATTATCTTAATGAAAAAAGTCTAAACCACCCATTAACATGATCATCGTCATTACATTGAAGAGCCAAAATAATTGCTTAACAATCATCAAGTCTACGCGCGTCTCATCTCCCGGATAATTTTATTTATTTTCATACTTTCCGGCTGTATATACTACTCATACTATTAATTTCGATAATCTCATTCTTAATGTTCTCTTCGTTCCAATTCTTTTGAAAATATTTTAGAAGTTTTACTGTTTTAGTTTTTTTTTTTTTGCGATTATATACAACAAAAAATGAATTTAATTTAGTATTTCACTTTTTTATTATTGTTGTATTTTTATGTCGTTTAAATAATATATCGTTGATTAATTGGACATCTTAAAAATCAAATCGTATAATAATTATAATCGTTTAAAGCCGTTGAAATGTCTAAACAAGGGATTAACAAATAAAGATAAACTAATCTTATGGAGTTAATGGAGTTGTGTACATCCACTCCGTTTGAATTGAATAGGAGACACGGAAGAAACACCCCAATTCCCATAAAGGAGGTGTGAATGTTTATAATTACTGAAAATGATTCTCCATCAAACTAAAATTTCATGTTTGTAGAACTAAAACACTTTGGATTATAAGAATAAAACTTGTAGAATCATTTTAACTTGTAAAAGTTAGATTTGAAAAAAAACGAAAACTTGTAAAATCATTTCAACCATTCTGAAACGAAAACTTGTTTTTAGTTAGCTCAACTAAAAATAATTAATCACAAGAATTAGATTAGGAGATCGATTCGGAAACTACTTTTTTGATATTTTGAGAAAACATGGTTCTCATTTTTTTTTTGTCATCTTTAAGCAAAGTATCCGATGTGTATATTACAATAAAATAAAATAAATTATTAGACGTTGTAAATTCAGATGAATAAAAATATGAGAAATACGAGGAGGAGATACAATAATAAAAAGTTATAAAAAGAAAATAGTGAGAGTAGGACACGCCACGCCTCCTATATAAACGAGGAGCCAAGCTGAAGAGATAAGTGTGCATCGGTGAGGCTGAGAGAGTTTACAAAACAAGACACAATCAAACACTTGAGCGTCTTTGTCTTTTTCAACTTCAAAAAGTTTTATTTTCTTTCTGATTTTCTCATCAACTTTTTATTCTGTGCAAATCCACCCCCTCTTAGATTTGTTTGTTCCCTCTGTTCTTTGATTCCTTTCTGTTTATTTGAATGGTTTAAATTTACTTATTTATAAACAACAAACCAAACTTTTGAAAGAGATCAATCTTGTTTTATATATCTTTGATCTTCTTCTTCTTCTTCTTGTTTTGTAGATTTAACCTTGTTTGTGTGGGTATTTTTTTAATTCC
Organism: Capsella rubella; assembly: GCF_000375325.1. Taxonomy (NCBI): domain Eukaryota; kingdom Viridiplantae; phylum Streptophyta; class Magnoliopsida; order Brassicales; family Brassicaceae; genus Capsella; species Capsella rubella. The sequence goes on from NW_006238923.1 coordinate 7,819,276, forward strand.
CTCCTCTCAAATCTACAACAGAGGTTGTTTTATTATAAAACCTCTCTCTTTTCTTGAGTTCTTTAATTTTTTCAAGAACCAGGAATTTTTACTTTTTACTCTTTATATAAAAATGGCAACTTCTATGGATTTTTACAGTAGTAGTAGTAACACAACGTTTCAGCAATCTCCTGATCCATTCGGCGGTGAACTAATGGAAGCGCTTTTACCTTTTTTCAAAAGCCCTTCCATCAACGATTCATCCGCGTTTGCGTTCTCTTCCTCTCTACCCGCTCCGCCCGTTTCATCATCATCATACGGTTCAGATCTCCACCTAAACCACCGTCTTAGTCCTAAACCGGTTTCGATGAAACAAACCGGATCTTCCGCACCTAAACCGATGAAGCTATACAGAGGAGTGAGACAACGTCACTGGGGGAAATGGGTGGCTGAGATCCGTTTGCCTAGGAACCGAACTCGTCTCTGGCTCGGAACCTTCGACACGGCGGAGGAAGCTGCTTTGGCTTATGATAAGGCGGCGTTTAAGCTGCGCGGCGATTTCGCCAGGCTTAATTTCCCTAACCTCCGTCACAACGGATCCAACATCGGCGAGTATCAGCCTCTTCAGTCTTCCGTCGACGCTAAGCTCGAAGCTATTTGTCAGAACTTAGCCGAGACGACGCAGAAACAGGTGAAACCGACGAAGAAGTCTGCTTCTCGGAAACGTTCGCCGACCGCCGCCGTTGTGAAACAGACGGAGGTTGATTCGGGGGTGAAATCGGAGGATTACTCTAGCGCCGGATCTTCGCCGCCGTTGACGGAGAGCTACGGATCTGGTGGATCTTCTTCGCCGTTGTCGGATCTGACGTTCGGTGATGCGGAGGAGGAGATTCAGCCGCCGTGGAACTACGCGTTGGAGAAGTACCCGTCGTACGAGATCGATTGGGATTCGATTCTTCAGTCTTCGAGTCTTGTAAAGTAGTTGATGCCATAGGGGTATTTTAGGGAATAGTATATGTCTCTGCGATGGAGTTTTTTGGTCATTGCAGGGACTTTATCATTTTTAGGGGGCTTTTGTGTTAATATTAATAAGTTTATGTACTTTTATGTAATAATTGTTAAATCTCTGCGTCGGTCTAAGCTGGGTTTTTTGTCATGCTTCGACCGTGCGAGTTTTTTTTTCTTTTTCTTTTTAATGTATTTTGTAGTTTCTTTATCGTTGTCTTTAATTCAAATTATTTCTAAGTTTACCTTAAATCTACATTAATGCAAAGAGAAAATAAAAATATCTTGTTACAATAATTCATAGTAAGTGACGATGGTTTGGAATAAGGTGCTCTCCAGTGTGGAACTATAAATCACTAACTACAATTTGTTTATTAAGTTATAAGTTATTTATTAATATCGATTAGAAAAAAAAAATTATTGTTTTTGGTTGATAGTGAAAAAAAAATTTACGGAGAGGCACGCATGCACTCACAAATCATTAACACGTATCTGTCTTGTTCTATTAAACTTTAACAATAATAAAAACAAAAAAAAACTAAAAAAGATGGTGCAAATAATTCTCATAAGACCAATAAAAATATCAAATGAAACGAAGGTCATATGAGCAATATTCCATAATTGATTCAATTGGAAAACACAATCGTCAAAATCAACTTTTATTTCCGGCAACGAATTGCATACATTGTCTTTGGAGTTGTTTGATCACTCGTAAATATAATAGAGATTTTTGTGTCAAATAATAGACCAACAAATCGGAAAAAAAATCACATTGACAAAATGTTCAAATCCAAAACCATAATTATAATCATATGATTCAGGAGCTCGGCATTGATAATAAACACCAGAAAGATGTAGCATCACAACCTTCATCTATCTCTATTCTTCTTCCAACCAACTACATAAGAACCTCATAAATACAATGGAGGTTATAAAAGCCAACAAATTGAAAGACAAATAATATATTGGCTTCGTTTTAAAGATTATTTCCAAACAAAACAATCAACTTCTCTTTGTCATTTTTTCATCTTTCTAAGTTACTAAGATATACTCTTTAACTTGTCAATGAACAATTTTCAATTTGCAAAATCACAACAATCTTAAATTTGGTCTCTTTCAATAAAATTATGCCATTAGAAAAATAAATTCTTTCTCTAAATTCATTGTCGAAAGTGCTGATCACTAGTTTTGTATTTCTTAGTTACTCACTTTAATTGGTGTACTAATTTTGCAAACCATTTGTCAAACAAAAGATATGTATAATAATAATTTTTCCAAATATACAGTCAAATCTCTTTAAGTAAATGAATTATTATTTTTTAATAAAAATTATTAATTTATCGATAAACTAATACTTTACAAATTAATAAAATATTATGATTCTAATATTATTAGTTTATGAGGATTTTACTATATTAAGACAACAACGTCTTGATTTTCTTATAAGCTGAAGTTAACAAACTTAAATCTGTAAGTTGACAAAAAAAAAAAAAAAAAAAACTTAATTCTGTAAATGAGGAAGTGTTGCCATAAACACAAACATTAGTGTTGCTTAGACGGTAAATGACCACTAAACGTAGACACTAAAAAGAAACAGGCTAACTTAATAATATCAAACAAGATCGATATTTTCAGATTTAGACCATACTTTGGAGTTGTGATATGAGAGCTTTGCATAATCAAATCAATATCCTGATTTATACATATATATAAGAAGTTATGATTTCTTACATAAATACCCTGTGACGAGCAGTTACACTTTTCTAGTTTTCTTAAAACCCCGAGACCAGCTAATGGCAGCTATGGTTAAACACACAAAACATCTCAACATACATTATATTTTTAGTCTCCATCAGAAACCGGCTATGTTTTGTGTGTTTTTAAAACAAAAACAAGCTCAAATTAAACTGAACGAAGCACTCGTCTGAATTGGAAATCACATAATTTTACACTTTGTACGTTGCCTATGAAGAGATAGGGAATAGTAGTCTAAGGCGAAAAAGTTCAGATCCTTGAATATTTTTACAGTACTACAAAATTCTTTAAATCGATTGATCATCGCATTGTCGCCAAATACAAACCTAATGTCTAATTGTAAAACCCGTAGAGATGATTCTCCTCCAGTCGCTGATGGAGAGAGTGGAGAATATTAAACACATCAGTTGAATTTACCAATCTCCATTTTCTTCTTAATTGCTCGTTGTCCATGGTATATGAACGAATCTAGTATTCCCGATACCGTGAAGATACCTGCAAATCAAAAGTATTTATTTAGTTTCGAATTTGATGATAACATATTAGTAGTATGTTTAACTGGAATGGAGAAGAGAGATATATCCATTACCTCCAACTATAGCGCACACATTTGTTAGGAAGTGCAAGAACTCCACATGTTGCTCCTCAAATATAACCTAACAACAATCAAATGAATTTGAGACATAGGTTCCATTTGTATTATTAACACATTACCAGAAACTCACAAACATACCTTAATTGGTGAAAGATCATAGTAGAAGAAAACACCAGGCGGGGATTGCATGCGACCTGCTTCCATGCCCTGGAAATGTTCTGTCACAGAGAACTGCCAAAAACCAAAACCCATTTGCTATAGTTTACTTTACATTAAGGAATTTTCAAGATGTTTAAACAGAGATTTGGAGATTTAGCTTTACCTGGTTTGACTGGATAGTATTACGGTGAACATCAGTGTATATGCTGGGCACCACCTGCAATTCCACACCACAATTAATTTATTTATCACTGCACTCAATAATTGTAATACGCAAAAGCTAAACCGGTGGAGAAAATACATTGCAATTAGGAATCTCAACAATTATAATATCCTAATACTTCTCTATCAGCAAATTCTACTAGTAATAAGCCATTCAGGAGTCTCACCGATGCCTGTTCCAAGACGTTTATCTAAAATATTGTACCAGATGCGAATGTTATCGATGGAAATAATGTAAAAACGAGGCATACCTTAATAAAATATTGATACACGCCACTCTGTTTCCCCTGATTCCACTGCACACTGAGAGAACCGAAAAAAGGTTTCAGAAGATAAGATAATTGGAAAAATGATAAAAGGAGCAAGGAATGGCTTGGGGAGGAAGTTTTTACCCATCTAGAGGGTTCACGACACCAGGGAAAAAGTCTCCAAAGGCCAACCTGTTGACCGTGTGGCTAATCTGTGCAGAGACATAATGAAGTCAAGACCAATTTGCTATATGAGCAACTAAAAGGGAGATTGAAACAAGAATAAAACTTCTCTTACATTGTAGTTGCCTTGCTGGAACAATAACATATCATGAAACTGAAAACCGGATTGATGAAAGCTTTGCCCAGGAATGAAATGAAAGTTCCCAGCAACTTTATTAACTTCCAAGAAACCGTGAATATTACAACCTTCACCTTCTTCGTCTTTGACCTTTTGCACAAAGCCTTCTCTTTTACACTGAGATGGTATAAGCAAAAATTATCATACAAGATACAACTAGATGCAAGGTGGATGAAAAGAAAGACTATCCATGCTCTCTTCAGATACATCCAAGTTTTTTCTTTGGCAAATAGATCCTATTTCTAACTACCACCAATTAGACTTCGCTACTTTCTTCAAATTAAGGAACAAGATCAACCCAATACTATATTGAAGGCATGTCAGTATACCTGGTCGATAGATTCAGGGTCTGAGAGGGCCCAACCTTTCTTTCGGTAAGCTTCACGAACTTCCTCACATGAATTACAACAAGCATCATCTGACTGTGAAGTGTAAGAAAAACGATTCACCAATTACAAAAATGGAAATAATTGAATAAACACTAGTGAACTCTGTTGAAGATTTTCTACTGCAACTGAAAGTCCAGCATCGCATGTACAAGCATATTATTGATTTAAGGAAAGCTTACCAGTTCGGCTCCAAAACAGGAACCACAATATGTTTCATTGTGCTCCAACCTTCCACCATGTTTCTGTAAGGGTTTCTCAATCTGGAGATAAACAATAACAATATATAATTAGAGATCTAACAAAGCAAATAATACTTATTGCAATGAAATCAGAGATATCACTTGAAAAAGAAAGGTCAAAGCCTTTGAAAAACTAACCTTTGTATGACCAATTCCGTCTTGTTTTGCCTCAATGACATTGCCAGTAGAGTCTAATCGTCTTTTAATTATATCATGTCGCTGCAATAGAATTGGGAAGAATTGAAAAAAAATCAGAAGAAGTGTACACACATCTCGCCTTGAAAACCCCAAAATGGAAAAGAACAATCAACCAGCACATACCACATCAAGGTGCCTCTCTCCGCTAATATCCATGGAATCAAGACTAATAATCGAACATTGCAGCGCAGGGAATGTAACATCAAACTGAAAAATTGAATGTGGTAAGTAATCAAAACGCGTTTCCTTGACAAAAACTAGTAATCATGCAACTCAAAGCAGTAAGCAAATGAACAAAATGTTACATTAATGCGTAGCTTCTCTCCTCTTGATGTATCAACACGGAGCTGAGTCTCCGTAACCGGATGAATGTAAAGCTCTAAACAAAAACAAAAACCCACAAATTTAAACACGAACACTGCTATTGAAATCGAGCACTGTTTGCTTGCTCATAAACAACGATGATTATCAAAATTAACTAGATCATCGTTTCACATAAGAATTAAACCCCCCAGAAGTAAAAAACAAAACTTTAGAGCTCCAATTCTACAAATCATCGACCTTTAAGCTTCCCCGGATCAAAAGCTACGAAAAGAACAGAGTATAGGATCTAATGAACTTACGAAGCTCGGAGAAGAAGAGAACTAGCATGAGGAGAGAAGAGACGAGGGTGATAACACCACCAGAGAGTGTACGCCTGTAGAAATCTTCATTGATTTTAGGGTAAGCGTCCAGATTCCTCAATCTGTTCATCACGCCGACCATTCCCCCTTAACCTTGAGCTTAGGGTTTGGCTTTAGCTTAACTATTTTGACCAAAATTTTCAACGAGAGAAGGAGATGATTCAACGGGTAATCACAATCTAACCTGACCTCTTTTGACCTTTCAAGGATCTCTCTCTCTCTTTCTCTCTATTTTCTCGGAGTTCTCTCTACAAATCTCTTCCCCAAAATAAGCAAGAGCAACACAGAACTACGCAACGGCGTCGTATAAACAACTCTTTATTTTCTTTTGTTTCCCCAAATTGGGGTTTGGGCTTTGTTCATTATTATGGCCCATATATAAAAATCCCAAATATTTATCCAAAATATTGGTTTCAAATGTTCATAGATTTATATATTTTCACTCATTTCTTTTTATTTTTGGTCAACAAATTTTCACTCATTTCCTTTTGTGGCTTTTAATAATGTTATATATAAATTTTTAACAGCAATAAATATATATATATATATATATATATATATATCTATTATTATTTTTCATTTTCATATGTTTTTTACCATTTGTAATGAGAATAATATTTTTTTCCTTATAATGTTAGTCAAACTCATTTGCAATCTTTTATTTTTATTTTTTATTTTCATATTTTTTTTACCATTTGTAGTGAGAATAATATGAGGTTTTCCTTTAAATGTTAGTCAAACTCATTTGCAAAATCCATAAAGGAAAAAATCTTGTGATGCATACTATTTGGTCATATTCCTTAAATTTTTAAATATGAAGATGTGGAATACTGTTGAACTTTTGATTAATTTTTGTGAAAATTTAAAATTATTAATACGTTACTATAATAAACAAAGTCAAAAAGTCAGATGTTTTTCTTTCTTTCCCAAATGAATCATAATATACCAAAAAAGAGGACGTGAATTATATTTTAACAGTAACACAATTGGAAACTCCACATGCATAAGTAAGCACTATATATATATATTCAAAGAAATGAGAGGTTTCAATTTAATCTCATTTACTAAATTATGATTTCCATATCTATTTTTCAAAGGTATGAATTTATTTTCTCTAATATTCTTGACTTTTAATAATTATATTACCAAAAAAAAATCTTTACTTAATTAGGATTCAATTTTCTGTATTTATGAAATCATAATATCATGCGCATGTCATCGTCTATAAATTAGCTTTTGCTACAAAAAAAAATAAAAATTGTTTATATATATGAGCCTAAAGAGTAGTTTGAGCAACCACTCTTTGAGAAAATAGATTCGAGCCTCTAGTGTTTTCGCCACCACCCATATACTCTTAGACCTCTCTCAGATTGCTGACATGCAGATTACGAGGCCAGTTACCGAAAAGATCGATACTTTGGTCGATTCGTTGAGGGATTTGTCTCCGACACGTATCAAGTCTTCCTCCTCTGATGAACTCGTATCCGAAAATGATGACAAGATAAGCTCATGGATTGTACGTTATTATTTTACATACAACTTATTTCATTTGGAGAAATTTTCTATATTCTTTTCATTTACGTTTTAGTCTTTCAAATTAAGCATGTTCTAGTCTTGAAATCATGATTTTCTTATATAGTTTTAGTTTTCTAAATTCTATTCGTGTCTAGTTACGTTCCTCTAGCATTTAGAATCTATTAGCTTAGATAATATGTGTTGGATCATCGAGCACATATTGCTTTGCCTTTTTCAATAATAAAAATAAATCCTGCGTTGATGTTTTGATGGTAAAAGAAAAGATTAGAAGACAAGATATAAATTCATTTTAGGCTCTTTTGTAACAATATTATTATTCGATTTAGGCTCTTCATCCGTCGGCATTGGATATGTTCGACAAAATAATGAGTGATGCAAAAGGGAAACAGATTATCATGTTTCTTGACTACGACGGAACTCTCTCACGAATCACTGAAGATCACGACAAAGCTTACATAACCGACGAGGTTTTTTTTTCTCTCTTGATCCTGATTTATGTTATGGTTTGAGTTTAGTTCTTAATTGAGCGCTAATGTATATATTTTATAGATGCGAGAGGCTGTAAAGGAAGTGGCTATACATTTCAAGACTGCGATCATCAGCGGACGAAGCACAGACAAAGTAAATTCCATCAACTAATATATTCGACGGTATTTGTTTGTGTTACGTGCATATGTCTTATAGAAAATGAGATATGTTATTGTTTTTTCAGGTACAAGGTTTTGTTAAACTCGCTGGAATCCACTACGCCGGAAGCCACGGCATGGACATTAAGGGTCCGACAAATACTGATCAGGTTATATTTTTGTCTATTATATTGAGATTTGTGAGAGGAATTTGTTGTAGTATTTTTCAGCCTAATGAAATCATTGCAGAGTAACCAAGAAGTCATGTTTCAACCTGCAAGTGAATATTTACCAATGATCGACGAGGTGGTTAATGTTTTAAAGGAAAAAACAAAAGGTATCCCTGGAGCTACGGTCGAGCACAACAAGTTTTGTCTATCAGTGCATTTCCGTCGTGTTGATGAGACGGTAAAAATAAATAACAAGATTTACATTGCTAATCTAATTAAGAGGACGTTTAATTTAACCAACCTTTATTCTTTTACGGGATAAAAAGAAACAAACTCACACTTTCAAGAACAAGAGTTGTTTGTTGTCTTCGATAACATCTTAAAGTTGTTTTCAATGATATTATCAGTTTTAAACGTATGGAATGTTGTAAAAATGTTTTGTGGTCGACAGGGATGGGCTGCATTAGCCGAGCAAGTGAGATTGGTTCTCATTGATTATCCGGAACTGAAACTGACGAAAGGCAGAAAGGTAACAACATTTCACTAGTCACAAATGTTAATTTTATCAAATATATGTGATAGATCGATGATTAATGTGATGTATCAAACTGTGATTAATAATTCGACAAGACAGGTGTTAGAACTCCGACCTTCCATCAAATGGGACAAGGGAAAGGCTCTCGAGTTTTTGCTTAACTCATTAGGTGTGTGATTATCTTTTCATACTTAAGAATTGGGCTTCAGTAATTCATACTTTTGATAATGATACTATATATAATAGACCCGTTAATCTGAAAATATATATGTTTGGTTAAATAAAAATAGGATTGGCAGAATCTGAAGATGTGTTACCGGTTTACATTGGGGATGACCGTACTGATGAAGATGCATTTAAGGTACTACATTAAACCCAAAACATCATCATCGTGCCCTAGTTGATTAATTAAGGATGTGATAATATATTGACGCCATGATAATAAACATATGTATAGGTTTTGTGTGAAAGGGGACAAGGTTTTGGGATTGTCGTCTCAAAAATCGTAAAGGAAACCTACGCTTCATACTCTCTTCAAGACCCATCTCAGGTAGATTATTCTTTCTTGACTCTTTTTTTCAAATCTAAAATATTGTTCCATAGTCACTAGCTAATTATACTAACCTTATACTGTGCGATGCAGGTTAAAGAATTTCTGGAGCGTTTGGTAAAGTGGAAGAAACAAAAACTTGGAGAAGAAGAAGTGAGTTATTAGATAGATGAAGCACTTCGTGTGGGATTCTTAGCAAGATAAAAGTGGTGACCTTAACTTTTAGTTTTTAAAAAAAAAATTCTTGTTGCAATATGATTTAAAATAGTACCGGAAATATTTAATTTGTCATTAAAACTACAGTATTGTCAAAATATTTAAATGAATTTAGAAGAACAATGTTTTTTTATTGAATTTATTATAGTTTTACAAGATTCAAAGTTAGTGAGATGGAAATTAAAAGAAGAAACTAGAGGATTTTGCTCTGTATAGGTCGACCATGCTCATTAATCATCATCATTCATAATCGAATGTTAACCCAACTGTTTGGAAATTATTTTAATTACTAAACAACATGTCTAGTCTCATCTAGATATTTAGAAAAAGAAAAACATATTTTGCACTAATTGATAACGAACAATTTCTATTTCTAAATGAATATATTTGGTCACATACAATTTGATATAAGTATTTTATTGATAGTTCACGGTTCAGTTAATGTTGACGTTTTCTCGTAAATGGCAAATAAAAAAAACTAGAATTCAACCGTGCGCATCAAATAAAAATATGAATCATTAAATTTATATAACTATACTTCTCAATTAAGCTAATGATTAAAATCGTCATAATCTATTGTTTAGTCGTTGTCAAATGTGAGTTGTGTACCGAAACTTTAAATTCGTATAAATTCCTATCCACTTACCATAATATACTGATATTGCATTTTTAAAATTGTCAGTGTTGGTATTTTTTAATTATTTACTAACTACTTAGATTAATAATTCCAATTCAAGGACCTAGATATTTTTTTATTTGGTGATAGTGATAGCTTAGGGAATCAAAGAATTATGAAAATAGTGTCGACAGAATGTATTCCTTTTCCTATAAAAGCATATTCCATTTTATAAAAAAACCAATTAGAAAAGAAAACTTGAGAATTCAACTTAACCCCTTTGATTTTAATATTCTGTTCAGGAATATTATACCCAGTTGAAAAGAATCTTTTTGTTTTATATTTTGGTCCCATTTGTTTCTAATTTTGTCTTTAAGAACAAAGAGCAAATCTTTGTGAACAACTTCGTAGGAAGCCGAATTATATTTTTTTCGTACTGAATGAATCTGAATACAAAAGCAAAAGCCAAGTGGACTGGACAAGTTCACAAACCGAGTCCATACATCGACCTCGACATCGTCACACTAAACCACACCCACCACTAGACCATGATCATTAGATCATCTAACATTTAAATTAGTTTTTTTTAAGTTTTAACAATCGAAACTTAACAGTGACGTCGTTATAAACATTGTTAATTATCAGTGACGATGAAGGCTTCAATTCAGGACTAATAAATAAAAAATATATGCATTAAATAAACTTAAATTTTCAACTAAAAGCTTTTAAAATTGTGTATACATTCATACACACGGAGCATAGCAATATTCTTATAGCCGATAATATATTATTCCTCATTAAAGAAACAAAGGGAATGTCTTCATTGATTCTATGAAATTATACGTGTGTTTAGTATTTTAATTTATTCATATTAATATTAATGTGACCCTTCGGTTCCTTCCGGGGGCCAAAAAGGTTCAAAAATTGGATTCATGGTATAAAGAACGATACAAGTATTTCTTATATTATGATGTGTTTTGATTACAAATAAATGGTGATAATGAAATCCGGTCGATTGATATATTGATGTATTACTTTTGATTTTGGGATATCTAAGTCTAGAACTATTTTTTCGAGACATTTAAGACAGGATCAAAGATTTGACTCCATCCGGTACAATGCGATAGTTTTGAGGGAGAAATAAAACGTGGATTCTGTATTTTGATTAATATAATTTGTCTAATTATTTGAAAAATATATAAATAAATAATTTGATTGAATTGTTAGCTGCCCGACTAATTAACAGAATAACTATCTTTTCTCCGAAAATAGCATAATGTGAATAATTGCGTATATATGTTACGTATTGAATAAGGTATCTCCAAATATATATATATAGCCAGCCAAGTTCATTCACACATTTTGAAATTAATCAGAAAACAGAACTAATAAGTACATTGCTTAAGAATAAGCATAAACTTTTCGTTCGAATCTTATTATATCAGATTTTTGTCTTGTTGATTTCGTAGTAAATACCGGTTAAGACATATTCTTGTTAGCATTTGACATAAGAAGATATGAATCAACTATAATACAAGATTCAGTTATACGATTCTTCTTCGATATTTCCCGGTAATAATTAATGGATTAAGATAATTTGTAAACAATGCTGAATGCAGCGTAGACCGTTCGATCAAGGACGCTTATAGACACCGTTCGATCAAGGACGCTTATAGACACCGTCCGATGTCTCGTTTTGAAATAATCAACCAAGAAAAAACAAAACAATTACAGGACGGCATTGCCAAGAAAATATTTATTTTTTGAGATTTATTTTTGGGTTTTGGCTTTTTCTTCCATTCCTTATTTAAACTCCCATGTTCACTCTCCAAACTCTTAAGCATAAAAATTTAAAGTGAAGAGAAGAAAAACACAAAAGAACACACATAATTAAGAGTCTCTCTTTGGTTTGTTCTTGAAAGATGGACGTATTCGATGGCCTTCCTGATCCGATCATCGTCGACATCTTGAACAAAGTTGGTGACGTTAGAACCATACTTCGTTGTTCTTCTCTCTCCAAACGTTTCAACTCGCTTGTACCTCAGTCCGACTCACTCATCCTCCGACTTGACCACTCCGACCCCGATTCACCCGTCACCACCATTTTCCAATCTTTATTCAACTCCTTTCATGGCCTCATCTCTCTTTTCTCCAAACCGGCTAAACCAATCCCAACCACGGCTCTCTCTCCGAGTCTCCCTTTCAAGATTCTCTCCCGGTTCGACAAGATCCGGAGTTTGGACGTCGAGCTTCCCGGTGGCGATGTAAATCTCGAGAAAGGCGCCGCCGTTAAGTGGAAAGCCGAGTTTGGGAAAACCCTCGAGAGCTGCGTCGTCGTTGCTTTCCGTTCCGCCGGGACCGTGTCTCCTCCCGTCGCGGTCAACGGTGAGTCAGACGCCGAGTTCGTGACTGGACTGAAGACGCGCGTGGTGTGGACGATAAACGCGTTAATGGCTGCGTCGACACGTCATTACTTGATGAGCGAAGTCGTGAAGGAGCACGAGGAGATGGAGAGTTTGGTTATACGCGACGTGGAAGGAGAAGGCACGGTGGTGATGGACGCTGAAGGGCTTAGAGAGTTTAGAAAAACGGAGGCGGCGCGTGGGGAAGAAGACGAGGAGCGCGTTGTGAAAAACCGGAGGAGTGTGGTACCGAGCGTGAGAATGAGTATGAGACACGCGCCGTCGCTTAAGCTAAAGAGTGGTGTATGTTTAGAATCCGCGACGCTCGTGATCGTCCGACCAAGCGGAGTAGATTACGACGTCGGAGATGATGCTGAGCTGGCGACGGAAGCTTTCGCCGGAAACTGTATGTACGGTGAAGCCGTCGCCGCATTGTTAAAGTGCAAGAAGAGCGCTCTAGAGATGAATTCATTTTAAAAACTCTTGTTGGGCCTTGTAAATTGGCCTTGTAAATGGGCCTTGCGGATGCTTGGAAAATATGTTTTTTTTTCTTTTCCGGTTACGTGTGCCGTTTGCGCATTTTTATGTTACGGTGTACAAATTGAATTGAAGATGGCTTTACAATTTTTACTTGTCGTTCTAACTTGGTCGAATCTTGCGAAGCATATATGATATATGGATTTAGATCCTTGAGACAACATTATAAACAATAACATGGCATGAATGGTACCTCAAAACGTCAACCAATCCATGATCAGTATAGTTTATATTTGGAACCTAAATAACTTAAAGTACACAAGCATAATTTGAAAGAGTTATTAAAACGTGGAACTGTTAGCTTATAACAATAAAAATTTATGAAAAGGGCATGATAACATGATATTAAAATAAGAAATGACGGCATTAAATCATGATTCCGTAAACATGACATGATTGATAGAGATTATGCGGAATTATTATGAAACTCGATAGGCTTACCAAACAAAATTTTATTTTGGAGGTTGAAAGAACCATACAATAACATTACTATAGTTTTTTTTTCCGCCGCTAAGCATCATCACCTTCTTCATTCTTTAAATTTATGAGCAAGTGAACTAAGATTTAAATATAATGGTTTTATAGATTCCTTTTCTTGATGAATAAATAATTGATTCTGGTATCACTGATAACACCTAATCTATTCCCTGTAATCATTATCGTAGCTAATTGGCATTATGACCAATATGACGTTGATTAGTCACTGAGACACTAAATAAATCACGTTATTTATACCTTTTTAAGCTGCGGATATATAATTAAACGTGAGGTTTATACGATCGAAGATGTGGTCCATACATGTGACATGATTATCAGGACGATTTAGTTCTTTGAAACAAATGTAATAGATTGATATCTCTTGTAGACATTATTTGTTAAGCAATGCTTTGGTTAGTGCAGAGATTAGCTCAACTAGGCCATAGTTACAAATTATGACTAGATCCGAAACACTAAAAAAGAGTGTGTTAGAAACAATTTATTAGGTATATATGTGATATTTGATCAATAGTTTTCTATTATATATTAGCATATCGAATTAAATATATATTTTTTTCATTTTTCTTTTCTTTTTTGGTTATGCTTTACAACATTCATATTCTTTTTAGTTGAGTTTTGGTAAACTTAATATTTATGTTTTTAATTCACATGAATCTGAAAATCAATTCTGAAGAATCGCATATATGTTTATATTTTGTTATAATTGGAACTGCATTGCAGTTCTCTCGCAATTGCTCCATACGTTATCATTTCACTTGTAAAAAGAGATTCAAGTTGAATTGAATACAAGAGACTCAAATCGAATTGAATACAAGAGATTCAAGTCAATACAGTTTATATCAATTTAGCCACCACATTTAGAATTAGCACACACAAAAAAAACCTTTGTCGTCATTTCCCTTTCATTCATTTAATCTGGCATATATAGTAAAGTTGGACAAAAAGAGAGAGAAAACCTTTAAAGGTTTTCCAATTATATTGATCATCAACCATCACCATTGTCACATTCGTATCCCGTCTTTAAAAACAAAATAAAAAGATTTTTATTTTGAACGTTAACATTGCATAATATAAACAATTTAAAAAAAAAAAATGCAAAGATGAAAAAATGTAACATATTTATGGAAAACAAACATACGGATCGGCTAGTACTGTACATACGTAGAATCTTATGAATATAAGCATGTGAAATTGTCATTAGACCATCAATATTGTACACGGTGGATACTTGATAGTATCAATCAAAACCACATAATGATGATCTAATTACTTTAATAGTTTTGAATAAAAAGATTTCTCAAAAGCTAAAGCTTGCGAAGCTGTCAGCACAAAAGCTTAAAATAAACAAAATTTAAAGCAAAAGGAAGAAGAGGAAAGCAATTTTAAAACCAGTAGAAGAACCAAAAATAATAATAAAACTCATAAAAAGCTAAAACCAACCACCATCTTCATGATCGATCCTATATATCTAAGAAACAAATCGAAGAAGAAGAAGACGAAGAGAGAATCAAATTTGGAAAAAATGATCAAAGGAGGAGGCAAGTCTTCAGGTTACTCAGCAGATTTGATGGTTTGTTTCCCTTCAAGAACACATTTGTCTTTACCTTCTAAATCCATTTCTAGCCCTTCTCATTCCTTCAACCGCCGTCAAAATGCTCCGCACCACCGCCGCAGCCACAGTAAGCTCTCAGGAAACGGTGGTGGAGTGCGTCAGAATCGCGGTGGAGGAAGGGAGATAGCAGAAGAACCTACGTCTCCTAAAGTCACGTGTGCTGGTCAGATCAAAGTGCGGCCGAGGAAAGGCGAAGGTGGAACCAAGAATTGGCAGTCTTTGATGGCGGAGATGGAGAAGATACATAGAAGCAAGTCTGAGAGTAAGTTCTTTGGGATCAAGAAAGATGTCATGGGGTTCTTGACTTGTCTCCGTGATCTCAGCTTTGATTTCCGGTGTTTCGGTGCGTTTCCTCCCGTGGATGTAATCTCAGATGATGAAGAAGAAGAAGACGAGGAAGAGGAAGAAGAAGAAGAAGAAGATGAAAGCTCGGGGACAGTTTTCTCGAAATGGTTTATGGTTTTACACGAAAAGCAGAACAATGAAGAGTGTGTTGACGGTAAGGAAAACGCGTTTTCGGATGTGGAAACCGCGGTTCCACCGCCAAACGCGTTGTTGTTGATGCGGTGCAGATCTGCGCCGGTTAAGAATTGGTTAGAGGAGAAGAAAGCAGAAACAGAGGAAGATGACAACACTGAGAAACAGAGCGGACAAGAAGAAGAAGAAGGAGAGAATGATACGGTGATAAAGAAGAAGGATTTGAGATCATTGATGGAGGAAGAGAAGAAGATGAATTTGGTTGTGATGGATTACGACACAAACTATTACAAACTCTCAGCAGACATCGCCAAGGAAACTTGGGTTGTCGGTGGTAGTTTCCAAGATCCTCTGTTTCGAAGTCGAAGCTGGAAGAAGTGATCTTTACTCCGTAAAAATGAACACTTTTTGATTTTTCTTGTAAATTTGAAGTTATTTTGTTTCTTACAATAATACTTGTTGAGTGTGGTGAAAAAGATTTGAGACTGTTCCAAGAATCCAAGTTTGTATGTACAAGTTTCTTACTACACACGTAATTCCATCAAAGCTTTTATCTTTCTATCAACTGTGAACTGTACAAGGCCCAAGTTTATGGGATTCGAAGATATCTCCAATCATCTAAAGTCCAATATATAGGTTAATGGCCCAAATAAACATACAGTACGTGGAAATTAAAGACATGCAAAATGATATAATTGATATTATGTTTGAAGCCCATGTAACAGTAGTGATCGGTCCAAATACAAAATCTGATTACGTGAGAACAAGATACTAATCGACGTAAACAAAAAGCTTTAGTACTTGACGTTGACGCAGAAGCAACTGATGCTTTGGATGGTGACGCGAAGAGTGGAAACTGCGAGGAAATAACAAAGGAAAGCCATAATGAGCATTGAGCAGCTGCTAATGTAATTAAAAAAAGTGGTCAAAAAGTGAGTAGCTTGTGTCAGAAGCTATCGTTTTCGTGGTCTTTCCTAATATGGAAACCAAATTAATGATATTCCTAGTCATACTAATTGTCTTGACTCAGATTATGCGAACAAGAAATAGAAACTTATTGACTTAAGGGAACCAATATCTAGAGCCTACAATCAAAACTACGGTCTGTCTGTGTCTGGTCTACTAGGATCGATGAGTATATTAAGAAAGTTCAATAATTTCCTCGAAGTCTCCAAATGAAATGTTATACGTATGTAGACAAATTATGAGCGCATAGTAATTTGTTTCACGAAATTAAATTACTTTGATGCTTTTACCATTTTAAGAGTTTTTTTTTTTGGTAATAAGCCACCATTGTTTTCCAAGCCACCGTCTATACTACAAGTTACAACTTTGATGGACTCAGAGACTCTCTCTAACAATTAGAGTTTAACCAAAACAAAACACTGTAACTATATAATTCTTGTTGGATCCTCCTAAAATAAAATATGACCATAATTATAAAAAAAAAAGTCTATAAAAATGTCATGAAATTTTGATATATATCTGTTTGTTACAAGTTTTGTTGTTGATTCGTTTATAGTTTTACCCATTATTATTATTATTATTATTATTGGCATACTCTTTTTTTTTTTTTTTAAAGTAGAAGTTGTTAAGATTTTGAGAATCTAAGAATTACTGGTTTGAATAATAAAAACAAAACTTTTCTTTCTACAAAATTTGCTTTTAGCAATAATTTTTAAATATTGAAGATTAGCTTTTTCAGTCATACGATTTTATATCATTCATTTTTTAATTTTTATTAAATTAGAAACGTTCACTTTAGCCATTAACCATATTCTTTTGTGTAATCTGATTTAGATCTGTGCCAAATTTAGTAACAAATGAGCAAAAATCTAGCACATTTAATCGCATAGTCTATTAAATATAATTGACTAAATCCAATCCAAGTGACTAATTATTAAAAAATTAACAAAAACGTCAATTAGTAAAGAAGAAAAAAACACCAAAAATAAAATAATAATCTTTATTTAAAAACCCTTCCCTTCCTTCTCCAGTTCTCCTTGTGCTCTCCCTTTCTCCAGTTTAGTGAGCATCTCAAACACTTTTGTCATATTTGTTTTCTCTGTATAATTGTGATGTGTGCCTTTTAGGTTCTGTCTCCTTAGTCTCTGTGTGTGTTTTTGTACAACAAACTAGAAACAGAGATGATGATGAGAGGTGAATTTGGAGAAGCTTCGTCTCCTCCGTCTCTCTCACGTTCTCCTTCTTCTCCTCTTCAAACCCAATCACATTATCACCACTCTCAAAACTTCAATCGTCAATATCAAAATCTCTTTCCCGGTGACTCATCTTATAGTTCGAGTAGGTTCCCTCTCCGATCTCCGTCGGATTACTCTCTCTCGAGTTACTTCTCAAACGGGCTGTGTTCTTCTGAAGATGGTTCGTCTCAGTTCGCTTCTCCTCCACTCGATGGCATGATGAACAAGTACAATCTTGGTGGTGACGATTTGGGTCTTTGCGAAAGTTTCGATCTTTTGAATGTTGGAGAAGAAGAAGACAGGACTCGTCATGTACGAACTGAGACTCATCATCACCAAAACCAAAGGAGCAATTTTGGTAACTATGAAGCTAGTGTTGATGGTGGATTTAGATATTACTCTGGTTTCGGTTTTGATCAAAAGGATCAACCTTTACAATTTTCCCCAAATCAAAAGGATCAAACTCTCAATTCTGTGAATCTGAGTTGTTACAGAGAGACTCTGAGTCCTTACATGAACAATTACTCTGTTTCATCAATGGCTCATCGGGGCATTAGCAGTAACATGCATCAGAGTCCTCCTAAAGTATCTGAATTCCAGGGATATGTTTACTTAATGGCTAAAGATCAGCATGGATGCAGATTCTTACAGAGGATCTTTGAAGATGGAAGTGCTTTAGATGCTATGATCATTTTCAGTGAGGTGATTCCTCATGCTGTTGAGCTTATGATGGATCCTTTTGGGAATTACTTGATGCAGAAACTTTTAGATGTTTCTAATGAAGAACAAAGAACACAGATCATACTCATGGTCACTTCTGAACCTGGTCAGCTTATTCGAATATCCCTCAACGCTTACGGGTAAGACATCTCTGTGTATTGATGCTTACCATATGATCATTTTGATGTTAAGTACTTAAGTTGAAGGTTGTTTTCTTTTTGTGTATGTGGTTAAGTACTCGAGTTGTCCAGAGATTAGTGGAATCACTCAAGACCAGGAAGCAGATCTCTCTGGTGAAATCAGCTCTGAAACCTGGATTTCTCAATCTCATTAGAGATTTAAATGGGAATCATGTGATACAACGTTGCTTACAGTGCCTTAGCACAGAAGATAACGTGGTAAAAAAGGAGATCTTTTGTTTATTTTGTTTTCACTCTTCAGACTCATAAGATGAATACTGATATAATCATGTTATGTAATCACTCTTTATAGTTCATCTTTGAAGATGCTACAAGGTACTGTATCGATATCGCTACACATCGGCATGGATGTTGTGTGTTACAAAAGTGCATTGCTTATTCCAGTGGACAACAAAGAGAGAAGCTTATAACCGAAATCTCAAGAAACAGTCTCTTCCTTGCTCAAGACCCTTACGGGTAAGTTTACTGTCTCGTGTAACAAGTACTAAAGCTATAGTTATCAATGTGATATTCAATCTTGACAACTCTTTTTTTCTTTCTTGATCAAATGCAGGAACTATGCGCTCCAATTCGTTCTAGAACTGAGGGATTTCTCGGCGATTGCAGCGATGCTTTCGCAGTTGAAAGGGCATTATGTGGAGCTTTCGATGCAAAAGTTCAGTAGCCATATGGTGGAACGTTGCTTAACACATTGTCCAGAGAGCCGTCCTCAGATCGTGCGTGAACTCATCTCTGTTCCTCATTTCGATATACTAATCCAAGACCCTTATGCCAATTTTGTCATCCAAGCTGCTCTTGCTGTCACCAAGGTACATAGAGCCAACTCAAGTTTAAAAGTTTCTTTTAGTCCTAACTATTTGATTCTAGAGTGATCAAGATTTTGTGGAATGATGTTACAGGGTTCACTTCATGCCACGCTTGTTGAAGTCATCAGGCCTCACTCGATTCTACGTAACAATCCTTACTGCAAAAGGATTTTCTCGAGGAATCTCTTGAAGAATTAATGAAATTCAAAAGGCTCTTTCTCTGGTGGACGAGTCTGTAATTTCATAACTTGTTGTTGTGTTTCTTCTTTCCCAAGTTTGTTTGTTGCTATGAATAATCACAAACCCCCCTGCTTAGTAATCACTCTCTAGGCCATGTCTACTATGCAGACTATGTTCTCCTGTTGTTGTCTTTTTTTTTTTTTTTTTTTTTTTTTTTTTTTTTTTTGCATTGTACTAATTTGTTCTTATTGGAATGAAATTTTATGTTGTTGGTTTTTTTTAAACCGGTTTCGTCTTAGGAATCTTTTGCCACTTTAGTAATTTGGTATAAAGAGAACAATGTGGCTTATTGGAATATACTGAGGAAAAAAAATCAGGAAAAGAAAAATGAGGATATCAAATTATCTAATTAGTGAGATTTTATTTTGTTATCACAAACATCTAAATATATTGAGATATTTAAGCTAAAAGATTTGACTATTTCCAAATCTGATTTAATAATATCTAAAATTAAGTATGAGAGATTCTAATTTTGTTAGCAGAAATATTATTATGAGATTGTGATTTTTTTTTTGTTATAGAAAGATAATAACAACTGATTCTTTCAAAGGATTTTTTTGGAGCTCTATAATTAGTAAATTATTTGAGATATTTACGCTTTGAGATTAAAAAAAAAAATGAGATGTTTATGCTATGGATTCGAATAATTTGCAAGTCAGTTGAGATCTTGATTAAAAATTTAGAATCACTAGTATCAACTTTTGACCAAAAATACTTAGTAGTGTACATCTCAACTTACTTGCAAAATATTTGGAACTCAAAACAGAATAATTCCGTATAGAGAAACCCATGTTCATTACATACTATCTTTAGATACCATTTCATTTCAAATGTGATATATTATAACAGTCTTTAAAACCATTTTTACAGATGAAACTATTGAGTCCAAGAATTTCATGAGTCACTTTCCATGTTACTTCTTAGGGGTTCGAAATTTTGAATATTGTATTACATTGGTCGTCTGTGGTATAGAAGAAGACAAAGAGAAATATGTTCTATATCAAATTATATTTGTTGGGTTGGAAGGGAATGGTAATGGGCCAACAATTAAAAGATCCAACTAAGAAGCATGCATCTCTGTATGTGATTCTGCTGAAGCAAGGAGAGAAAGATTGGAAGAAATTTTTCACTATTTGAAGTTACCTTAAAACTGTCACTAAAACCTTATGTTGGTGGATGAATAGAAGAATGACAAATGGTTATACCAAACCAAAAACATAAGTTTTAGCAAAAAAAAAATAGTGATTGAAATCAATGATTTATGTAGCTTATCTTGTCAATATAGAAAATGTCTTGACAAAAAAAAAAGTGAATATAAAATGGGTATATTTGAATTGAAAAATCGAAATTGTGGTTACATTTATGAGGACCATGCAAAGATGAAGAGTCGTTAGAGCTTTGCTTTAAATGAAGTCGTTAATATAGGTTTAGCTAACTCCTAGCAAGCCCCTAACTCTCCTTTTTTAATGAATATGGTTACTCCTAACCTAAGGCTCTAGCTAACTACATGATTAAATATACTGTACAAGTAGGTTGATCCGATCAGCGATCTGTTTCCATTTTATTTAAACTATTTACAAGAAGAGAACTATGAGACGTGAATACATATGATATGAAAACGTTTTCAAACTTAAATAACTTTGTATCTTGATAAATCACCATCGTATTATACGATGCATGCAGAGTCATCTTCAGTTGACACATAGTATATATAAAGTATCATTTGCATATTTGTTTTTGCAAAAGTATGGATCGTTGAAACACAAAAACAATAAGCAAGTGTGTATGAGTAAGTACTAGCTATAGGCATTTATACTTGTTCAAAATTATTAAATGGAAACGGGTAGGCGAGTACTGAATCTTTAATTCTTCCACCAGGAAATAAATAACTATTTTTAGTATTTCAGAAATTTATACTCCATATTAACTGATGAGGCCACAATTATGATTCTTCATCTAACCAAGAAGAAGTTTCAAGATACTGTGTGTACGCAAGTAACTATCTACCCGCGACAGTTTTTTTTTTTTTTTACTTGCATGGAGCTTTCATTTCATTTCATACTAACTTTTTCCATATTTCAGTTTACCCAAATCACAAGTTTCTTGTTCTAGTTTTATAAAATTACTTGGTATGGCTGTTTATGTTACCAAGTGAAGTAATTCAAGATATATGTATTTTTTCATTATTATTTTTTTCAGTAAACCAAAAACTTGTAGAAGCTTTTATTTCATAGTAGTACAACTTTTTTTCTTCTTGTATATTTCAATTTACGAAATTATGAGTTTCTGGTGCTAGCTTTTAATAAGATGACGAGACATGTATCTTAATTGTAACTGCATGCATGAAGTAGCTGATGTTAAATTGTGAGTTTTTCAAACATTTTTTTTTTCCATCCGATCAAATTTATGACTTTTGCATTTTGTTATTATCTGAGAAAATTACAATGTTTTACTAAAGCTCCGATCATGCATAGTTTTAAAATTCTACGTAGCTAGAGATTATAGTATGGCATAGTGTGGCCCCAATTTGCGTGATATTATATATTATGCCTACTCTCTCTGATAATACACAAAAAACTTGTATGATCATAAGACGTTTCAAGCAATAACATAATGGTAAATGTATGTCCTCAACTCTCAAGGTCGTGTTTAACTGCTCAGCAACATAGAAGATTATTGAAGTAAAATAAGGGTTAAATCCCTATTAATTTAAGGGTTTTCGTATTAATGTTTTCATGTCCTGTTTTCTAAACTTGTATATAAACATTTTTAATTTACAATACTATATAAATATCTAATAATTCTTAAAAAATTTCTTCAGTTTGATGTATACACCAAATATTTATTTTATGGCGAGTGGATCCTAACTCTAGGTCTTTTAGATTTGGATGATGACATATCGACGAAATTATATGTCATGGTCAAGTCGATGAAAAGTTATTAGCACATATTATTTACATGATCTATATACTTGTAAATGTATATATGCATATTATATA
Source organism: Capsella rubella (assembly GCF_000375325.1). Taxonomy (NCBI): domain Eukaryota; kingdom Viridiplantae; phylum Streptophyta; class Magnoliopsida; order Brassicales; family Brassicaceae; genus Capsella; species Capsella rubella. Next base: position 7,842,050 of record NW_006238923.1, read on the forward strand.
AATGTAATAGGATACTATAAATGTATTGAAAAAAAGTAAATGCATCCGTTGAATTCAAAATAAAGGGAAATATAGTAAAAGGCGATTAATGAGGAAGCTGACCAAAACTAAAGAGTCCTAAAAATAAATGAGAGGTCGCGATGGCCGTGGCTTGGTAGGCCGCTGAAGAAGATTTCAATCTGTGATATTAGAAAAAAAATAAATAAATATAATTTCATGTTTCAGTATTGTTAAGATAAGATTGATCATACATTCCTTTTTTTTTTTTCTCCTAGCTAAAAACTCAAATGATTTTAAAATTTCATGTAATAATATATAAAATGACAACTACTAATCCAATACTGCATGATACACATGTTCACAATAATAAAATTTTTGCGTAGAAATCAAATAAAGTAAAAACAAAAATCCTTTTTTTTTTATAAACGTCTTATGAAAAAAAGAAAGATCAGAGGAAGGTAATAAATAAACATATATTTGGTGTTGTTGTATAGTATTGAAAAGTGGGAGTGAGAGTTATTGTGGTATTTAAGATTGCTTCGACCTTCTCTGCATTCATGAAGTCATCAACCTCTTCCTCTCCTCTTCAACTGTATTTAGTTTCTTTCTATATTTATTATTGTTATTTGTTTTCTCATTGGTCGTTTCTCTATTTTTTATTCATTCAACATCGTCTTGATCATCATCATCACATAAACTCTTATCGTCGTCGTCGTCGTCGTCGTCATCATCATACATACATGTATAGACAACTTCATGAGTTTCATGACCAAACAAGAACCTCGCATATATATATTATTATGCGTGTAGATAATGGTTGATGATATCATACTGATCATGATAATTGTGGTGGAAGTGAAAAAGAGAAAAAGTTAAAGAAAGAGGAAGTGATCAGGAACTACTATAAATCTAGACATTTGAATGAGGCTCTCCTTGGAGCAATACCCACACTTATTAATCACACATCCAACTTGAAAACGAAACTCACACATCTAACATTACTTGACTTTTCCATTTTTCATCCCATGTACAGTAGTATTTATTTCCTTCACAACTAAAAAACCAAAATCAAGTGTATAGTATTATTTCAACTGGTTAATTACAGTTCTTAAGATAGATACACTACATATGAGCACTAAAATATGGATCATAATAAATGCAAAAATAAATAAATTCATTCTTAAGAGTAACAAATACCAAGGTGGACATTATATTGTGTGTGCCATGCAAAGTAAAATCCCAAAATTGAATTCTATATATTGTCAACGAATATCTACGATATTTATTTTGGTATATCTAACTCATTAACTCTGTCTACTATTCTACATGAACCGGTGGGGGATAATAACTCTCCATCGGGTGATGACTCATCTTTGTATCTCTCTCTATCTCTATATATATATATACACGACTTTTCACGAACTGTTCGTCTATCTATCTGATCATTCGTCCTCTCTACCACCTCCTACTAATTAAGCAGATTGTGAGATTTTTTTTTCTTAAGCGTTAAGTAGAAAGGTAATAATGTTTTCTCTACATGATGGAACCCTCTGTCCTAGAAAGAGGGATCTGATGAAAGTCTATGGGGAATCGTTTCATGGTTCCTTCAAACGGAGCAAACAAGGAGATGATCATACACAAGACAAGCTTGAGAAGAACAGTTCTACTACTCTGTTTTTCCAAAGATCAAAGTCAGAGAGCGCCATGTTGATAAAGCCTGATCTTCAGCTTCACCTAGAGGCTAAGGTATGATGAATCCGTCGACCAAAGTATATAAATTTAAGGATGATAATAATATGCACACAAACATGAACTAAAACATATTTCAACTTTATTTTGCAGACACAATCAGAGACATTTGAAGATCACAGGACAGAGCTGGATCTTGATCTGAACCTATCTTCATCATCAAGCTCTACTGTGAAAACGATCACGAAGAAAGATGAAGGTGCGAAAGGCGGAGATTTGATCATGACCCCAGGTAAGAAGGGGGTATCATGTGATCTAGGGCTAAGCCGATCCCCGTCTTGGTTAGCCTTTGAAGGTGATGATGATAATCAGAAGAAGCAAGAGATGGTGACAACAGTGTGTATGAAGTGTCACATGCTGGTTATGCTATGTAAATCAACCCCTGTGTGTCCCAACTGCAAGTTCATGCACACTGATGATCATAGTTCCACAAAACAGTTCAAGACTTTGAATTTGTTTAAGCTCTTATGCTAGACTTGCTTTTCATCGTATGTTAACGGGCCCCCAAATATGTGGAACTAGATATGTATGAGTTAATGTATATACAAGTACTGATAGTTATATTCTATGCTTTCTATGAATTGAGTATGTGATTGTACTGCTTTCCACTTTCTTTCTTGTGATTCTTCTCAGGCCTCGTTGATCTCTTCACTTGGAACCAGTGTTCTGTAAATTCCAATTATTCAACAACAAACTGTTAACCACATGATTAAACTTTTTAACATCACAAGATACAGGTCATGTTCTTTTAGTAAACGCTGCGATAGCGGCAGCGATAAAATAAAACGACGTGTCAAAAAAGTAGTTGTAATGTTAAACGACACCGTGGACTTCAAAATTACAGATCTAGATGAGTCGCAGAGGGAATCCGTTGAGTCGCGACGGCAGCTGTTGAGCCGCCGAAAATAACAGCGACACATCCATCTTTAACAGCGCTCATCACTTGCGACGGTTGCGACTCTTCTCATTTCATTTTTGTGTATTCTTCTCTCTTCTGAAACTGTTTTTCTTCTCTATTGTCGCTGTCGCAGCGTTTAACAAAAGAACAAGGCCACAATTATATATAGGAAGATGACAATAGATTCAACGCTTTGATGCAAAGATATTTATCAGTGTTCTCTAGAGACAGCTACTGGATCAGCAACCTATATATACATAACCACTTTTTCTCTATTCAAATCAGATGAAGACCGATGTAATCGGTTAGGCTAATAGTAGAACGGTGCTCTGTAACTTTTGGTCAACATATGTACAACATGAGAAACAGATTCTGGATTAATCCTTTTACCAACATTTACAATTTCTTGAAACACTTGCATAGTTATTCATGTTAAGAGAGTGAAATAGTTGATGCAAGAAGCTAAATGTTATGTCTACGGATGGATGAGCAAGCTTCTATAGAGAGTATGATTCTGAAAGTGAGAGAGAGTGTAGTGAAGAGAACTAACTTTGTGTGGTAGACTTCAATCAAATGCATAGGGATCATCAGCATATGGGTTGAGAGAGCCTTCTGAAAACAAGTCTCCAATATTTGCAGAGCGAGGATGACCCCTCATTACCGCGCCCTGCAGTTAGTATGCAGTTAACTCAGAACACATTTTAGAAACCTAACAGCATTACAACAGCATCATCCATAACTTCTTCACTTACAAATGAATATCTGCACTTATAAACTGCCGGACTTTCCATAGCACAAGGATCACTGATTTATACTTGGATAGGCCTAACAGTTGGCTAAGCGGCCCTAAGCAGTTATGAAAAGTATGATCTCCAATTTTTCTCATCAGTTAGATTATCTATTTTCTTGACAAGGAAGATGAGGTAGAGTAAATTAAGTTACAGAAAAAAAAACTACATTATGCATTTTTTTGAAGATATGATGTTTTTCCTATCATCAAGTTTACTTGTTTACTCTCTACTTCAGCACTAAGTTTAATTGAGGGGGTTTATCCATTTCAAGCATAGGAAAATGTAGTGAATTTATATTTTACCTTGGCCACACTTTGAGGGGTCAATTTAGGTGTAGCCCTAGTCCTACGTCTTTGTGGCTCCTGTTGAAAAAGAGTTTAAAGCTAGCTTTCTTGAATATGTTCCACATATTTCTTTGTTTAGATGGATAAGGTACCTCAATGGCTGTATTTCTTGTTTTTCTCCGTTTGGTTACCCTCCCATTATTCGTTTCAACTTCATACTCACGATGAGTTACCTGCACAGTTAACCCACAAACATACCAAACAATGAGGTTGATTTTGATGTAAAAGTGTAAAGATGTAATGGTTCAAATGTGTACCCTGCTGTGATGCTTTGGATTTGGAATGCTCAGTACGCTTCCTGTGTTTACATGTTGAGTATTCTTCAATATTTTTGGAACAGGTGTGTCTTTTGCCTTTACAAAAGGAGAGTCCTGCATTTGATATCCATGAGGAAGTATTATATGTGTATCCTGTAGCCTTGACAGAGCAGAAACGAAAAAAACTAAATATTTGAATCTTTGCCTGTTCATCATTATTGTCTGCCCTAACTCTTATATGTTCGCTTCTTTTGCTACCACCAAGACGAGAATTTTTGGAAAGTGAATAGTCCTACAAAATAATAAACCTCATCTCAAACATACTTGCAAAGCTAACAATATTCAGTTACAAATACATGTTTTCCAGTTATTACCCTGCCGATGTTATTTTAAGCACATATCTTAAATTGGATAGATAACGATAAGTAAAGAAAATGAAGTTCACTCTAACCTTGTTTGAGTTGACTTCCTGCTCTTCAGGTGGATTGTCACTCATCACCTTCCACTGTAGCTGCACCAAAGCTCTTTGCCTCTCTTCCTGAAAAGTTAGCCCATTAGTTAAAGTGTTAAACCCTATCATCTTATAATGAATCTTATTAAGAAGCACTTACTTTTTTTCTTTGAAGATCTAATTCTTCTTGCAGCTTCTTGCAGTCATCTTCATACTGACACTTGAATGCTTTCAACTGAGCATCATGCTCACTCTTGAGAGATGTTATCCGCTGGATGAATATACAAACTATTTGAATACCAAAGGCCTAAACTCTTGCATCACTCTGAACTGTCAAGTTATATCTGCGGGTACCTCTTTCAGTTCATTTTCAGCCTGAATCTGATTCTGTCTCAGTTCTTGGTCATACTTGGCTTTGAGATTGAGCTCCTCACTCTCATGTGCTTCCCGGATACTGAGACTCTGGGGAACATGCAGCTTTTCTTAGTTTATTTCCGTAATATTTCGAACTTGGCTTGACATGCTGTCATAAATAAACTTCTAAATAGATAATGCATACAAGAAAACAGGAACTTGATTTCAAATATCTGTCTGATTGATTCATTCTATGCTATGCACCTTCATCCTTGAGGATTTCGACAACCATCAGGTTTCTTTGGACATTAATAATACTCATTGATAGTATTGGACTGGACAATGCATGAAATCAGTAACTGGATAAGTTTTTTGGTAGTTTAGCCAGATATTCGAAAAGAAACATTGTCCAAAAATCTCGTTAAATGATTACCTATATATGTAAACAAGTATGATCTATTAGATAAAGGATAAAAAAGAAATACAAGATGTCATGCATACCAGAGAAGCATGTTCTTCTTGAATGGTCAGCAGTTGCCTCTTTGATTCTTCTTTGCAATCTGAGAGTTCTTTATCATATTTAGAGGACAAATCTTTGATCATCTTTTCAACCTGAAGTTAAAACCACAAAAACATCACCCAGGTGTCATTTGCTTAGTAGACTGTAACAGAAGATACTGCAGTCATATATACCTTATCCTTTTCAGCATTGATAATTTCCTGCTTCTCCACGTCATACTTCCTCCTGATATCATTAATTGCCTAAAAGAACACATAGAGATCAAATTTTCATTAGAGTCTTTGCATATTGCATTCTTATCCAGCTACTACTTTTCCTAATATCTGGGAACACTGCTAGAGATATACCTGGTCGTTCCTCTGTGATAATTCTTTCAAGTGCCTTGATAATTCCAACTGTTTGCTTTCTAGCATCAGATCATATTGCTTCTTAGCTTCTACAAGCTTAGTTTCAACAGTTACCAGTGACTCCTTGCCCTGCCATGGAATTCATATTTAATGAGTACTCAGAAGGTGGATTAAAAAACCATAAAGACATACCCTGTAATCAACTTTTTAGACCTTAATGATTTGCTGGTTCAACTTCTTCTCGTTTTCATTGCACTGGTGGATAAGACGCCCTTTCTCCTCTATGACGGCTTGGAGCTCGTTCACTTCTTTTGCCAATAAGTCCGCCTGCAGCTGATGGCTCTCACTCTCTTTATGCAAGGTCTCTAATTCCTCAACTTGTCTCTGGGCATCTGCCTGCAGTTTCTCGTATTTCTCTTTGTTTTCCATCTCTAATGATGAAATTGTTAATGACAGTTCTTGCTGCAAGATATACAAGACAAGAAATTAGCAGGAAAACATGCATTAGATACAATTTTTAACGTGCATAGGGACAGGAATCATTTTTGTACCTTCTTATCCTCTGATGTCTTCAAACTTTCCAATAAAGTTTCTATCTCCTCTTTCAGCTTCGAAATCACTGATTCTGTTTCAGCATTCTTTAAAACTAGTTCTTTTGCTTCAGACTCCAGTTTATCAATGGTCTGGCCTGCAGAGCAGTTTACCTCAGAAAGTTGAGATATTAATGACTCCTTATCATTCTGGAGCTCAACTATTTTTTCATTTAGTTGATTCCCTGCTGATTCCAGAGTTTCTTTTTGAGCAGTTACACTAAATAACTCGCCCTGGAGTTGATCAAATAATCTTTGAGAACGATCCGATGCAAGATCTCTGTCTTTTTGCAGCAACATAAACTGGGTATCATATAGGCCACCTAGTTCATCAAACTTTTTCATGAAGGTCAAATTCTTTTTGTCCAATTCAGTCATCTCAGCTACCAAGTAGTGGATAAATTCATCTAGCTTCTTAACCTCCTGCTCTGAGCTGACTAGTTTTTCAAAAAGTTTATCTGCACTCAGCTGAACACTCGTCTTTTCTCTCTCCAACTTCTCTTGGATACTGACAAGGTCTTTGACCTCGTGTTCTTTTGTTGTTAACTCAAGATGTAGGTTTTCTAGCTGGGAGTTCAAGTTTTCAATGTTGAGTTTTCTTTCCGCTGCAGTTGCTTCCAACTTTGTTATTACATCATCTGCAACAGAGGAAGTACTTAATAAGAAGACCAATGCTTTAGTCATGAACTTTTTTCTTTCCCATCTACTTTGCTGTGTGGCCACATATTTAAACTCTGCACATCTTAGCTTTGAAAAAGAATATTTCGACCATTTTTTTTACTGCATGTGAGATGTGACCAATGGCTTTATCAATTGAAATAGAACAAGACACGTACCTTTCTTCTCTATGAGACTGGCAGTTCTGCACTGTTCATTTAGAAAAAGCATTTCTTTCTGTTCTTTCTCAAGTTTGAGCTCCTCCAATTCCTTATCTCCTGCGTTATTGACTCAAAGATGTTACGAGTTTGGATACCAATTGCTTTCCAGGTCATATATAGAATAATGCAACAACTTACTGCTTGTGATGTTTTCTTTAGCAGCATTTAATGTTAAAGACATATCTCCCATTTGCTGGTTTAAAGAGTCTATTGCTTCTGAACTAGTATTGAATTTGCTCTCGAAAAAGCTCTTATCCTTCTCAGCTGCAGTAGCAATTAAGGAAACAGATAAAGCAATAAAACAAAAGAAATTTCACAATCTCAGATGACTGTATTCTTACCATCCTGAACTTGAGAAGCCAAATGCTGCAGAGTCTCAGTAAGTTGATCACAAAGAGCCTTTGTTGAAGAGAACTTAGACTCCAATCCTCTCCAAAGCTTCTCATCTTCCTTTTGCCTAACTCTGAGCTTAGCATTCTCATTAAAAGCGTTCTGCAGTTTATCCTCTAAGGCATAGACATGCTCCATTGACTTTTTCAGCTTACAATTCTAAGACCATGGAAAAGCAAAATTTCTTTCGAATTTAGGTAAACTATGTATCTGCGATGAACTCAGAACAACAAAACAAGAGCTCGAACCATCCGATCACAATAAGTTTTCCAATACACAAAATATAAGCAATATACCTCACAATCTCACATACACATCCATCGAATTTAAGTTCGTAAACACAAACAATGTATGAATGAAACAGGATAGCTTCCAAATACCGCCAGTTCTAGATCTGTTCTCATAGCCGCCTGATCCTTCACCAATTTCTCTGTTCAACATACTCAAAATTGTCGCTATCATCATCACTGTTCGATTTGAGAGAGGCGGAATGAGATAAACAAGAGAAAGACCTGCAGTGAGCTTCAAATTCGAGAAACTCCCGGAGGAGAAGGAGTCCTGAGGCGGACGAGTGGAGAAGGAGTGCGTCTTCGCCGATCCAGACAACGATCGGAGTTGATCCAAGCTCTTCATCGCCGGAAACCCTAACTTCTGCATCTCGAGATCGGAGATCGAGATCGTAAGGAACAAAAATTGAAGAAATTAATCACTCGCTCTCTATTTCTTTCGTGCGCTCTCGAAATTGTGTGAGAATGAAACTGAAATAAAGTTGGGCGCCAAAAACGTCGGTGGTGCTTTTTATACCGGAGAAGCCGACTCGTTCTATTAACGGCAAATTTTTGGAAACACACATATACTCCACGCGCTATAGAGATGCGTAAAACTTACGTGGTTTGCTATCAAAATATCGCAGTTGCCACGTGGCATAATCAACGACTGCGTTTGGTACACAAAAACTAGTCGTGCTCGTTCGGATATTCGATTCGGTATGATTCAGTTTCTGATACTTTCATATCTTAACTATAAGATTTATTCGGTTTTTTTGGAATTTTAGTTAGGTTTTTTTTGGTTTCAAATTTTGAACAAAAAAATTGATCTAGTAATCTAATATTTTTGGATTATTTTTGGTTTGGTTTTAACCGAAAAAGTTCGGATATGTTATGATATTTCAGAAATATTCGGAGATTTTGGATATTTGTGAGTATTTTTAGATTTTTTCAGTTTTTTTGTTTAACTATCGGATATTTTTATATTTTTAGTGTTTTTTTTCTTTCTAAAAATAAAAAATATTTTAAGTATATAATTGTATTTTAAATATTTCGGATATCTATTCGGTACAGTTTGGTTTCAGATACTTTCGAATCTTGAAATAAAATCCATTTGTTTTTTTAAAAAATTTCGGTTCGGTTTGGATTCAATTTTTTTTAGGCTCGATTTCGGTTCGGTGCATTTGGTTCGGCTTTTTCCCCAGGACTAACAAAAGCCCTCAGCCGCTTTAGCAGCCTTCTTCGTCTTCTTCACTTCGTCTGCTCCTTTTTTTTTTTCTTCTGTCCTTCTAGGTTTTGCCAGAAAAAAAAACTAGAGATGAGGCTGATAACGCACAACATGCTTTCCTGCAACATCAAAGGAGTCACCAATGGATTTCCTCTGCGGATCGAAGCTGGGAACGTGATTGAGAAGGAAGTCGAATTCAATCCCGATTTTCTCAGGCACATGTTCGCGAAGCTCGAGTGGAAAGCTCTCGTGGAAGGTGCGCGTTCCATGGGATATGCAGAGTTACCGGAGGATTCGCCGGATGCGGCGGTGCTAGAATCCGATGAGGCTTTTCTTAAGAAACTCCACCACGCGTTGCTGGAGCTACACCTTGAGGAAGGTGCGCTTGTTTGCCCTGAGACTGGACGGAAATTTCCGGTTAACAAAGGAATCCCAAATATGCTTCTCCATGAAGACGAGGTTTAATTGATTGGGAAAGCTTTACTTGTAATGTTTTCGATTATGGTTTTTTTTTTGGGGGGGTTTTGTTAGGGTTTCTGCTACTGATGTTTGTGATTTGAACCCTTTTAGTGAGGTATGCAATTGAATCATCTCTATTTTTTTTCGTTTCTGGATCCTTTAATTGTATTGGTAGGGTTGTTATATGAAGTGAATGGTGCCTGATTGTGAGAATTGTTTCGAGTATCACTAATCTAGTATTATTGGTGAGCATCTTGTGCATTTGGTTTGCATTGTTGGTCTCTCTTTGTCATTGTGCGTAAGGCCTCTCAGAACCCTCTTAAATTGTTGTTGTTATTCTCAAATAATTTGCTTATGGAGCTCATAAAGCACTGAGCTTTGCATCAGCTGTCAATCTCACAACTTTCAAAATTGTGGTTGCCTCAGTGGAAGCACGACGTATGACTCCATATATGATAGTTCTGAGTATGTTGAATTCATAATTCGATTAGATTCAAAGCTTTGGGTTTTTGTGCTGGATGTTTTCCTGTCTTTTCCAGCTATCTGATGAATGCAGACAAGCTGATTCAAGGAAACCACTTGACTGAATATGGATCCGCATTAGATAAATCCAATATATATCAAACACATTGCACAAAAGAGTTTAATTATACTAGTTCCTCCTCTGGTTTTGGCGTTGTCATATAAATCCTACTAATAAGCAGTATCCACCACAAGTCCACAATACATTGCTTTCCTTTGTACCTCTTAGCCTTGGAGTGCAAAGTTTGGAGTTTGGACCCATGGTTCGTTCGTGTGTATATTTTAACATGTAAAGCGTTATTTATGTTTCTTCTCCACTTTGGGGACACATGATTAGTTTGTGTCTTTGAAAGTATATAGTTCTTTTTTTTTTTAATTACCAAATTTGATCAAACAAGAAGAGTTTTATACACTTTACAAATTAGATTGATCGTAATATTACATGGCGCATTCAAACCTGTGTATACAAACCCATTTTTTAAGAGGAAATGTAGTGGATTGTGTATTTCGTTGAAACTTGAAATTAGCCTACTTGAAATGGCGTCCAAAACACTGAAAAATAAAGAACTCTTCCAATCTCAGCCGTTGACCACGCCTCGTGGCTCCTGCGTTATTCTGAAACTCTGACGTCAGCTTGAGGAGAATGAATCTGCTTTTCCGGTATAAATAAACACCACTTATTGGCGCCCAATTAATTTCAGATTTTGTTCTCACTCAATTCTAGTGCGCAAGCAAGAGATAGAGAGCGAGAGACCTAAGAGCGAAGGATCGATTTCGTCATTTTTGTTTCTTACAATCTCGATCTCCGATCTCGAGATGCAGAAGTTAGGTTTTCCGGCGATGAAGAGCTTGGATCAACTCCGATCGTTGTCTGGATCGGCGAAGACGCACTCCTTCTCCACTCGTCCGCCTCAGAATTCCTTATCCTCCGGAAGTTTCTCGAATTTGAAGCTCACTGCAGGTTTTTCTCTTGTTTATCTCATTCCGCTTCTCTCAAATCGTACTTTTATGATGATTACGATGATTTTACGTTTGTTGAACAGAGAAACTGGTGAAGGATCAGGCGGCTATGAGAACAGATCTTGAACTGGCGGTATTTGGAAGCTATCCTGTTTCATTCATACATTGTTTGTGTTTACGAACTTAAATTCGATGGATGTGTATGTGAGATTGTGAGGTATATTGCTTATATTTTGTGTATTGGAAAACTTATTGTGATCGGATGGTTCGAGCTCTTGTTTTGTTGTTCTGAGTTCATCGCAGATACATAGTTTACCTAAATTCGAAAGAAATTTTGCTTTTCCATGGTCTTAGAATTGTAAGCTGAAAAAGTCAATGGAGCATGTCTATGCCTTAGAGGATAAACTGCAGAACGCTTTTAATGAGAATGCTAAGCTCAGAGTTAGGCAAAAGGAAGATGAAAAGCTTTGGAGAGGATTGGAGTCTAAGTTCTCTTCAACAAAGGCTCTTTGTGATCAACTTACTGAGACTCTGCAGCATTTGGCTTCTCAAGTTCAGGATGGTAAGAATAAATGATCATACAGTCATCTGAGCTTCTGAAACATCATATATGTATCCTAACTTGCATCTGCAGCTGAGAAGGATAAGGACTCTTTCCAGAGCAAATTCAATACTAGTTCAGAAGCAATAGACTTTTTAAACCAGCAGCTGCGAGACATGTCTTTAAGATTAGATGATGCTAAAGAAAACATCAAAACCAGTAAGTTATTGTATTGTTCTATTTTCTGACCTGAAAAACAATTGGTATCCAAGTTCGTAACATCTTTGAGTCAAAAACACAGGAGACAAGGAATTTGAGAAGCTCAAACTTGAGAAGGAACAGAAGGAAATGCTTTATCTAAATGAACAGTGCAGAACTGCCAGTCTCATAGAGAAGAAAGGTACGTGACTTGCTCTATTTCAATTCATAATGCTATTTCCCACATGCAGTATAAAAATGATGGTTGAAAATTAGATGGGAAAATCGATGTTTCTGAAAAGCGTTCATGATCTACAGAAATAGTATATTCTTATTGAGTGCTTCTACTGTGGCAGATACTGTGATAACTGAGTTGGAAGCCACTGCAGCCGAAAGAAAAATCAACATTGAAAACTTAAATTCCCAACTAGAAAAAGTACATTTGGAGTTAACAGCAAAAGAAGACGAGGTCAAAGACCTTGTTAGTATCCAAGAGAAGTTGGAAAAAGAAAAGACGAGTGTGCAGCTGAGTGCAGATGAACTGTGTGAAAAACTGGTCAGCTCAGAACAGGAGGTTAAAAAGCTCGATGACCTTGTCCGGTACTTGGCAGCCGAGTTGACCAAACTGGATATAAAGAATTTGACCATTAAGGAGAAGTTTGATCAACTAAGTGGCCTTTATGATACCCACTTTATGTTGCTGCAAAAAGACAGAGATCTTGCATCTGATCGTGCTCAAAGATCATTTAATCAACTCCGGGGAAAGTTATTTAGCGTAACTGCCGAAAAAGAAGATTTGGAATCAGCATGCAAGGATCTAAATGAAAAAATTGTTGAGCTCCAGACTGATAAGGAATCTTTAATATCTCAACTTTCTGGGATACGCTGTTCTACAAGCCAGACCATTGGTAAACTGGAGTTGGAAGCAAAAGGACTAGTTTCGAAACATGCTGAGGCAGAATCAGTGATTTTAAAGCTGAAAGAGGAAATAGAAACTTTATCAGAAAGTGTGAAGACATCAGAGGATAAGAAGGTATTAAAGTTTTATTCTATCCCTATGTCCTGTATCTAATTTATGCCTGCAATGCTAATTTGCTTTTTTTTTTATATGTTGCAGCAAACATTGTCATTGGAGCTTTCATCATTAACGATTGAAAACAAAGAGAAATACGAGAAACTGCAGGCAGATGCACAGAGGCAAGTTGAGGAAATAGAGGCTTTACAGAAAGAGAGTGAGAGCCATCAGCTGCAGGCGGATTTATTGGCAAAAGAAGTGAACGAGCTCCAAACTATCATAGAGGAGAAAGGGCGTCTTATCCACCAGTGCAATGAAAACGAGAAGAAGTTAAACCAACAAATCATTAAGGTTTAAGAAGTTGATTATAGGACATGGTTTTATGGTTTATTTAAGCCTATTTAGTACTCATCAAATATAATTATAATTCCCACTGCAGGAAAAGGAGTTACTGGTAACTGCTGAAACTAAGCTTGTCGAAGCAAAGAAGCAATATGATATGATGCTAGAAAGTAAACAGTTGGAATTATCGAGGCACTTGAAAGAATTATCACAGAGGAATGACCAGGTATATCTGAAGCAATGTTTCCTATTACATTTTAGCAAAACTAATGTCGTGGGGATTCACCAATTACCCTTAGCTGAATCTGAATGCAATATGGAAAGACACTAAAGACTATTTGATCTCTCTATGTTATTTTAGGCAATTAATGATATCAGGAGGAAGTATGACGTGGAGAAGCAGGAAATTATTAATGCTGAAAAGGATAAGGTATATGACTACAGTATCTTTTATTTGCAGTCTACTGAGCAGTTGGTGATGTTTTTTGTGATTCTTACTTCAGGTTGAAAAGATTATCACAGAGTTATCCACTAAATATGAAAAAGAACTCTCAGATTGCAAAGAAGGAGCAAAGGGGCAAGTGCTGACCATTCAAGAGGAACATGCTTCTCTGGTATGGATGGCATATCTTTGAACTTATCGGTTGATATTTTTCATATACTATTGGGAATCATTGATGAAATTTTTGGACAAGGGTTCTTGCATATTTCTTAGCTAAAAGCTACTACATCTATCTTCTTACTCATTTCATGCATTGTTCTACTCGTCCAATACTATCAGTGAGTGTTATATTAGATCCCAAAGAAACCTTATGGTTGACCATCACCAGTCATGGAGTTGTATGGCTTAGTATGAAGTAATTAAACTAGATTGAGTTATAAGTTTAATAACATTAGATGCCTTATCTGTTTGGAAGTTTATAACTGACAGCATGTCAAGTCAAGTGAGAATCATTTTGCAAATAAACTGATAAAATCTGCATCCCCAGATTCTCAGTATTAGGGAGGAGCATGAGAGTAAGGAGCTCAATCTCAAAGCTAAGTATGACCAGGAACTAAGACAAAATCAGATTCAGGCTGAAAATGAACTGAAAGAGGTACCCACAGATATAACTTCATTGTTCAGACTGATGCAAGAGTATAGAGTCTCTGGTATTCAAATAGTTTGTTCAATTTTCCAGAGGATAACAGCTCTCAAGAGTGAGCATGATGTTCAGTTGAAAGCATTCAAGTGTCAGTATGAAGATGATTGTAAGAAGCTGCAAGAAGAATTAGATCTTCAAAGGAAAAAAGTAAGTGCTTCTTAATACATTCCATCCAGTATAAGATGAATCTTTATGGGTTCAACTAATGGGCTATCCTTGCAGGAAGAGAGACAAAGAGCTTTGGTCCAGCTACAGTGGAAGGTGATGAGTGACAATCCACCTGAGGAGCAAGAAGTAAACTCAAACAAGGTTAGGGTGAACTTCATTTCACACTTATGGTTATCTAATCTACTTTATGATGTGTGCTTAAAATAATATAAATATGGTAATAACTGGAAAATATGTACCTGTAACTGAATATTGCTAGCTTTGCGTCGTATGGTTCACATGATGTTTATTTTTTTTGTAGAACTATTCAATTTCAAAAGATTCTCGTCTTGGTGGTAGCAAAAGAAACGAGCATATAAGAATGAGGGAAGACAATGACGACGAACAGGCAGAGAATTAAATATAGAATTTTGTTCGTTTCTGCTTTGTCAAGGCTACACACATATAATTACTTCCTCATGGATATCAAATGCAGGACTCTCCTTTGGTGCAGGCAAAAGAAACACCTGTGTCCAAAATATTGAGGAAATCTCAAAACGTAAACACAGGAAGCATACTGAGCATTCCAAATCCAAAGCGTCATAGCAGGGTAAGCATTAGAATCTTTACATATTTACATCATAATCAACCTCATCGTTTGGTCTGTGTTTAACTGGACAGGGAACTCATAGTGAGTATGAAGTTGAAACGAACAATGGGAGGGTAACCAAACGGAGAAAAACAAGAAATATAGCCATGTTTGAGGTACCTTATCCATCCAAACAAGAAATATATGGAACATATTCAAGAAATCTTGCTTTACATTCCTTTTCAACAGGAGCCACGAAGACGCAGTACTAGGTTGACACCCAAATTGAAGAGCCCCAATAGTATCACCAAGGTAAAATACAAATTCACTACTTTTGCTGATGCTTAACATGTATAAGCTGCCGTTCAAGTAAACTAGGGCCGAAGCAGAGAGTATAAGAGTAACTCTGATGATAGGAAAAAAACATCATTTTTTAAAAGAACGCACAATGGTTTTCTGTAACTTAATTTACTCGGTCTCATTTTCCTTAGTAATAAAATAGACAATCTGACAGATGAGAAGTTGAGAACAGTAAGCTAAGACTTTTCATAAATCATAACTGCTTAGGGTCGCTTAGCTGAGGTTTAGGTGTGCTTAGTCTATCCAAGTATAGTGCTCTATGCAACATCTAAGGTCCAAAATACAGTTCGGCAGTGAGTTCACATTCGAAGTGCAGAACTTGTTTTCAAGTCAAGAAGTTATGGATGATGTGTTGTAACGTCAGGTTTCTAGAATGTTTTCTGAGTTACCTACATAATATTCTAACCACAGGGAACAATGATGACCGGTCAACCTCGCTCTGCAAGTATTGGAGACTTGTTTTCAGAAGGCTCCCTCAACCCATATGCTGATGATCCCTATGCATTTGATTAACCCATATGGTGATGATCCCTATGCATTTGATTGAAGTGTACCTCACAAAGTCAGTTCCTTATCTCTCTCACTTGCAAACACATAGTCTTTGTGAAAGCTTGCTCACCGATTTACGAAACATTTTGCTGCTTGAATCAACTACATTATCTCATTCTTATAACATGAATAAAACTATGCGAGTATTTTACGAGCTTGTAAATACTGGTAGGAGAATTAAGTCCAGAATCTGCTTCTGATCCAGTAGCTATCTTCAAAAAACCTCCATAAACCTGTGAATCTATTTGTCATCTTTATATTTCTCTCTATAATTGCTTCTTTGATATTTGTTGGTGCTATTAGTAGTTCAGTTGCTCTTGATGATAACAATTTGCTGTTGAATAATTGGCATTACAGAACACTAATTCCAAGTGGAGAGATCACTGAGGTCTGAAACAAATCACCAGGAAGAAATTGGATAGCAGTAGGGTCATGCTGATCGAAGCCATTCATATAAGCATAGAACAAAACTATCAGTACTAGTAGTATATTACATAACTCATACTATCTAACTCTTTGAATTTTGTAAATAATGGGGTTTGGGCTCATAAACAGGTTAATAATAAGAAATGGAATAGAAGATGTACGAAACTGTAGACAATACTAGGGGGCCTATGAACCTAATTTTGGAGGAACACATCACAGAGGATTAGAAGAACAAGTTAAGATTATTAAAGCAAAGAAATCGTTTGTTTTAGGCTAAGCAATCAAATATTTAATGTACAAAGAAGGGAACTAGGTAAAGCTATTGATTGAGAAAAACTTATAATCAAAGGGGGGAGGAAGAGTCAAAAAGTCATGAAATGTGTGCGAATCACATTAAATGAAGAAAACAAAAAGATGGCTAAGTAAGCGCGTCCAAGGCTTTGACCCTTTCCACTTTCTTGTCGCATTCGTTGATACTTTGAGATTCTGGTAATGTGGAGAGAGAGACCTGATTATTTTTAGTTTTAAGTATAGTATTAATAACTTTAGCTGTAAAAACAAAAGGTAATTTTCACGCAATTGTTAAACCATCAAATCCAAAATGGATATGTTTTTCTCGGAAACGGCTAATTTTGTGCATTAGTTTATACAAATAATTTTTATTAAAAATAAAAATAAAGACTTAACTAGTCCTTCAGTTTTGGATATTTGTTAAATGTATTCCACATATAAGAATCATGGGTCAAGAGTTTAATTTAATACTACAAAACATAACTGGTGCAAGAAAAAATTTGTTTCTTTTTTTTCATAAAACAATATATCATCAATAGAGACGTTTCTTTTTTGCTTATTAATGATTTGTAAAGCATTGTAGTATTTTAATTATTTGTATTCAACGTCAGGAATTAAATATAGACCAAAGAAATTTTTTAAAATAGTTTAGGATGTCGGAATAGTGAAAACGCATACAAAACATTAAAAATAAAATAAAAAATATATAGGGATTGTTAAGGAGATGACATAAATGTAATGGAAGAGGAAGTCAACATGCCAAATAGCCAAAGAAGAGACTAAATTTTTTTTTTTTATGGCAGCTTTCTTTAAAAAAAATATTTTCTTTGACCAGATCACTCTTTTCCTCCTTCCCTTTTTCTCTCTCTTCTTTTTCCATTTACACTTAATCTCATACTTCCCCCTTATCTTCTCTTTTATCTCACTTTTTCCCCAAAAGAATCCTATTTGTCAAGCTTTAGACCCTCATTTTACTCTAATTCCAAGTTTTTTTTTACACATCATTTAACAAGAAAAAAATGTACATTGAAGGTTTTAAGCAAGTATAAAGTCAAATAAATCAGGCGCCAAGAAGGAAGTGTTTATGGTCATAATAAAAGATTCAATAGTAAGGGGGCGTAAAGCAAAGATTTAATAATTATGAAGCACGCCAAATGCAATACAAAAAACAATACAGATAGCTCTCATTTTGATTTATATTTTTTTCTTATAGAGTGAATATATATACAAAAAGAAAAAAAATTAGCGTAGGAAAAAGACATTAACGAAAGAGAGCGAAGACTTCGTCGCAGAGACTTTTTGTGGATTTTATCGTTTTGAGTATCTTCTTCTTCTTCTTCTTCAATTCAATTCAATCAAATAAATTTTTAGGGTTTATTTCATCAGGTAAAAAAAAAAACCCCTCCTTTTTGTTGTTGTTGTTGTTGAGCTGCTTAGTAATCATTTCTGCCCTCTCTTTGTTTTTCTATGTTTCGAGGTTTTGATTTTGCTCTTTTTTGTTGATATTTGCAGATTGTTTTGTTTATTGGTATATATATATATATTAATCGAAGAAACGTTTGGATTAGGTTGAGAAATCGAAGAATTTTTTCTTCGATTCGAAATGGGAAAATTTTGTTGCTTCACTTCCGCTTCTGAGGTAAACACAAAGATTCAATTTTTTTTTTCTTTTTCATTTTTAGTATTGAGATGTCACAAAGGTGATTGTTTGTTGTAAAATTGTATCTCCTCGATCGGTGGTGGTATATAATATCCAGAGGATTTTTTTTGTTTTTTTCTTGCCCTTTTCCTCTTTTTCATGGTTGAAGAAAAGTGGTATAACCAATCAGTGAATAATTATCACAAAAGGCTTCTCTTGCGATGATTGAGATGTGATTCAGAGTGTTTCTGCAAATATTTTTTCCTATGAATTATGTTAACATATTTGACATGGGATGTGAATACTATAGCTCCCTTGTTTGTGATGTTTAAGAGTGAAAGATCTGAACTTTTTCTTGGTGTATGTGTAGGTTGTGGGAGGACAATCATCATCTCGATCGGGTAAAGGAAGAAGTGATGAAGGGATGATCAAGTATGGCTTTAGTCTAGTTAAAGGGAAAGCTAATCATCCCATGGAGGATTACCATGTTGCTAACTTTATCAACATCCAAGACCATGAATTGGGTCTTTTTGCTATTTATGATGGTCATATGGGTGATACTGTCCCTGCCTACTTGCAGAAGCGTCTCTTCTCCAATATCCTCAAGGAGGTAAAAAAATAGATTACTTGTTTTGTTTTCTAATGCTAATAATGAGTTTCGATAGATTTTTTTCTGAAATGGTTCCTTTGGTCTTTCTTTTCATAAGAAATGGACAACCAAACTTAGGTTGGGGTTGTCTGTTCAGTTGAATGAGCATGCATACTTGGGATTGTTATAGTGGTTTGCTGTCTTTTCTTCATGGACATGGTTTATATGCTTAATTGTTGTATTCAGGGAGAGTTCTGGGTTGATCCTCGAAGGTCTATAGCAAAAGCTTATGAGAAGACAGACCAGGCTATTCTATCAAATAGTTCTGACTTGGGTCGTGGTGGGTCTACGGCCGTGACTGCCATATTGATTAACGGGAGGAAGTTGTGGGTAGCTAATGTTGGTGATTCAAGAGCTGTTCTTTCTCGAGCAGGCTCAACAATGCAGATGAGTACAGATCATGAGCCCCGTGCTGAAAGGTCGAGCATTGAGGATAGAGGTGGATTTGTATCCAATCTACCAGGTAAACAACTGATTCCATACAGTATCTTTAATCATTAGTTTCTTCCATTTGATTATATCTAACTATCGTTGACAAGGATGTTGTGGTTGTGATCTAACAGGTGATGTTCCTCGGGTGAATGGTCAATTAGCTGTATCTCGTGCCTTTGGAGACAAGGGACTTAAGACACACCTGAGTTCAGAACCTGACATTAAAGAAGCCACTGTAGATAGCCAGACAGATGTTCTTCTCTTGGCCAGTGATGGAATTTGGAAGGTAATGGCATATTCTGTGGTGTATATATCACAATATAAGATTGATTCTGTTTTCATATAAAAATATTCATCTCTTGTTAACTGAGTGTTTTGAGATTCTTGTTGCGTTACTAATTGTTGAAATGATGTGAACAGGTGATGACAAATGAAGAGGCAATGGAAATAGCAAGAAGGGTGAAAGATCCACAGAAAGCAGCAAAGGAACTAACAGCTGAAGCATTGAGAAGAGAGAGCAAAGACGACATATCTTGTGTCGTAGTCAGATTCAGATGACAAACTCTGAAAGGGAGGGGATGGGATATTTTACGAAGGAGATGGTTCCTAATATAATAAACCCGCATTTTCAAATCAAAAAAGATTCACCAGGACAACAACAAAAAGAAAGGCTTGTTTTTCACAGGATTCGACTCTGATGATTCTGGTCTGGTTTTAGACTTGAGTCTTAAGTTTCGATTTTGTGTGATTAGCTTCTTGCTATAGCTTATGTGCTACGTTCATTGTGTGAATTGTGTGTGTTTTTTAAAGACGACAAGAAAAATGAACAAAAAAAAAAGGGAGAGAGGAAAAAAAGAGTTGGTGGGTGGTGACTGGTGGGAGGATTTGTGTTATTATAATTGGTTAATTTGTTATTTCTAATCATCGGGATATATAAAGTTATATTAGGATGTTTTTAAAATTATTGTGAAAGTAACTTTTTTGATTAGGTTTCAATATGTTATGTTAACCAAAGTATATTTGCTATTTTTGTATTAGAACTATACAAATATTTGTTTATCCTTTCATCGTTCATCGTTGAGTGTTGTAGGTTGAATGTCATTATCCTTGGAAGAATTGAAATAGCATAGATCATCCATCAGCTTTGTATACAATTTTTGTATAGCATAGTTGATAAAAATATGTTGTAACTCTAGTCAAAAAAAAAAAATTATGTTGTAACGTTTATACAAAAACATTTGAGCACAAATGTAAACGTACGTGGTCGTCAATGGATTTTTTTATTTTTCTTTCCCAAGATTACAAAGCATTTGACGTTTTTACTTTGATGATTTTCATCTGATGATCATTTCCGATACTTTCTTCATGTCTTACGTTGTCATTATCGCCAACTTCTGATAGATAGATGAAGTGTTGAACATGTCTTAAGTTGTGTGTACTTACAATAAAGTAAACTTATTTAGCTGGAACCTTAATGTGTGGATAGGTTAGAGAGGCCCAAACAAAACAACGGCCCAATCACGTCAGATAAAATTAGGGTTTAGGAGCTGAGATAGAAAACCCTTAACCCTTATATAAATACGGTAGTGAACTAATCTTCGTCCTAAACTAAAATTCTAATCTAATAGAGAGAGTTGTTAAGTTTTATTCTTTGGTTCTTAATTAATTTTAATTTAATTTTATGGATTGGTAAAGCAGAAAAAAATGCCTCTACTTTCGGCTGCAAGAGATGAGATCGAAGAGATCGGTTCTTGTTTGGCTTTGTTCTGAAGGCATATATTGAATTCACCATTAGTAGAGGGATCTTCATTTCTTGCAGAAAAATATTTTCACTTCTCTGCTCTTTAATCCCTCTCTTTGGAACATATTAATCATAAGCAACATTGTTTGTTAATTCTGATGGATGATGATGACAAATGAGTCGTTTCTCAATGTCAATGGGAATACTTTGAACTGATATGTAAAAAGAACTCGTGAGTCGATTGGCACAGCTTTGAATTGTCTTTTTCTTTAGGTGTCCAATACGTTGAACTTTTACAGAATTATGGAAAACACAAAATACATCGAGGGAAGAGGTCAATTTGTAGTTTGTACTAAAGAAAGGTCGGTTGCAAAATGGACTATTTAGACATGCACATTAGACTTTGAGGGATTGATTACTTTCGGCATAATGGGGGGTGTTGGTGCGAGTTGACAGTTTGTGTAAGCATATGTAAGCTAAGAGTCATCAAACGGTTTATTGAACTTATGTAATAAAAGTGCCTAGCTAACGAGCGTAAGATTCTTCTTTTTGACATCAAGTAGTGTTGGACTAAACCACTTTAGAAGACAACACACTCGAAAATGCCTAACCGACCATATCATGCATGAGCCGGGCTCCTTCCGGAACGATGAAGTTTTGCCAAATTCTAGTCGAAGGGCAAAGGGCTGGCTGGTTGATAATTCCAAACTTTCTCCATGTTCAGCCAGAGAGATATAAAGGTTTAAGGTTATAATATCTGGGGGAGAAGTTTTGCTACTACACTGTTGAATTCACACTTCCGTGATTTGTAAAGGAGTTGGAACTTATACGAAAGGATTGTCAATTATTTTTTAAAATGTTGAAACGATGATACTCCTAACAAAACCCAAATGAAGCCCGGTGGCTCAATTCAACAACAAAGAAGCAAACTAAGCGTAAAACAGACTCCAGCCATCATAAAGAAGGTTGAAGATACGCAGTGTTGTCTTGTGGAAAGTTCAATATCTTGAAACATCCATCATCAAGAAACACATAAATTAAAATTACACATTCTGAGTAGCAACGCTTACTGTCTCCAGCTCAAGATCCAGGATGCAGCAAGAGTCGCTTCTCTTCTCACGGAAGTTTCAGTATTTAGTTCTGCAATGATTCAGTGCTTCCATTAGTGTCTAATTGTCAATCAAAATGAATGAAAAATAGTCTTTTAAGTAGCATAAATATTAACGAAAAACTGGCTTTTCATACCTCTTCTTGAGGCTCATCAGCACCTTTGGATCGCTCATCTAAGAGGAAAAAGAAAAAGAAAAAAGTTAAGTGTAAGCTGCAGAATCCTAGTTGTTCAAACGCCAAAAAGCTTTGGAAGAGAAACAACAAACTAGTATGCTAAAGTTTTCTGCTACAAACTCATTACTCCTTCAAAATAGCTAGAATCCAATGACTATGCGCATAGGAATATATGCATAAAGGCCACTTAAATGTGAATCCAGATTAATGGTTTCGAGTTCCCAAGCATCAAGTTACCAACATTTCCACTCACAGTTGGGGCTCTTTAGAGTTCATGAACGAACAAGATTTAAAATGCTCATTTCATTCTAAGGAGGCTATCAATAAAATAAGATAAGATTACCTCCTTCCTCATTGAGATCTGAAGTCCACAAGGTGAGATTGTCTCTAAGTAGCTGCATGATAAGAGTGCTGTCCTTGTATGATTCCTCGTTGAGGCTGTCAAGTTCAGCAATCGCATCATCGAATGCTTGCTTAGCCAGTTGGCATGCGCTGTACAACACGTAGTTTCAGACCATTAGACTGAACATTGGTTCCATTATATGTTCTATCCAGAAATAAGCAAACGAAACAAACCTTTCAGGAGAGTTTAAGATCTCATAGTAGAAAACTGAAAAGTTCAATGCCAAGCCAAGTCTAACTGGATGTGTGGGTGCCAAACCAGTGTCTGCAGCAGCAACAGCAGCCTACATAGCCAGTATGAAGATGGAAGTCTCTTGTTAGGTATTTCTGGGATCAGAATAAGAGGGAAGGGACAGAAGAGAAAAAAAAAAAGAAATATGATTAGAGAACCTTATAAGCTTCAAGAGACTGATCTGCAGCTTCCTTGCGTTCAGCACCAGAACTGAACTCTGCCAAATAACGGAAATAATCTCCTTTCCTACATAGAAAGAATCATCGATCGACTTCACTTCAGGAAGAATCATAAGAAAGAGTGGTAGAAATGCAAGAGCTTCTAAACATATAACTTAAGTTAAAACGATATGATAAACCTCAAGATCTCATTCTTAGTCACATTTTACCCCTTCACGCACCACAACTTAATATCACAAGAACAATTCACCTCAAATCAACTAATACATTAACTTCAGGTCATACCACATTTACGTTAAAAAAAATGGGCAGAGAATAGAGAAGCATCGGATGACTCACATTTTGTAGAAAAAGACAGTTGACTCCACAGCAGTAGACGACGGAATGAGGTGCTTATCAATGACGGACAAGATGTCATTACAAACTTTGGCAAGCTCATCTTCAACTCTCTTTCGGTAAGTCTTAAGCCTCTTGACATTTTCCTCATTTCCCTTAGACTCTTCCTTCTGCTCGATGGAGGATAGTATTCTCCATGAAGCTCTCCTTGCACCAATCACATTCTTGTACCCAACAGATACAAGGTTTCTCTCCTCCACTGTTAGCTCCACATCAAGCTGAGCAACTTTCTTCATCGCCTCAACCATTTCTGCAACAACATTAACAAAGTATTGAGTACTGAAGACATTTAAAAGAACATGGACCAAATTAACTAAGCAACTCAAATCACAACAAACGAGCCAATCTCTGATTGCGCTTCCAAAGTTTGCAATTCACTAACGATATATCTGGTTTACAATCTAGATTACTACACAGAATCAGATCTTGATTTATCAAACGAAAATATCTAGCTAAGAAATGTAAAAAAAATTCCATTCTTAGCAAAGATGATTCCAGAAAAAATCGTACGGACCACAAGAGAAAAAAACATAGATCTATTTCATTCCCATACTAGCCACCTTTGTACAACAATGGAGCCATACAAAGAGATTCAAAAAACTGAGAATAAAACCATATCAACATAAGATCAAGACTGATCAGAGAAACTAAGGAACATCAAATAAGAAAATCACTAAAAGGGCTCATCTAAATCTCAAAATCTAGATCAAGTAAACAACCCACAAACACACAAATCCATAAAGAAAATTTACAGAAATGTAAAACCAAATCTAGTTAGAACCCAGAAAACAAACATTCATATATTCGATCGGAGCAACAAGAGATCAGATGTTTCAGAAAAATTTTACAAAATCATTTTCCGAACAGAGAGATCTAGCAAAATCCAAAAAAAAATTACCATCGTATCTTTCGGTTTGCTCAGAGAGCTTGGCCAAGTAAACTTGCTTCTCCCTCTCGTTCTCCATGGCTTTTTTTTTTTTGCTGCTTCTTCTTCTCCTTCTCTCTCTCTCTCTCTGAAGTCTGAATCAAATGGATGCTTTGATTTGATTGATTTCGAGATTAGTAAGTAACCCTAGGATGCTCTCGTGCTGCTATTATATTGGCCGTTGGATCTACCTTTTTTTATTTCCCCTTAAGTCAACAAACTCAGAACCTTAAGTTTTAGAAATTACAAAACAACCTCAAAAGTTTTGCTTTGATACAGAAAGAACCTAAATTAGACTGAATCAAATTCGAAGAACTTGCGCTAAGTCAATAACGTAAAAAGGCTAATTACACTGACGTGACAAACGGAGAAAGACATGTCCTCTTGTCCAACATATTTAAAGGTTTGATAAATTCTTTAATACAAAACACATAACCCAAATCATACACAACATTTTCATCATGTCAACGCGATTACACATTAATCAGATTTGTTTGTTAGTAGAATATAAGTTCAGTGACGTAGAAAGACTTTTGCACAAATTGATTGGAAAAAATCAAAAAAAAAACCACTGAATTTTTCTTTCGATCTTGATTCTTGAAGAAACAATTTGGTTTCTGCCATTTGTACATTGACTCTACCTGTATCCTGTTGTTAGCTAAAAACATGCTTTAGTTTTGCATGAAACATAAAATCTGAACTATAATGAGAAATTTGTTCAAGATAAACGAGCTGGTCACAGAACTCAGTGGATTTGAGAGCTGAGATACTGTTGATGCTCCTCAGTCGCCGTTGACAGGCCTTTCATAATTTTTTCTCGGTCTTTTCGGTTCGATAGATCTGCCAAATTCTCCATGTTATCATCATCTATGTTCTTCATATTAACACTGTCATCGTCTCCATTCAGAAAACCTGCATTATTATCTTTCTCCACCAGACTGGTTTTCACTGGCTCAGCTACATCGCCATTTTCTACAACTTTTGCTTCCTCAAACACATCACCGACCCTTTTTCCAATCTCTAGGTTGTGGTTTGTTATAGAGTTTGGAACAGACAAGTCCATGGCATCAGAGTTACCTAGTAGAGATTCGTTAGCCATCAATGGTTGTTGACCTAGAGTTTTGTTGTAAGATTGCAAAGAATTGAGCCGGTTCTTGCTTCGGGATACAAGAAGAAATTGCAGATACGTGGAGATTTCCTTGCAGGTTTCAAACTGTTGCCCATCAGGACTATATAATCAAATAGAAAGAAAAAAATGTTATAATTATGAACTTAAGGGTGATAACAACAGCTAGAACGGCAAAGAATACACACACGATAGGCAATTCCAATAGCATCCCTTAAGTCTTGTAAACATGTTTTAATATGTTCAAGAAGATAGAAAGCAAACAAAAGGGACAAATCAAAAGTCTAGCAGCAGCGCTGAAACACTATTATATACCAAACTCGAGTCCTGACTATCCCTATGCTACAAAATGAGTGTCAGTTACTACTCTCTCTCTGCCATATTCCAGGTCTATTGAATCCAACTACAAACACACAGATGATAAACAGAACCAATGAAGACAACTAAAGCAACAATAGGCTGAAACATTATTATACCTTACGTATCTGCGACAAGCCAGCAACATATTGCTACCTTTCCTTTTGATATAGAGCATAAGTTTCCATCCTTTAGGCAAGTATCCCCCAAAATCACAAGCTTTCACAACTTTCTTCGTTTTCCCTATATTCACCCATTCACCATTCAATTGTTCCAAGAAACCTAAGATCTCTTCCTTTGTATTCAACCCAACAGTGATCCTCCTCAGCTCTTCTCCATATGGATCCTCTGAAACATTAGCCAATGCTGAAAGATCAACCATTGCACCTTCTCTGTTCTCCAAATTCACTAACTCCTCCTTATCCAATGCAGAGACATCCACCATTGTACTTTCTCTGTTCTCCAAGTTCACTAGCTCTTCCTTCTCTTCGCTTCTCCAGTTCACTGCATTTCTATTCTTTGGAGGACGACCTCTCTTTCTCTTGACTGAAATTGAATCCATGGAGGTTCCTGAATCACCATATCTACTCTCCATTCCCAAATTGATATCTACAGACGCATACATTGACGCTTCAACATTTAAATCCATAGCATCCGTCTCTTCGCTAGGGTTCCGAATCTTCCTCGGCCGTCCTCGTTTCCTCTTGATTTCACTCCCGGAGGTTCCCTGAATCAGAACGTGCTGAATCGAATCAGGATTCGGTCTCTGATAAACATAGCTGTTATAATGGATCTGACCTTCGGTTTCTTCGATTTCTTCTTCTTCTCCTCCTTCGTCTTCTTCCTCTTTACTCTGAATCGAATCGACGTTAAACAGAGATCTGAGAAGCGACGCGACTTGTGATTGCTCTTCACGGGAGGAATCGTCTCTTTGACGTTGCGGAGACGGAGGTTCCGGTGGTTGAGGGTGGCGCGAAAGGCGAAGACGTTGAAACGTCTGTTTCCGGCTACCAGCGGACTCATTGAAAACGGAGCGATCAATCTTTGGTGTCAAATCGTCGTCTCCACCGGCGGAAGTAGCGAGAGACGCTGAAGAAGACGGAGAGAGAGAAGAACACTGAGAGAGGGCGCGAAGTTCTGACTGAGACAAGAGACGCGTATCGATTAAAGGCAAAGATTCGGCTGATAAACGGTTACCGGAACTACCGTGGAAGTTGTTGTGGTGGTTGTTTCGGAGGTTACCGTCGTCCTCCATGGAGGTCGCCGCCGTGAACACTTGAGACGCAAAACGGCGGAATCAAAAGACGGGTTACAAAAAGATCCAAAATTCCGATAACTTCAGAGCTTCCTTCGCTTTTGCTTTTTAATTCTCGCTCTTAGCTTTTCGGTTCGGTTTATATCTAATTTTCAATTAAACCGGCTATACCAAAATTGATTTTGATTATAACGAAACGTAACGAAACGACTGTTTTACAAATGTTTGTAACTTTGTATATTTGATTCTTTTATGAAATTAAAAACAAAACTCCTCTTTTTATTCGACTAAATTTTCCAATCATACATGTTGACATTGTAATTGATTTAACACTGTAATTTTACCGGTTCATAAATCGAATAAAACATATCATTTGCATATGTATGGGTAATGTGTTTTCAGATGATATCGGAATGTTGAAATTGGGCCTGAAATGCGCTTTATATAAAAATAATACAAAAGGAATGGGGTGAGAGAGGCTCGA
Organism: Capsella rubella; assembly: GCF_000375325.1. NCBI lineage: Eukaryota > Viridiplantae > Streptophyta > Magnoliopsida > Brassicales > Brassicaceae > Capsella > Capsella rubella. The sequence continues at coordinate 7,869,758 of NW_006238923.1, forward strand.
ACTCTCGACCTCAGGATCACTCAGTAGCTATGAGACCTACGCGCTAGCCAACTGCGCCACCACCCCTATGCTATTTGAACCTCAAATTCTTTATTTTGTATCTATATCTTGATTAAATCAAGTCATAATTAGGATTTTAAGAGTATATACTTTAATGGCTAAATTTCATCGACCAAATGAGCACAGCTTATAAAGCCATACAAAACATAGAGTAATCTAATATTTATTATATACAAAATCCACTCTAAATCATCATTTCAGAAAAGTAAACAATAAAAAATCAACTTATGAAATTTATAAACGTATTTACAAGTTTTGAATTCAATGTTTGATAACAAAAAAAAAAAAAATTTCAATGTTTATTAATTTTTTTAAAACAGAAAGGCATTATTAATATATGCTTACTACATCGTTTTCAATAAAAATTGAGTGAACATTGTCTTGAGATAGACCCATTGTTAACTTGTTAGATTAGGAGAGAGCGTTAAATAACAGAATAAATCATATCACATCATCATTTTGATAACTTAAACAAAGCAAAATCAACTGTATCAAAATTGTTAGCATAGTCAAAAGCTTCAAAAGTAATGTACTTAATCTGCATTATGATCATTTCAGTTCACAAAATTTTGAAATAACATATATGGATTGTACTACTTTGTTACTCTTGTTTGCAATAGTAGTGTTTACCTAAGGATTGGATCAGTCTTTATATTTTTACATATAAATCCACTAATATCTAATGTAAATTTTAAAATCGAACAATTAATCTCTAAAAATAACGTAGGAGTTAAACTAGTATTTGTAAATGATAAAACTAATAACATATTATTTTTATTATAATTTTAAAATCAAGAACTAAATATTGTATAATTTTACTTGAAAATTTAAATTCATCAAAATCTATAATAAAACGATGTTACTTTGATGTAGATGATCCAATTTAAATATATACACTGAATGTAGATGAAAATTTACCCAATTTTACCCAATTTACCATTTTTGTAATTATTACTTCTTGGAGAGGATCAATTAAAACCTATACTATTTATCCTACATACCTTAGTAAGAATATAGATGATTAATTTGGTATTCTTCATACAAATGGCTTGATATATCCTATACACCTTAGCAATCAGAATTTTAGATGATCAATTTGACTTTATATTCGTTGCTTGGTTTATTTTTGTAAGGTCTATCCAAGTATATTGGAATATTGAGAACATTAAGTTTATTTTCTCTGATTTTGTGTGTAAAGTGTAATTAGATTATAGAGAGAGCCAGCTATAAATAGCATTAGATCATGGAAAAGAGAAGAATGACAGAAGGAGAGGTCTACGTGGAGGGATATGCCAGTTCATCGAACTCAACTCAACAGCTGTTTTCTTCTTCTTCTTCTTTTTTGCCATGCTGCCAAATTGGTCCACTTTTTTTTTCTATTCTTACTTTTAGTACCAAACAAATAATATTTGTAATGGCTCAATGAAAATTGTTGTCATCTACCAACATTTTCATGTAAATTTCTCTTAGGTATCCGCCAGTTACTATCTCCACGATGATTTGCATTATTTTAACAAAACCAATTTTACACCAATGAAAACGTAAGTATGATCTGGCAAATGACATACTCTCTTTTTTTTTCTGGTCAACTACGACAGTTATTCAATTTGACGTTGATCAATAGGTGACAGTGGGGTTTAATAATATTTTTTTGGATTAGAGAAAGAAGAGAAAAAAGGAGATATAAAGAGGGATGGTCGTCGTTATTTGGGTGCGTGCATGCGTGCGGGAGACTATGTAAAAGCAGTTGTTATAACTCTCTGCCCATTTCATCTGATCTTCTCAATTCTTTTGCTCTCCACTTTCACATATATAGCTCCTTTACAGCTACATTTACATATATACATGTCTATTGCCTCCTCATTAAACTATCTTTTTTGCTAAATGTTTGCATGAACGTTGTATGTCGTACAGTTGTAGCAACGCAAAAAATAATAATTCAATAGATATACTTCTGTAACTATCATACGTAGGTCAATATTAGAATTCTAATGGACATAAATCACATAATTATACAATCACATCAAAATGATCAAAAACATATAATATATAATTGGTTGTATATAATATATATGATTGGTTATATAGAAAACATTTAATTTCACGCGTTACACTAATTAGAACAATTGGATAGGGGATGAGAAATAACTACAATGATATATTATATACTCACTTCAGAACTATCTTTTTCACCAATTTTTTACTTTTAATGGCTTGGTGGATTAAACAATGGACTTCCACTAATCATAAAAAGTCATAACAAATCCGATCGGCATAATCATCATTAGTATATATCTAATCTTTGATACACCTATAGTCCTTGTACTTTACATCTGGCTAGTAATAATTAAGGAAAACAAAATTAAAATCTAAATCAGAAATAGAAAATACAACATTTTAACAACAAAATTAAGATTTCGTTTTAGGGTTTAAAAAGTTGATTATGTAGGGTTAGGGTTTAGAATGTCTATAGCTATTAGTTTGTAGAGTGTAAGTTTACTTTTTTAGGATTTAAGGTTTAATTTTAACGTTATTTAGGCTATATTATGTCCAAATTGCATGGTATGCTATATAAATCATTCCCGGCCACCATCGTATGCTGATCTTATGCAATATTTATTCTTCTTGACTCGAAAAAAAGAAAAGAAGGTATTTTAATAGAAGAATGAAAAAAGTTGTGGAAGAGCTATAATGTTAAAACCTGGCATAGTTATATAGACAGCGAAGAGCCGAAGACATACTCAGTGCTTGCCTTGTCACTCTTCTTACAAAACCCCAAATAACTCGCCAAGTCACACATTGTCTATCTTTCTCTATACGGCACCGTTTAAGCGTTGCAAATTGCAACAACAACTAAAAAAAATAAAAAGGAAAAAAGAGAGCAAAATTATGAAAAAGTCGTTTATTCAGACGATATAAAGGAGCTAACTTTCCCTCATTTACAATCTTTTCTTCTTTTCTGTCTAGGCTGATCTTTTAATTAGACAGACCCCATTTTCATATATTCTCATTCATTTCATTTTTTTTGTTTATCGGTGAATATATCGTTCATAACCATCATCATCATCATCATCAAGAAACCCAAAAACAGTTTACAAATATATGTCTAATACGAGCTATTACCGATCACCGTTCGGAGACACGACTCACACGAAAGTTTTCGTGGGAGGTTTAGCATGGGAGACTCCCACCGATGAAATGCGTCGTTACTTTGATCAGTTCGGTGAGATTCTTGAAGCCGTCATCATCACCGATAAGACTACCGGCAAATCTAAAGGCTACGGTTTCGTAAGTTCTTTAATCTATCTCCACCAATTTTTCATTTTTTCTTCTTTTAGTCTCGAGGACCACCATGTCAACATCTCCATGGTCCAGGTCACGTTTCGTGAGCCGGAAGCAGCGACGAGAGCGGTCTCTGATCCCAATCCTGTGATCGATGGACGAAAGGCGAATTGCAATATTGCGTCTTTTGGACGGCCAAGACCATCGACGCCTCGAGGTTTGTTAAAACTCAATTTCTTTGAATTTGAACTTTGATGATCATCTCAGTAGTCTATTTATTTTTTTCTATAAATTATTTCTTATCCATTTCGCTGAAGTTTTTATTTTTTTTGGCAACATATGGCTAATTATATTATGTGAATCGGGAATCGTTTTGAGAAGATTTAAAAACTAATACGATGATGAATTATATACTATTTTATGTTTTCAAAACGTAATTTCATCAGTTTTTAATCTTATATTGGAAATATATGGGGTTTATGTGATATGCATACAAAGAATAAAATGCTACATTGTTTGATAATGCTATTAGCAATGTAAAACTTGTTATTACTCAATGATGGCATAGGACGAGGCCAAGGAGGAAGCCCTGGTCAATATCAAGGTGGTGGACAATCAGGCTATACCGGAATGGCTGCTCCGCTGCAGCAGGCTGCGACTGCTCAGCTCATGTATCCGTCGTACGGGTAAGCAATTAACGAATAATAACTAAAGTTAATAAATTTAAGCCCAAAGGGTGTAAAGAAATTTATAAATTTTTGCTTAGACAAGGAAATGGTCCAATGCGATGGAAATGGTAAGAGGCAGAAGATGATATTTAATGCTTCAATTTGCGCAAGTTGGAGTCAGCCTGTAAATACAACATGTTTCATAATACATATAAATACTTGTATAGTAGCTAGTTGTCAATATAAAAAGGCATGCATATTTATGCAATGAAGATTAGCCGGACCAAACATCGCAACAATAATAGTGAAATATGTCATGTATGTGTATATAAAGAGTACATTTCTGTCTCGATGAATTTTGCATGCACTAAATTTGTCGAGGTAAAATAATTAACAAGAATTGTTTTCGGTATTTTGGTGAATATATAGACTAATTGGTTTTGCATCATTTAATTCTCTTGTTTTCAGGTACACCTACAATTCTGAATATGGGTACCACCAAGTCAGTCTCTCTATCTCTGTCTCCTCTCTTTCTCTCTCTGTCCATATGACATAGATGATACATATACAATTAGAGACCACATGCAATGGTATATATAAGATGATGTCGTATGATTCTAGCTAGCGGCTGTGAATGTACCTAGAAAACTTGCTTATTAGATTGGCAAAATGTGTAGGGGAAAATCGTTTATTAAGGCCGTGGAAGAAATGTAGGGTAAATGAAAAAGAAGAAACTCAAGATTATTATGAATGTATTTGTTTAGGTTAGTGATGTATTAATTGATATATAATATGTTCAGTGCTGAATTATTTACATGCAGGCGCTATACAACTCACAGCTCCAACAGGCACAATACTATCAACAGCAAATGTACGGAGGAGGAGGAGCAACATCACCATCATCATCTAACATCATGCCTTCCCCTTACTATTACCTCCAAGCTCCAAGCCCTAGACCATATCCACCTCATCATCAACAGTATCAGTATCATCATCATCAACAACAGCAACAACGTTTACCCGCTGGCTCTTCTAATTACATAATCTACCCATCCAATGTCGAGGCTCCCACTTCCTCTAATCCCCCTATTTCCCAAGGGACACTATCTTCTTCCACGGGTGAGTCCTAAATAACGTTATTGATTTTGTTTTCCTTCACATTTTTTTCAACGTTGTATTTTCTCCAACGACATTGTTAACCAATGTGCATGCATGTTCCATTGTGCAATTACATTCATCACCATTACAACTAAGTACTAAATAATTAAGTGAAGCTTAAACGAAATACCAAAAAGAGTGAATGATTGGCACATGGGATATATAAAATTGCGTCATGTCCATGTGAACTGAGCTGTCTAGTGTTTTTTTTTTCTCTCACCCCTGTCAATCCTACATCATGGGTCATGCATGTTTACATATGTGTATGTAAATGCATAAACCAATAGTGTTTGCATGTGAGTTCTGCCACCTTTATTTTTTGAGAAAAGCTCTGTCACCTTTTTGTATATAATTGATTCTCAAGATCTAGTCACACAACTCACAAATGGACCACTCTCTAGACTCTCTATTTAAGCAATTATCCAAACTTATGTGCAGAGGGGCCACCAAACAAATAAGTTCTATGTGCGGGATTGACTATTTTGTTATATTCTTATGTCAAAAAATAAAGTTTTAACGTAATGTTCGTTTTTGTTACTTCAGAATCACACGCACCACAACAAGTCTCAGAAGGAGGAGGAGAATACGATCCAACGGATGCACCTGAAAGTACAACCACGAACAGCAGAGAGTTGACGTCATCTTCATGATTCAGCTTCAACTCCAACTCCAACTTGTACAATCTTGACATTTTTTTTTGCTTCTTTTTCTCTTCATCCAACCAGAAAAAAAGAAAGAAGCTAATTCGCTTTTTATTAATTTTTCTCAACCATATTCATGACTTAACATGACTGCCAAAATAAAGATGGCTCTATCTCTCAACTCTTGTCATGTTTTTTTTCTTTTTCCTAACGGAATAATATAATATGTCGACTTTGATATTCTTTCTATTATAAAATAAATTCGACTACTTTTAATGCTAAAGTTATTCTATAGTAATTGTCACTGGATACAAACAGTAAAAACAAAATCTAATTATATACCAGTAAAACACATCTATAGAATGGTCCAAGGTCTACCACTAATATGATCATCATATAATGTGTAATTAACTACCGCATTACAATACTTGTTCGTCTTATTAAAGATTATAAGAAATATTTATTTATAAGCGTCTCAAAATTCATGACCGACGAACCAAGTTTATGCTTAGTCGCTTCCTCTGCTAAGCACCGCCACTCTTCCGCCTTTTCTCTTAGCTTTCTTCCCTTCTCTCCATCCATGAGCTCTCTAACTACCCTCTCGACCTCCTCTCTCTTCACATCTTTTCCGATCTCTATACCCACTCCCCACTCATCACAACAAAACTTACAATTAGTAGGCTGCTCCGAAAAACATGGCCAACATATCATTGGAACACCACCGGAGAGTCTCTAATGTTGAATTCCACCCGCAATGCGTCAAGAATCCTCCGATAGCCCGGTGGGAAAGGACTTTCTCCTGAGGACACCAACTTGCCAGCATTCTCCGGTCTGCCGTCTCCGCTAAAAACTCTGAGGGAACCACCATAGCCTCTCCGACCACTAAATTAGGCCGAATGACCCACAAAAAGTTTTTCCCACTTGCGGCCAACCCCCATGCAAACTCCACAAGCTGTTCTGCACTCATCACCGTTATACATCCAAAATTGACAAAAAGAACACTGTTTGGAGTTTTAGTATCGAGCCAATCCAAACATTCCGTCTCCTCTCTCCACAGATTTAACCCCAACTGTCCTATTTCACTAGCCTCGTCGATTTCTTGGTTCACTAAGAGATGGAGCGGTCCTATCGAATAAACCGGAGGTAAAATACATTGCATATACCGGATAACATCATGCTCGAGATCATCAAACGTATTGAGAATGATAGCACTAGCGCGTTTGGATCGCTCGACCTCTCGGATGAGGAAATTGAGCATTATGTTGTTAGGATTAGTGGTACGGATGTAGCTAGGGATGTCCTTTAACCTAAGATTCTTCATCGACGGTATCCAATCTATAATTGTGTCTAGATGCTCCTTAGACATGTAACTTTCATCTGTCCAAATCCACCATTATTATTAGTAAGTAATCTAAGTAAACAACACGACACTAGTGGTCCTAAATTAATTAAGGACGTTTTCTCTTCTATATTATATGAATCAAAATCAGTAGTAATAAAAAAAAAAAAACAATTAGTACCTCTAAAAGGAGATAGACCCTTCTCGATAAAAAGATGAAAGTGTAGAAAAGTAATAAAACCACAAGCACTGTTGGTCCAAAAAATAACCTCCGGGACACCGAGTTCCTCTGCGGCGTCAAGAGTAAAACTCATCACACCGTCCGATACAATACAACTCACCGGAGGAACATCATCTCCGTTATTGATCCGCCGGAGAAGCTTCTTGAATGGAGCGAGACAGTTCTTCTCGGTGGAGACACAAACGGAAGGGGTATCCTGCGTCCTGTCGCCATCAGTCTCCGGTAGACCGTCAGGGATGGATTCAAAACGGAACGAAGGAAGCCCGTCAAGCGCGTTGGGACCACGGGAGCGGAGGAGACGGTTGTGGTTGTAGACGGTGTTGACGAAGGTGACGTGAAAGCCTTTGGCGTAGAGGAGTTTAGCTACTTTTAGCATCGGATTGATGTGCCCTTGAGCCGGATAAGGCACGCACACTACGTGTGGTTTCTGTCCGCTAGAAACGGCAGGAGATCCCATTTTTCTTTATCCCCCTGTGCCGAGAAAAATGATTGTAGATATATAGTAAGGCTTTTCAGGACTTCTTTTTAGAAATATTGGGAGACCTTATGATTCTCGCACGTGCGAATTGTCGAAAGATCTGCTTCACATGCGAAGATCTCTCATATCAGGCATGAGCGACCTCGAGGCCAAATTTGTGTCAATTTGTACGCTCAAGTCTTAACAAAAATATTATATTGGTTTATTATCTAATAATCGAAAAGATGAGTTTACGGTAGGAAATGCCATTTCTTTTTTCTTTTCGATGATGGGAGTGGACACGAGTGTAAACATTGAAACTCCATTACATAAAGACAAACTAGACAGACTAGACATTATATTTTTTTAGTATTATTTTGTGCGTGTCATCTACTCAAATGTTGAAAAGGGACAAGATACCTTTTATATGTTTTTGGAAGTTGATGCAAGAAGAATACAACTTTATTGGTTTGTTGGACTTAATTTTTGGTCTAGCGGTAGACTAAGGAAATAATATTGTTTTACAGCCGATTCTGTATTTTAATCTCCAATGATTGCGAATTTGCTACTTCTTCTCGATCGGTTAACGCAATTTCACATTTTAATTTGGTGCAAACATCACAAAACAATTACACAATTTCGACGTATATATATCACCACAGACTATTAAAAACACATATACTCGACCAGCGTTTTATGTATAACATATTTTTATAACCATCTTGTGTTGAAAATATAACATTGTATACTTGTGCAGTTTCCTACTCCCTTAAAAGAATCTTTCTCACAACCGTCTCAAGATTCACAATCGATGAACCAAGTTTATGATCTGTCGCTTCTTTCGCCAAGCGCCGCCACTCTTCCGCCTTTTCTCTCATCTTTTTTCCCTTCTCTCCATCCATCAACTCTCTAACCACTGCCTCGACCTCTTCCCTGTTCACATCTCCGCCAGTCTCAATCCCAACCTCCCATTCGTCACAAGAAAACTTACAATTTGTTTGTTGCTCTGCAAAGAATGGCCAACACACCATAGGAACTCCACCGCATAGACTTTCCAACGTCGAATTCCATCCACAATGCGTCAAGAACCCACCAATGGCTGGGTGGGAAAGGACTTGTTCTTGAGGACACCAACTTGCCAACATCCTCCTGTCTTCCGTCTCCGTTAAGAACTCTTGTGGCACCATTGCATCATCCCCGGCTACTAAATCTGGCCGTATCACCCACAAAAACTCTTTCCCCGTTGCCGCCAAACCCCATGCAAACTCGGCAAGCTGTTTTGCATTCAACACTGTTATGCTCCCGAAGTTAACGTAAACAACGCTGTTTTGAGCTTTGGTATCTAGCCAATCAAGACACTCCGTCTCCTCTTTCCAAAGGTTCGATCCCATCCGTCCGATCTCACTATCCTCACCGATCTCTTGTTTCTCGAGTAGATGGAGCGGTCCGATAGAGTAAACCGGAGGTATAATAGATTGCATAGATTGTATGACATCATGCTCGAGATCATCGAACGTGTTAAGAATGATAGCTGAAGCGCGTTTGGTTCGCTCAGTCTCACGGACAAGAAAGTTGAGCATGATGTCGTCAGGATTAGCAGTTCGGATGAAGCTAGGGATGTCTTTTAGTTTTAGGTTCTTCATCATTGGTATCCAGTCTATTTCTGTGTCTAAGTATTCCTTGGTCAAGTAACTCTCATCTGCCAAATACACCACCAAAATATCAGTTTTAACTCAATAACCGTATAAAGAACATAGCCAGAAAAAAGGGTATTATAGGTCAACAATGTCAGACAATTATATAGAGTTTACTTTTTAGATATCATAAAAAATAAAGAGTTTACTTTCTCTTGGACTTTTAAAAATTTATTTTGATTTATTTATTTTTTTCTCAACTATCATTTTTGGCTGACGTTGTAGTAGGAGTTATCTCCTACTTGAAGTTATCCATAACCAATGAAAACAAAAACTCAGTAGGGAACCCACTATATATGACAATTATGTTTCGCAATCATCGTGATTTTTCAGTGCCTAATTAAAAATATATGATATTTTCCGGGTTTGATGGTCTATAAAGTTCAGCCCAAATTTGCATTGTTTTTTTGTTTGTTTCAATGATCTATATATTATATATATTGGACCTCTTTTTGGATTATATAGTAAGTTGGGGGAATCTCTGCGCGCGGGCCTCTTTTTTGGTAAAGTCCGAAAACCTTTAGTACGAAATCACATATAGATAAAAGCTAGCTAACAAGTTGTATTCACGTTGACTACTCTTATTCGTGTGTATTACACGTAAAATATACAACCTCACTGATGATTAGTGGTTTCTAGTTTCTAAGTTAAACTTAATCTTGTAACACGGATTAAGTCATTGATAAAGAAAAAATAATAATACATACATATATAGACTGACCTTTTACCGGCGATAACCCCTTCTCGATGAAGCGATAAAAGTATAGATAAGCCAAGAAGCCACAAGCACTGGTTGTCCAGAAAAGAACCTCCGGGACACCAAGCTCCTCCGCTGCGTCAAGTGTGAAACTCATACAACCATCGGATACGATACAGCTCACTGGAGGAACATCATCTTTGGCGTTGATCTCCCGGAGAAGCTTCTTGAACGGAGCGAGAGAGTGCTTCACTGTGGACTCGCAAAGGCTAGGGATGTCTTGAGTGACGTCCACATCAGTCTCCGGTAGACCGTCAGGGATGGACTCAAACCGGAAAGAAGGAAGCCCGTCGACGGCGTTAGGCCCACGGGACTTGAGGAGACGGTTGTGGTTGTAGATGGTGTTGACGAAGGTGACGTGGAAGCCTTTAGCGTAGAGGAGTTTGGCCACTTTCATCATAGGGTTGATGTGGCCTTGAGCTGGGTAAGGAACGCAAACTACGTGTGGCTTTTGTACGCTGGGAATGGCTTGAGATCCCATTTTCTTGCTCTCTTATTCCGAGAAAAAATGAAAGTGTTAATGTATTGTGAATGGTGAATGATATGAATGATTCCTTTAGGCTTATAGGACTCCGTTTTATAGAAAGGTTGAATGAATCTTATTGGCACGTGGGAAGTGTCGAAAGATCTGCCTCTCACATGCCAAGATTTTTTCCGTACAAGGCATAGGCGCTCTCGAGATCAAAGTTTGTGTAGTTTTAAGTATAAATTTTTTAATCGTTATATAAGATAATATTGTTTAATCAAAAAGTGAGTTCACGTCTGTAATGTGAAATTAGGCATAGTCAAAACTAGTGGCCTCAATAATCAAGGTCGTCGATGCTAGATCTTTTATTTTTTTGCCCATCAAATTTAGTTTTTAAAAAATAAATAAAAAAAGACAACAATCGGTGGGAAAACGGGCGAAGGGACATGTTGCAATTCACCGGAGGACAAATACATTTTTGTCACAAAACGCAATACTACTTTTCAAAATCGAACAAGTCTAAATTCACTAGCTAAGCACAGAAAGAAAGAAGTGTTCACAAACTTTGACTACTTTTTTCTTTCTTTTTTTTCTAACATTTTGGAAAACCTCAATATTTGTTTCCAAATAACATTGTATTGATTGTTGAAACTAATCCTTTGTAAAATAATTTAAAAGGGGTGTATTCACAATAGAATTTTAAGAGATTTGAGTTTTATTGAGTTTTTAAATGATTTTGATGATTTTAAGGAAGTTCATATGATTTTTGTAAAATCCTTACAAATCTCACCTAAAACCATGAGATTTGGATTTCTGTATTTTTAACTAAGAAAATCCTCTCAAATCTTCAATATTTGTTTCCAAATAACATTGCATTAATTGTTGAAACTAATCCTACATTTTTGTAAAATAATTTAAGAGGGGTGTATTCACAATATAAATTTAAGAGATTTGAGTTTTATTGAGTTTTTAAATGATTTTGATGATTTTAGAGAAGTTCATATGATTTTTGTAAAATCCTTTCAAATCTCACATAAAACTATGAGATTTGGATTTTTGTATTTTTAAATCTCACCTCTCAAATCCTTAAAAATCAAATCCACAAAAGTTTTCAATAATAGTGGATTTTAAGATGGATTTTGAAATCTTTAGTTCAATACCAGTGGATTTTATGAGAATTTTTTAAATTCATGTTTGAATAACACTTGATTTATAAGTTTTAAACAAATCTCTTAGAATTATACTTTGAATACACCTCCCTAAATTTCTTAACAAACAAAAAAAAGTACTAATTTTGTGTAATTTATATGCTTTTTTTTTTATATAGACATTTCCATCCAGATATCAAGATAAGAAATTTTATCCAAAATAGATAGGGTTAAGTCAAATTTAATATTTTCAATATACTGCATAAACTTTGTTAGCCATTAAGTCAACATTAATCTTTTCAATATACTCCATAAACTTTGTTTAGCACTTTTTATATTGTATCTTTTGGTAATTGCTCCATAAATTATATATGATAATTTATTTAGGAAATAGACGAATATTTATAATTTCAGATTTGAAATATGCTTTAAAACACAACTGCAGTTTATCTATAAAAATATTAATTTAAAATTACTAATTTATATTTTAATATAATTGCGGACACGAAGACTTAATACTAGATAGAACTAATTATATTTGATCAAAGAATTTATGAAAATACTTTTTGTGTGTCACATATTCTGTTCTAGTATATATACAAATGTTTACAGTTTTATTCCAAAATAACTTTGGAACTTTGATTGACAGTGGAATGCATTTTCAATAGTCAAGGAAAAAAATAAATGAAGACCAATGATTTATAAGACCGTGAACATATGAGTTTATGATTTGTACTGGTGATGTTGTTGCTACATGATTGTTGATTAAAAAAAAAGAAGATAAAGTATAATACTTTAGTGACTTACAAAAGAAAAAACACGAGGAACACATTTGGAAGAGACATGAGAAGACAGTACAATGGATCTACGACATTCAGTAAATTGATTAGATCATTCATCCATGGCCATAAAAATATTAATTTTGGTAAAATTTCAAGTAGGTTTTGGATTTAATATATTTAATCATAAATAACGATTTTAAACTATTGGTTGAATAATGTTTGAAATGAGTAATCACATTTTTCATATTTAACATAACATAACATAGTGTTATGATAATCGTATGCGTAAAATAGATCATATAGAGTTTACATTATTTAGTCTCTAGCCCTTAAAAGAACCTTGTCAACAACCATCTGAAAATTCAATTCCGACGAACCAAGCATATGCTTCGTCGCTTCCTCAGCCAAGCGTCGCCACTCTTCTGCCTTCTCTCTCATTTTCTTTCCTTTGTCTCCATCCATTAGCTCTCTAACCAACTCCTCAACCTCCTCCCTCCTCACATCTCCACTGATCTCCATCCCCACCTCCCACTCATCACAACAATATTTACAATTCGTTTGCTGCTCCGCGAAGAACGGCCAACACACCATTGGAACTCCACTGGAGAGACTCTCCAAAGTCGAATTCCATCCACTATGTGTTAAGAATCCTCCAACTGCCGGATGAGAAAGGACTTTCTCTTGAGGACACCAACTCGCTAGCATCCTTCTATCAGCCGTCTCTATTAGAAACTCTGGTGGAACCACAGCTACATCACCATCTACTAAATCCGGCCTGATCACCCAGAGAAAATCTTTCTTTGTTGCTGCCAAGCCCCAAGCAAACTCCATGAGATGTTTGGCACTCATCACTGTTATGCTTCCAAAATTAACATAAACAACACTGTTTGGAGATTTAGTGTCGAGCCAATCCAAACACTCCCTCTCCTCTTTCCACAAATTTGTTGCCATTTGTCCGATCTCACTATCCTTGTCCATCTTCTGATTCACCAGTAGCTGGAGCGGTCCAATAGAGTGTACTTGAGGTATAATAGATTTAATAGATTGGATGGTGTCATGCTCGAGGTCATCGAATGTATTGAGAATGATAGCTGAAGCACGTTTGACTCGGTCAGCCTCATGGACAAAGAAGTTGAGCATTATGTCGTCAGGATTAGTCGTTCGGATGAAGCTTGGGATGTCTTTTAATCTTAGGTTCTTCATTGATGGTATCCAATCTATTTTTGTCTCTAAGTGCTCCTTACTCTCATCTGCCAATCCACGTCCACCACCATTATATAATTTATATTAGCGATATAATCTAATATCTCGACATTTACGAATTAAAATTTAAATTTGATGCATTTTAGTTTTCATCTAATGTTATAGTTTAATTTCAGGGTAAAAAATAGTTAATGTTCGTCAACATAACAACGACATAGAAAGGTGGCATATATATAGTTACCTCTACTCTACTCTCTGTTCCTAAAAAATAATTTTTTTGAAGAAAATTTTTGTTTCAAAAAGATAATTGTTTTAAGTTATCAATTCATTATTAATTAGACGTTACAAATTTTAAAGTAAAATAATTACATATTATTAGTTTAAAATTTCAGAAAATTATGAATCACAAAAATAATGCTCTTATTATCTATTTTTCTATGTTTTCTGAATATGTGTGAAAACCCTATAAAATTTATCTGTTAGGAATAGTAGTTATCAAGTATGCTGTCATGTATAGTTTAAAGTATTAATGAAAATAATAAAATACTTTTCATCAAGATGTAGGCTTGTATGTACCTTTTTGTGGTGATAACCCCTTCTCGACGAAGCAATAGAAGTGTAAATAAGCCAAGAAGCCACAAGCGCTGGTAGTCCAAAAAACAACATCCGGGACTCCAAGCTCCTCAGCAGCATCAAGAGTAAAGCTCATAATACCATCAGATACAATACAGCTCACCGGAGGAACATCATCTGCCGTGTTGATCCGCGTGAGAAGCTCCTTGAATGGAGCTAGACAGTTCTTCTTTGTGGACGCACAAAGAGGAGGGACGTCCTGTGTGGCGTCCTTGTTGGTCTCGGGTAGACCATCAGGAATAGACTCGTACCGGAAAGAAGGAAGCACGTTGAGGGCGTTAGATCCACGGGAACGGAGGAGACGTTTGTGGTTATAGATGGTGTTGGCAAAGGTAACGTGGAAGCCTTTGGCGTGTAAGAGTTTAGCCACTTGGAGCATCGGGTTTATGTGGCCTTGAGCCGGGAAAGGCACGCATACTACGTGTGGTTTTTGTCCGCTAGAAACGGTTTGAGATGCCATTTTCTTTTTCTTCTGTGTCTAATTTTTTTTTTTTAAGTAGATATGTATGTGAGTCGATCAGAATGACCATGGGAACAATTTGGATCGCTAGGCTTTTAAGGGACTCTTCAATGATTGTGAGGATATATGATTCTCACACATGATATGTTTTTTTTTTTTTTTTTTTTTTTTTTTTTTTCACACATGAGATTGTTGGCAAATCCGTCAAGTGACAATGATATCCAAAAACCCACGGTCCTCGGGCAATCAGCGATATTAGTCAAATTGAAACGCCAAGACTTGTGGCCCTATATGGGCAATAATTCGTGAAAGCATTACCTCTTAGCGTGAGAAATCGTTTTCACATATATCTTAATGATTTTTTAAACATCTTTAGAGGCTCCGAAAAGCTTTAAAGATTTTTTTTATTATTCAAATAGTTTTTTAAAATTTTATATATATACACGGATATAATATTTTGGTAAAAAATTTCGAATTACTTACTTTCCTAAAATAAAATAAAAAGTATTGCAATAAGAATAACTGACAAAAAAAAAAAAAAAAACATATCATAAGATCCTAAATGCACGAAAGGTTGATCGCTCATAAATCATAATATTAAGAAACCATGCATTTGCTATATGTTGAGGTCTTTATATATCTTTATATGTAATTTGGGATTGATACGGGTGCTTAGCCTGCTTTCATATGAGGATCGGTTCTGAAAGCATATTCTATATAACTACTTTCATTGAGTCAAAATTTGAATTTGTAACTCTATTAGGTTTAAAGACATGCATTAATAATGCGTTAATCTCTTTGTCTCATGACTCTCATCTCATTTCTTATGTGCGATACGTAATTCGCCGTCCGCAACACCAAAGATAAAAGCCATATTAGTGGAAGTCAATAATTCGTGAAAGCAACGTTTCTGACGGTGGTACAGAATTTAACTATACAGCGATCCATCCGAAAAAAATATGTTCTGAGATATATAAAAATGCCAGGAAAGTCATTTCTTTTTGCAAATATTTAGATTTCGACACTGCCGTATAAACAAACGAAACACTCTATGCAGAGCCTAAAACTTTTCTATAAAGAGAAAACAAACAAATAGTGCATTATTATGTAAATCACGTACGTAATCATTTTTTTCGTAAGATAAAACCTTATTATACGTAAATTTATTTGTATTAATAGTCTCTATTGGCTTATGTTGCCTAAGAGAACCTTGTTAACAACTTTCTGAAGATTTACAAATGACGAACCACGCATATGGTCCGTCGCTTCCTCTGCCAAACGCCGCCACTCTTTCGCCTTCTCTCTCATTTTCTTTCCTTTATCTCCATCCATTAGTTCTCTTACCAACTCCTCAACCTCTTCTCTCCTCACATCTCCACTGATCTCCATCCCCACCTCCCATTCATCACAACAATATTTACAATTTGTTTGCTGCTCTGCAAAGAACGGCCAACTCACCATTGGAACTCCACTAGAAAGGCTCTCCATAGTTGAGTTCCACCCACTATGTGTTAAGAATCCTCCGACTGCTGGATGAGAAAGAACTTTCTCTTGAGGACACCAACTCACTAGCATCCTTCGATCAGCCGTCTCTATAAGAAACTCTGGTGGAACCATAGCTACATCACCGGCTACTAAATCCGGCCTGATCACCCAGAGAAAATCTTTCTTTGTTGCTGCCAAGCCCCAAGCAAACTCCATGAGATGTTTCTTGCTCATCACTGTTATGCTACCGAAATTAACATAAACGACGCTGCTTGGAGACCTAGTATCGAGCCAATTCAAACAGTCCATCTCTTCTCTCCACAGATTCGTTCCCAACCGTCCAATTTCACTTTTCTCGTCGATCTCCCGCTTCACTTGTAGATGGAGCGGTCCAATAGTGTATACTAAAGGTATGATAGATTGAATAGATTGGATGGTGTCATGCTCAAGGCTATCAAATGTGTTGAGAATGATAGCGGAAGCGCGTTTGGCTCGGTCGGCCTCATGGACAAAAAAGTTTAGCATTATGTCTTCAGGATTCGTTGCACGGATGAAGCTTGGTATGTCTTTGAGTCTTAGGTTTCTCATCGATGGTATCCAGTCTATTTTTGTGTCTAAGTAACTCTCATCTGCTAAAATAGACTGTATTATACTATGCAAAACTGTGGTGCATTCAATTAACATTAATACTATACACTATAGTTTAAATTCAGAGTAAAAACGAGTTATTGTTGATCACCGCAACAATGATAGAAAAAGTGGGCTATACAATAATATTTATTACGTATTTATGGTATATCTACTTGTACGTACCTTTTAGTGGTGATAACCCCTTCTCGATGAAGCGATAGAAGTGTAGATAAGCCAAGAAGCCACAAGCACTGGTTGTCCAGAAAAGAACCTCCGGGATTCCAAACTCCTCGGCTGCATCAAGTGTAAAGCTCATCACACCGTCCGATACAATACAGCTCACGGGAGGAATATCATCTTTGCTGTTAATACGACGGAGAAGCTCTTTAAACGGAGCCAGACAGTTTTTCATGGTGGACTCACAAAGGGGAGGGACGCGCTGCATGACGTCCTTGATAGGTTGCTCCGGTAGACCGTCAGGGATGGACTCGAACTGGAAAGAAGGAAGCCCATCAAGAGCGTTGGGACCACGTGACCGGATGAGACGGTTGTGGTTGTAGACAGTGTTGACAAAGGTAACATGAAAGCCTCTGGCATAAAGGAGTTTAGCCACTTTCAGCATCGGATTGATGTGGCCTTGAGCTGGGAAAGGTACGCAAACTACGTGTGGTTTTTGTCCGCTAGAAACGGCATGAGATGCCATTTCTTTTCTTGTGTGCCAAAAAAAAACAGAGAAGAAAAAAATGAAAGATATATGGATATGTATGGAACACCTTGGATAGGCTTTAAAGGACTCCACAATGAGATGGCGAGAGCATGATTCTCGCACGTAGCGGTTATCGACATAAACCTAACACGTGCGAAGATATCCCCTACCCGTCGGCACGAGTGATAACAGAAGATAAATAATGGTTATCTACCTGTTTGTGAAAATTAAATGACAGAGACTAGTGGCCCGTAGTCAATAATTCGTGAAAACAATGCTTCTTACTCTTTAGAGTGATACACAGTTTTAAGTACAATATCTCTAAACCTTAAGCTTCCTTCTTCCAAACTTTTACAATATTTTACCAAAAATAACAACTTTTGAATTAATATTAAGACTTAGATTGAACTTTCTTCTGAAAAGTGAAAACCAACAAAATAGTTTACCACAATGCTTCTTAGAAAACCTTTACCAATATTTGTTATTTCTCTCAATCCCTTTTAGGATAGTATTACACACGATGAAACAAGAAAAGCAATTTTTACTTATTAATAACCTTACATAGTTTTATGATATACTTATGTTTTCTTTCCTAATAGAACCTTGCTAACAATTGTCTCAAAGTTTATCACCGAAGAACCACACGGCTGCTCAGTCGCTTTCTGCGCTAAACGCCGCCACTCTTCCGCCTTTTCTCTCATCTTCTTTCCCTTCTCTCCATCCATCAGCTCTCTAACCACTGCCTCGACCTCTTCCCTCTTTACATCTCCGCCAATCTCAATCCCAACCTCCCATTCGTCACAAGAAAACTTACAATTTGTTTGTTGCTCTGCAAAAAATGGCCAACATACCATCGGAACTCCGCAAGAAAGACTTTCTAACGTCGAGTTCCAACCGCAATGCGTCAAGAACCCTCCGATAGCCGGATGAGAAAGAACTTTCTCTTGAGGACACCAACTCGCCAGCATCCTTCGATCCGCTGTCTCCGTTAAAAACTCTGTCGGGATCACTGCCTCCTCTCCGGCTACTAAATCCGGCCGCATCACCCATAGAAACTCCTTCCCCGTTGCCGCCAAACCCCATGCAAACTCCAAGATCTGTGTCACGGTCATTATCGTTATGCTCCCAAAGTTAACATAAACAACGCTGTTTCGAGACTTAGTATCAAGCCAATTCAAACACTCAGTCTCCTCTTTCCATAGATTTAATCCCATCCTTCCAATCTCACTGTCTTCATCAATCTCCCTGTTTACTAAGAGATGAAGCGGTCCGATTGGATAAACCGGTGGTAAAATGGATTGCATAGACCTGATTATGTCATGCTCCAGGTCATCGAATGTGTTGAGAATGACAGCAGAGGCACGCTTGGTTCGACAGGTCTCACGGACAATGAAGTTGACCATTATGTCGTTGGGATTAGTTGTACGGATGAAACTAGGAATGTCTTTTAATTTTAGATTCTTCATTGAAGGTATCCAATCTATGACTGTGTCCAAGTGTTCCTTCGTCAAGCAACTCTCATCTACAAAATCCATCACACTTTTTATTATTATTTAATCTCACAATATTTAGTTATAATACAAACAACATATAAAAACAAACAAAGTGATCTAGAGAGTGAGGTTGGCCAAATTAGGATAAGGGTTATAGTTTCATCCATATCTTTTAGGTCAACGTAACTTTCTAGGCCTAATAGCAAACAAAGTGGCATTGAGTGACGTTGGCAGCCTAATTGCCCAACGACCTCTTAAATGATAAACCCATCGAGCTAGTAGTATCGTAAGGGTTAATTCTTGCGTTAGACTAAATATTATAACGTTAATAAAATCAATAATTAAATGCAAGAAAATGTACCCTGTACAGGACATAAACCCTTCTCGATGAAGAGATAATAGTGAAGATAAGCCATGAAGCCACAACCACTAGGGGTCCAAAACAGAACCTCCGGGACACCTAACTCCTCCGCAACGTCAAGAGTAAAGCTCATCGCACCATCTGCTACGATACAGCTCACCGGAGGAACATCCTCTCTGGTGTTAATCCGCCCGATAAGCTCCTTGAACGGAGCGAGACAGTTCTTCTCGGTGGACTCGGAAAGGGTAGGGATGTCCTGCGTGGCATCTACGTCAGTCTCAGGTAGACCGTCAGGTATGGCCTCGAACCGGAAGGAAGGAACTCTACCGAGTGCGTCAGTCCCACGGGACCGGATTAGGCGTTTGTGGTTGTAAACGGTGTTGACGAAGGTGACGTGGAAGCCTCTATTGTGGAGGAGTTTAGCCACTTTCAGCATCGGATTGATGTGGCCTTGAGCCGGGTAAGGCACGCAAACTACGTGTGGTTTTTGTTGGTTACAAACAACATGAGATCCCATTTTGTTTCTCTCTTTTGCTAAAAGACAAGATGTGATCTAACTGGGGTACTGTATGCTAAAGCTTCGCTGTCCGCAAATTTATAGGGAAAACCGTGAGTCCGTGTATTTATCGCACGTGGCTATTGTCGAAGTAAATGCGTATTATATATTTATGAGTCGGTTTATACATAATTAACAAGTTTTGAATTCAAGACACTATCGTTCAATAAAAACTATTTATTATTTATTAATTTGCTAAGGGTTTTCGTAATAGGAATTGCAATTATGATTCATGCTTTGTAACCAAACTTTAGGTTTTCAATTATGAATTTATATATTTGTGATGACAAGGCATGTGACAAGGCATGTGATGAGGCAAGGCGTCCCAATGCTCGTTATTTATCAGTCCAATGTACTCAACATCTTCAATTTTATAAGATGTTTTAAACTAAAACACACATAATTTTGTATATAAACAGTCCAAAATATCAAAATTTGAATGTTAAAAGAAAAACTCAAATAAAGTGAAACATAGTGAAATTCTATAGCATCTTATAAAAAGAATCACTTATACGGTAATTATTATAAATGATACATTTCTGTGATCATCTTATGTTTTACAGTTTTAGTTAATCCTGTGATTTTTGTCCCAAAAGAAACTTGCTTACAACTGTCTGAAAATTCACAAAGGAGGAACCAAGTTTAAGCTCCGTTGCTTCCTCTACCAAGCGCCGCCACTCTCCTGCCTTCTCTCTCATCTTCTTTCCCTTATCTCCATCCATAAGCTCTCTAACCACCGCCTCAACCTCACCTCTCTTCACATCCCCACCTGTCTCGATCCCAACCTCCCACTCGTCACAACAAAACTTACAATTTGTTTGCTGGTCGGCGAAAAATGGCCAACACACCATAGGAACTCCACCCGAAAGACTTTCCAATATTGAGTTCCACCCGCAATGCGTCAAGAACCCTCCAACCGCTGGGTGGGAGAGGACCTTCTCTTGAGGACACCAACTCGCTAACATTCTCCGGTCTGCGGTCTCGGTTAAAAACTCCGATGGAACCACGGCTTCCTCTCCGCCTACTAAATCCGGCCGGATCACCCATAAAAACTCTTTCCCACTTCCAGCCAAACCCCAAGCAAACTCTATAAGCTGCTCCCGGCTCAAAACAGTTATGCTCCCAAAGTTAATATAAATGACACTGTTCTGAGTCTTAGTATCAAGCCAATCCAAACATTTCATCTCCTCTTTCCATAAATTTGAATTCATCATTCCAACCTCACTACCTTCTTCAATCTCCCGGTTTGCTAAGAGATGAAGCGGTCCAACTGAATAAACCGGAGGTAAAAGGGGTTGCATAGCCTGGATAACGCCATGCTCAAGGTCATCAAATGTGTTTAAAATGATAGCAGAAGCACGTCTGGCTCGCTCGGTCTCGTGGAGGGCGAATTTAAGCACAGCATCATCAGGATTTGTGGTACGTATGAAGCTAGGAATATCCTTCAGCTTTAGATTCTTCATTGACGGTATAAAATCTATAACCGTGTCTAAGTGCTCCTTCGTCAAGTAGCTCTCATCTGCCAAATCAATCACCATTATTAATTAATACTAGAGATTAGTCTCCCGATACTAATTAAGAAAAATTGAAACACCCTGTTACACAAAATTTAATGCACATATTATATAGGCCATAGCCGTGTACGTTTATATGACTCAATATATTTAGGACACGGCATTCATAGTGTAACTTCGGAGCTAGAAGGAGTTATAAATATGAGTCACATATGAGCACCGAAAGACAGAGTGGCATGGTCCCTGGGCAGTGATATTATTGGGCTAACTAACTAAATTGATTTGAAGGAGTTATTAATTTTTTTTTCTTTGTCAGTTTCATGATTGGATGTTACTCATTTATTTCTGTTATCAATGATTTTCTCTCTTTACTCAAATTTATTGATTGTTATCAATGATTTTCTCTCTTTACTCAAATGAACATTATTGGTTATCTCTTTGTTGCGTGGTAAAATTTCCATGTTTATGCATATGTTTTAAAGATCATATAAAATATTGGATGGAATCTTGATTACTCAAAAAAAATTGGATGGTCAAATTAATTTTATTTTTTCAAAAACATTCATAATTATATATATTTATTAAAATATGGATCGAAATTCCCTATGGCCTTTCATCTTACTTCTATTTGGAAAAACTCAAGATAGCTACAACTGTATAAAATTTAGGATATTATAACATGACCATCTTGACCGGTCTTGTTCGTACGCATGGATCAATTGGGATCTTATAGTCTATGTCTCTTTTGTTAATCTGATTGCAAAAATGGATAATATATATACAATCTACAAACGATCTTAAACCTTTGTCAAACAAAAAAAATAACGATCACGTCGATTAAATTACTCAACGTGCCCGTGGTGTCGTAAAGGTTCTTAAGTTAAATTTAATTTTATAACGTTCAACAAAATCAATAATCAATGTAAGAACACGTACCTTTCATCGGAGATATACCCTTCTCAATGAAGAGGTAAAAGTGTAGATAGGCCAAGAACGCACAACCACTGGTTGTCCAAAAAAGAACCTCCGGGACTCCAAGCTCCTCGGCAACATCAAGCGTAAAGCTCATACAACCGTCGGATACAATACAGCTCACGGGAGGAACATTATCTCCCGCATTGATCCGTTGGATAAGCTCCTGGAACGGAGCGAGACAGTTCTTCATGGTAGACTCGCAAAGAGCTGTTATGTCCTGCGTAGTGTCCATATCGGTCTCCGGTAAACCATCGGGAATGGACTCGAACCGGAAGGAAGGAAGCCCGTCAAGGGCATTGGACCCACGAGAACGGAGGAAACGTTTGTGGTTGTAGATGGTGTTGACGAAAGTGACGTGGAAGCCTCTAGCATGGAGGAGTTTAGCCACTTTCATCATAGGGTTGATGTGGCCTTGAGCTGGATAGGGGACGCAAACAACGTGTGGTTTTTGTGTGTTACCAACGACATGAGATCCCATTTTATTTTTCTCTTTTGTTAGTCGTCACCTCTTTTTTTTTTTTGTGTGATAAACAATTGTGAGTTTTGTTTTGCCTTTGACATAACCCATTTTATAGAGAAAACTAGCAGTTGATCCGCGCTGCGCGCGGGAGGTTTATAATTCTTTTTGTTAATTTTTTTTTATATTGTGATGTTTTATTTATTTTTAACTGATTTTCAAAACATATTATAGTTATTTTCTTTTGAATTATTATCTTTCAATATTTAAATTTGGATTAAAAGCATTTTCTTTTTGATCATGTTATAAACTAATATTTCACTTTCAATTTTATTTTTCCCCTTTAAAATTTTATATATACAATTACATAATTTTTTTTATTGTACCATAAATTTAAATTTACTTACATTCTTAAACTCAGTAACACATTTAAAATTTTAAACTATGATCAATTTAAAATGAAAGTTGAATTATATTATTACCACTAACTAATAAAAGATGAAGTATTTCTTATTTAACATTTCATTTATTTACATAATTTATTTTTATTTATTTAAATTTTCTATTAATTAAATAAGTAGCATAAATATGCACTAAATGAATGTTTTAAATTTATTTGAATGTAAAAAAAATTGTGGCTTAGGTGGCACCATGAAAAGAGAGAAAAAGCTAACTTTATATATATAGAAAATGATGAAAAAGAGAGGCCAAATAATAATTTCGGGCCCCTGGCGGTTGGGCACGCAATTGCACAAACTACGTCATGTGCGAATAGTATCCAAATCTGTCATTGGTCCCTTCGAGGCGGGAATTTGTCGATTTATAGGTAAAAATTTCATATTTCATAATAATCCTATCAAAGACAATGTTCATATCTACTAGCTGAGCGTACTCTGCATAAGTTAGAAAAGCCATACTTGTTACGTATGGGCCTAATCATATAGGGACTAGTGCAACAAAGAAGGTTTCCGTGGCACCAGATCACGTTCCAAGGATGGTCTCCCAAGGCACATCACATGTGCCTATCTTTTTTGAGATTTTGCCAAATAACTAATTATTAGGATATACTTATCTCTATGCTTAGTGTACAGTTTTCAATGTTTTGTCTTAAATGAAAGACATAAGCGTACTTAGAAAGTAGTAATACTAATCCATAAGACCATAACTAATAAGGAGGTGATTTATGTCAAACAAAGCAATAACTTGACAATTGAGTGCGAGTGGACCGCTTGCCTAAATTCTTCTAGATTTCTCTTACGTACATCTTTTAGCCCTTTAGTTTTTTTTTTCTGTGAAATTTAATAGTTTTGGAACTATTAAGGTTATGTCCTTGTACGGGTGCGCAACTTGAGAAATTGTGTTCCGTTGTCCTTCAAATATTTGTCTTTTATTTTTGACATTGTTTGTTTTTCTTTATTTTCAGATTTTTCCTATCGTTTTTTTTTTCTCCATTTACCAGAAAATTTTATCACAGAATATATAAACCATAAAAGGGAAAAACCTACGCGGCCACGCCACCGTGACAAAGAAGAAACAAGAAAAGCACGTTCTGTGACAAACCTAATTTGGAATACAATCTGTAGCCAAGTTGATGCGTGAGTTTGACCTCAACATTTATATACAAATGTACAATCTCTAACCAAGTTTCAATAGTGATGACAAAAAAAAAAAAAAAAAAACCAAGTTCCAATAGCCGTTTTGTAAACTTGAATAAATATCTGCGGATGTAACAATATTCGAAATTGGAATATAATTTTTTATATAATTATATTGGTCGATCGATAAATAACCCACCATATAGTTTAAAACACATATAACATTATCTTTGTCACAAAACTAATGTGAACTACTTTGAACCGGCCTATTGTAGATGGTTAGTAAGCGTAAGTTAAAACCGCTCTACCACTTCAGTATACATATATTTTTGTGAACCTTTATACAAAGTTTATATAACAAAATACGAAAGTACGTAGACGACTCAACCACGCTGCATCGTGAGTGTTTATGAGACCCCAACGGCCTAATGGAGTTTCCTAGCCCAACAAATCAGTATGAGATTACTTTTAAATTGGTAGACATATTCTTTTAGCCCAATAGGCCTCGCTTGTTTCTCAAATACGTTAATTCTATTTGTTTTCTAATTAAGCTTTGATTCTGATTTATCTTTTTTTGATGAATAATTGTTACGACGACTGTAGGAAAAAGAGAATACGTAATTGTTATGATCTCTCGCGTGTAGTAATTCTTGCGAGTTGCGAGTGAAGTATGTGCTTCCTATCTCTAGAAAAAAGGAACTTGAGACAAAAGTTGGTCATTTAGTGGAGATTCTATCTTTGGATCGATGTTCTCTAGCATCTTGCTAGATTGTATATGCCCATATCTAGGTACACTGATGATTTCGTTGATGACAAGTAGTATTAGTATATATTTGTAAAAAGCAACATGACCACCAAAGTCAACACACCTAACAAATTGTCTCTCTCACCCTCTCCTTTCCACGAACGTAAGAGCAAGACTATCGTGGGGTCGACTTCACCTGATCATTATCACACCTCTCGGCTCCACCTTTGTGATCTATACTTAGGAGTACAAAAGAATATGCTCTTCATTTCATTCCATTATTAAGTCTGCGTAAACACAAACAACTCTTCAATTTCTGACCAGGAAAACCCAATAAACACGTTCTTCTATACCGTATAACATATATCAAGAACTGGTCCATTTACTGTCTGTTCCTTGGACTAATACGACAAGGCAGGGTCATATGTTTTGAATATACAGAATTTTTTTTCAGTCTTAGTCTAAAAATATAGAACGAATCGTTAGTAAACTATAGGATTAGGATTAGAGAATGAAACAACTTATAAATCAATACTAACGAAAAGAAAAAGTATGGTAAAAGTTAATACTATGTCCTAATCAAGAAGACATGAAACAATAAACAATTACAAGTAACAACAATAAATAAGATTATGTCAAAAAGTGGGAGTTGGCGAAATAGAATGGTGGGCTTCCGCCATTTACGACGGGTGTTAGGTGAGAAATGAGCTTCACTCAGCCTCGTTTAATCTCTTATCTATTTTTTAACTTCTCTTTAATCAAA
This sequence comes from Capsella rubella, assembly GCF_000375325.1. Lineage (NCBI taxonomy): Eukaryota > Viridiplantae > Streptophyta > Magnoliopsida > Brassicales > Brassicaceae > Capsella > Capsella rubella. The sequence goes on from NW_006238923.1 coordinate 7,896,027, forward strand.
TCTACTGATAAGTGTTTTGATTTTTTTTAATAGCTTTTTCAAACATGTACAAATACATCCCATTTTTTTCTTTTAGTATGACAAAACATTCGACCAACTTTTATGTATAAACTAAATCTTGATTCTTGACCATGACCATCGTGATAATAAGTACAAGACGACGACCAACACCGTGTTTAAATTTATAAAGACTCTACGTACGCGGTTCAAGAGAAATATTTGTGAAATTTCTTAGATCAATTTGGCAAAACATTCGATTTAATTTACGAAACAATGTTGTAATGAAGTAATGTTTTGTCTTTCATTTTTATTTTTATGTATTAATCCGCTTCTATGGTTTTGAATTTTTGATCAATAATTCCAATTCAACAAAATACTTAAAAAACAAAATTTGGTAACCATGTTTGATGGAATCAATTAAGAATTTTTTTCAGTTACAATTTTTTTTTGTATACGGATTGAGAGAAAATAATTAATTATTTTTGCAATAAATTTGATGGTCATTAAATTTTTGTTAAAAAGTGATGCAAAAATATTATAGTAGATAAATTTGGTAACCATGCTTGATATAATCCATTAAAATACTTTACCTTAATTCTCAATCTTCAGTCTTTTTTTTGTTTTTTTTAGTTTTCAGTTACATTTTCTGTGTAAAAAAAATTCTTATAAGATTTTATAGTACAAATGAGTCTCCTAATTCCAATAAAATAAGTGAACAAAGCTTTAAAAATATATAGATTGTAGACCTACGACATTTTTGATTAAAAAAGTAATTAAAAGTTTCTCACCGAACATTAGCGGCAAACACATGCCAATTCAAAACGAAACTAAACCGAATACGTTTCCGGTTACGGACACGTTAGCCGGTTATCATCGAAGCAAAATTGACAAATATACCCTTCTAACAATCCCAACATCTGAATTACCAAAAACACCCTCACAAGTAATATACCTACCACAACTACAACACATTAGGCTTTCTCTCTTCACCAAACACCACCACCACCAAAGACATCTCCAACCTTCGTTTATAAAACCCTTAAATTCTCCTCTTAACTCTTCTCAGGTTTCGTGTAACATTTCACACACCACATTTGTCGAAATCTCTACACCAAACCCAGAAAACATTTAAAAAAAGAAAAAAAAACTTATTTTTGTTTCCTATACCAAAATGGCGCTTATGAATGGGAGCATGAATCTATCATCGGTCAAATCATCAGTAATCAAACCAAACTTCTCCTCCGCCGTCCCAAGACCCACTTCCTTCCGGATCTCCGCCGTACAAACCGACCCAAAAACGCCAGCAGCTTCATCGGCGGCGGCGGCGACGACGACTCCGGCAGCGTTGACGAAGACCGTTGGGGTTAATGTGGGTAAAGGGAAATGGGCACCAGAGAGTTGGAGGGCGAAGAAGGCTTTACAACAACCGGAGTATCCAGATTTAGCTGAGCTAGAAGCGGTGCTGCAGACGATCGAAGCCTTTCCTCCGATCGTGTTCGCCGGAGAAGCTAGATTGCTTGAGGAGCGTTTAGGACAAGCTGCGATGGGTGAAGCGTTTCTGTTGCAAGGAGGAGATTGTGCAGAGAGTTTCAAAGAGTTTAATGCCAATAACATTCGTGATACTTTCAGGATTCTTCTTCAGATGGGTGCTGTGTTGATGTTTGGAGGCCAAGTCCCTGTTGTTAAGGTATATAAAGATTGAGACTTTTCATTTGGTTTTGGTAAGGACAAGTTTGGATTTTTGTGTATTGAGATTTGAGTTTTTTCTTAGGTTGGGAGAATGGCGGGTCAATTTGCGAAGCCGAGATCGGATTCGTTTGAGGAGAAAGATGGAGTGAAGCTGCCGAGTTACAGAGGAGATAACATCAATGGAGATACCTTTGACTCGAAGTCTAGGATTCCTGATCCACAGAGGATGATTAGAGCTTATTGTCAATCTGCAGCTACTTTGAATCTTTTGAGAGCTTTTGCCACTGGTGGTTATGCTGCTATGCAGAGAGTTACTCAATGGAATCTTGATTTCACTGAACGTAGTGAGCAAGGAGACAGGTAACAGAACAATAAAGCTTTTGTTTTTATGGATCTCTTCTTAACTGCCATAAAGTTAGATGCTTGATTGTTTCTGTCTAGTGGATATGCAAGTAGTCATGGGTAAGATACGATTGTTTGGTTGTTTATGCGTTTGCTTTTCCATCCTAGATTAGGACTTGCATAGTACTGACTACATCCTATTTATTGCTTGTGTTGGCTTATATTGGATTCAGTGCTCTCCCTTTTTGAATACCTAACCTTATTTAGTATCAACTAGTTAGGTAGACTTTATGGAGTGGATGCAGAAAAAGTTTAAGAAGTTTTTCCCTTTTAAGTAGCTGAGAAGCCTAATCATTGTTCCAACCTTATTGAGTAAATGTAGACAATTTCGTTATCTTTGTCTACATTTCGGGCATGTGTGATGATATTTGTTATATTGGATTGGCAGGTACCGTGAACTAGCTAACCGTGTTGATGAAGCGCTTGGTTTCATGCACGCTGCTGGACTAACCCTCGATCATCCCATAATGCAAACAACCGACTTCTGGACTTCCCATGAGTGTTTGCTCTTGCCTTATGAACAATCACTAACAAGGCTTGACTCGACCTCTGGTCTCTACTACGATTGTTCTGCTCATATGATTTGGGTCGGTGAGCGAACCAGACAGCTCGATGGTGCCCACGTCGAGTTCTTAAGAGGTGTTGCTAATCCTCTTGGAATCAAGGTTTGTTTTTAAACTCTTCTCTCATCAGGTTTTAGTTTAACCCTAGTGAGACTGATTGAGATCTTTGTGATGGTATAGGTGAGTGATAAGATGGATCCAAAGGAGCTAGTGAAGCTGATTGAGATCTTAAATGCTGACAACAAGCCTGGCAGGATTACCATCATCACAAGAATGGGAGCAGAGAATATGAGAGTGAAGCTTCCTCATTTAATCAGAGCAGTGCGACGTGCTGGACAGATTGTGACTTGGGTCAGTGATCCAATGCACGGAAACACCATTAAGGCTCCTTGTGGTCTCAAGACTCGTCCCTTTGACGCCATCTTGGTACGTTCTGTAAAACTCTCCCTATTGATTACAACTTGTTATACTATTAAGGTTCTTTTGATCATTGCAAGTGATAGAAATAGAAATAATTTTTTTTTTTTCGTATCTAGTAAAATATATGAGTGTATGATGATTATGGACCATAGTAGTAGGTGAGATAGCGAAAGGTGACAAAAAATCAGACTATGGTTGGGCCAAAGTTGACAGTTGACACAACTGCTTTTTTTTTTTTTTGGTGGTCCTGCTAAGTATAAGAAAAAGAAAAATACTGAACTTTTGGTAGAGTTATATAAAACTTAAAAATATTATATAGCTCAACTATAATTGTTTGATTTTGATATTTTGTTACTCGGATTAGTATATACCAAAGCAAATGAAATATTCTTGTATTTTGTGCAAATCATCTAATATCTTTTTCATTCATTTGATAAATATATAGGCTGAAGTGAGGGCGTTCTTTGACGTGCACGAGCAAGAAGGGAGCCACCCGGGAGGAATTCACCTAGAGATGACAGGTCAGAACGTGACCGAGTGCATCGGTGGTTCACGCACAGTCACCTTTGACGACTTGGGCTCACGTTACCACACTCACTGTGACCCTCGCCTTAATGCTTCACAGTCTCTCGAGCTCTCCTTCATCATCGCTGAACGTCTTAGAAAGAGACGCATCAAGTCTCAACAGGCCTTTTCCGTCTAATCAATTAAACATGTGCTTATAATAATAATATCTATCTACATATAAAAGTGTGTGTGTGATGAACTCAATACGATCTCATTTTATCTTTTCATTCAAATCATGAATCAATAGAACGCTTACGGTTTTTTGTTTTAATGTTGCTAGTGAGTATTACTTCCATTTTGGATTTAATAAAATCGTGGACGGTTGGATTTTTATTTATGTTGTGAACAGTCTTGTGTATGTTGAACTTGAACTAAATGTTTGTGTTTTAAATCTTAACCAAAGAAAACAAAACTGGAACAAGTTTAAGCTTATGTTTTTAGAGAGATGCACGTCAAAGTCAAGATATGATCTGGAACAGTCGAGGGAGTCATTTCGAGGCAAAGTGGAGGCCAAGTCACCTAAAGTCCAACCATAGAAAATCATTTTATTTGGAAAATGTTTTTAAAAGATTAAAAAAAAAGTCTCGCATTCGGTGGGGACTCCAAATAATTTGGTTTACCTTACTAGATTATTCAAAGTACGACATATATAAGAAGCAAAGATTACAAAGAAGTTGTCACATAGAAAAAAACGAAAGATCACAAAAAGAAACAAGACACAAAAGCAGCAAAAGGTAAAAAAACAAAAAAGGATTAAAGAAAAACACCGACGATGAAAAGGAAAAAAGAAACACTATTAAGGTATGGAAGCAGGCTAAGGCGGAAAGGTTGGAGACGACATGGTGGTTGGGAAAGGTATATTGTTCGGTGAATAGGGTCACTCCAGATTCCCTTCTGGAACCAATAATGGGGAACCGTTCTCCAGTTCAGAATCGTTCTGAGGATCAAACCAATCAAGATTTTCAAACGGCGAGATCGCTGAAATCGATGGTGGAACGTTCTCTTGTTGTTGATCGTTCGGATAATTGGGCCACTCTCGACTCCATAATGATGGAGTCGGCAAAACTGGTGGTGGAATGTTGGAAAAGCTGTGCCACTCTTGTCTCCAGAACGAGGAAGTTATTAGAACCGATGATAGAACGTTCTCTTGTCGTATAAAGTTGAAAGTATTGGGAACGCCTACCCTCCACAATGGTAGAGTCTCTGGAACTGGTTGAATTGGAAGTGACATGCTCGGAGAGAATAGACCGTTGGGAGAACTTCGCATGTCTAATGATCTGAACGGATTCGTTGGAATGTTCTCCCATAGTTGTGTTGAATACATAAACCATTCTAAGGATCTGACCGACGCAATTGTTGGAAATGGCGGTGGTGGTGGAATGTTCTCCGTTCCTTGATCGTTCTGAGAAGCTGGCCAAACCGGAACTGGCGGTGGTGGAATGCTCACATGTTGTTGGTATTCTTCACCATTTGTGAGCAGAAGAGGCAACGGAGATCGCAACCCAGACAACTGATCCTGGCTCGTACCATCTTCCATCGTAGTGTTATCAATGTCCTGCAAAACAGCATCCACCCAACCTTGCCCGAAATCTTGTTGTCTAAGAGAAAGCGGTGACGAGAACGCTGGTCGGGACGGTAGAGACAACTGAGATTCTGGATACGGGGTTCGAGTGTAGAGTGATGCATCTGTTGAGGTGATCATGGCAGTGCACGTATTCGGAACCGCAAGGTGAACAAGATCAGGTTGAGTAGTAATATGAATGACACTTGGCCTGCGGTTGTCAACAAGAAGCAGTGGCGGAGGACGAAACATATCGAGACGACGGATAGGGGAACAGCCGGTGAGGCGAAGAACCGTGCTCATAAAAAAATCTTTATGAATTTTCATGATCAGCGCCCCAACATTCTGAGGTTTCCGTATTTTGTACACACGTTTCGATTTTGAACACTCATTGGTAGGTTTCTCTTTGGAAGGCTCACTGGTAGGTTTCCTTCTTGAACGCTTACTGGTAGGCTTCCTTCTTGAACGCTCATGGGCAACAATGATGGCTTGGCTCTGGTCAAGATCCATTGGGAAACTTGGAGGTAGATTGGTAATTATGGCTTCTTCTTTTTACTTTTTTTTTTCTTCTTAATTTTCTTATCTCTCAATTCACATATTTACTCCTTATATATATCCAATGTTCTTCATATCTATTCAGGTGCCCATTAATTAGATTCCCATAAAGTTTGCGTTGAATTAAGATTTGTTTTATATATTTTAAGCAATCTTTTAAATTTGAATGAAGAATAATCTCATTCAAATTACTCTCCATTCAAATATGTATTATGAGATTTCTATAAACAAGGAACTATTAATAATATTTCCGAAATATGGGGATGTGCCTTTAGTCAAGTAATTAACTATTAATTTATGCGATTTTGGAATTTGATTTTAGTAGTCCGCGTGATCAAAATTAAGTTATGGATAGGTTTTTATCAATCATCAGATGTAATAGGTGTGGCTAATGTTATTTGACTATACAAAGATTCATCCATTATACCTCTCATTCATAAACCTTATGTTTTGTGTAACTTCATGGAGCTTGTTCCACCCATATTGCTTTCTCGTTGCACACTTTGAACAGCTCCTTTTTTGCTACATAATATAAGAGCATGTTTATTGGTGGGCTCTTGACTAAAATTTTGTGAAACTTTAAGAGTCCACCAATGGTCAGACCCTTATTTCTTTTTTTCCTCTCGATCTTTTTTTAAAACTCAACTTTGGGCTGTTTTATTGATACCCAAAATTTTTAAATTATTTACTCATAAACTTGCTCATAAATTTTCCAATGTCTCTTAATTTTACCTCTCGGAGGAACATAAAAATTTCCACTCGGTCTTCCTATGTGAAATGAGTTAATTATAATTAGACTAGAAGTTAAACTAATTAGAATGTAGGACTGTAGGAATGATGATGACAAAACAGTACGTAGTTTTGAGTACATTTCCAACAAGGGCGTATTTTGCAATGAACAAAACTTTCGAATCAGATATCTTATAAGTAACGAACGAATGTCATACTTACAAATCTTATAAGTAACGAACGAGATGTACCTCTGTATGATTAAACGCATGCACAATATAGAGTGAGCACGTCAAATTAACTCTATCGTATGTGCCGCGTACTCCCGTGTCGCTCTATAGTAATGTGTCGTTGGACGAATTAAATATTCACTATAAAGTAATACATATCTTACGTTGGAACATATTTAAAAGATAAGATACGAACAAGAGAGTCAAGTTCTCTCCCTCTCTCTCGTCCACATACCTATTATTGTGCATACCTCGATCTCATCGTCACCATGGACAAGACATCCTTCCCTAGCAGCGAAGCAAAACCAATTAGATGCAAAGCAGCAATATGTAGAAATGCAGGAGAAGCATTGGTGATAGAAGACATCTACGTGGATCCACCTCAAGCTTACGAAGTTAGGATTAAGATTTTATGCACTTCTCTATGTCACACTGATCTTAGTTTCTGGAAACTGGACTTTGTAAGTTTACACCTATATCAAAAAGTCAACAGACATTTTATTATTCAAATCTTGATTTCACTACTTTTCCAGGGACCGCTTTCAAGATTTCCTAGGATTCTAGGTCACGAAGCAGTCGGGTGAATTAATCTTCATATACTTCTTTAATTTGAATTTTACAATCTTGATCTTCAAGAACCTGCCTAATTACTTTGTTATCCAGTGTGGTCGAAAGCATTGGAGAAAACGTGGATGGGTTCAAACAAGGCGACGTCGTTTTGCCAGTGTTTCAACCATACTGTGAAGAATGCAAAGACTGCAAGTCTTCAAAAACTAACTGGTGTGAAAGGTATGCCGACGATTTCGTATCAAACACAAGACGATATGGGATGAGTTCAAGATTCAAAGACTCTTCGGGAGAAGTTATTCACCATTTCTTCTTTGTCTCAAGTTTTTCTGAATACACCGTCGTGGATATCGTACATCTTGTCAAAATATCTCCTGAAATCCCTGTTGATAAAGCGGCTTTGCTCAGCTGCGGTGTCTCCACAGGTATCTCAGTTCATCCTTCTTCTCTTCTTTTTTCATAGGGTTGGTATAGATATTTTAGCTATATCCGGATTGAAAACATAAATAGAAGAAGAATTTAGGGATGAAATTGTTATTTATTAGAAGTACGAAATTGGATTATTAGAAGTACGAAATTGGACATGCATGCATGAGCTGATACGGTCATGTCACGTGGAGCAGGAATTGGAGGAGCTTGGAAGGTGGCTAACGTGGAAGAAGGCTCCACTGTTGCTGTATTTGGTCTCGGTGCTGTTGGACTTGCAGTAATCATTTCATTTCTTCAATTATAATACTACCTTTTTCTTTGTGTCGTCTTCAATTATATACTTACTTTTTCTTCTATAAAGTTGAAAGCAAAAGTATTTAAACAGTTAGTTCTTATATATAGTTTTGTTTGGTCAACTTTATATTAGTTATTTCTTAACCTTGATCAAATAATTTAAACGATTTGGTTAAAAGGTTGCAGAAGGAGCCAGACTACGTGGGGCTGCGAAGATCATCGGAATTGATACTAATCCTGATAAATTCGACTTAGGTAAAGTTGTGTTTTATTTCAATCTGTTATACATTTGTCAGTAACATGGCCAAACATCGTTTCAACTTGTTTATGTCTATGTCATTTATGATAATAATAATATAAAAAATGAAAAATAAATCATATTGTTGATTTAAAAACGTAAGTTATTACTTAATCATATATAATCCTTTTTTTTACATTGAGCAGGTAAGAAATTTGGTCTTACGGATTTCGTCAATCCTACCTTATGCGGAGAAAAGAAGATTAGTGAGGTATACGGGAAAACGATCTATTTCCCCTTGAGAACTAACGTATCAATCCAGATAGAGCCCAAACTTTGACCTCGCTGTAGATATCCCTGAACACAAAATTCGAATCCTATTTCTCCCCGAAATAAAAGTTCTAAACCTATTTCCCCCCAAAATCAAAGTTCAAGATCTACTTCTCCCCAATTCTGGGTCTTCACTGGTTTACTATTTATTTAACCATTTAATGAATAGCCTAAACCCGATTAAGCTTTGAAAATCTCAAAATTTATGTCAGAAATCATCACAATCGTTTAATCCAAAGTTGAGGATTGAGAAATTTGGGGATTTGGAGATGGATTCTCATGGGAATTTCGAGACTTTTGAAACTTAATCGAGTTAAAACAAGTTTGGTTTGGTTAAGTAATCAATAAACCAATAGAAACCAAGAGCTGGGGATAATTAGATCTTGAACTTTGGATTCGGGGGGAATTAGATTTGGAACTTTTATTTCGGGGGGAAATAGAATTGGAACTTTTGTTTCGGGGATATTTACATTGGGGTCAAAGTTCGGGCTCTATCTGGATTGATACGTTAGTTCTCAGGGGGAAATAGATCGTTTTCCCGAGGTATACAGTATACTTATCTAATATCTTGCACCGTTTCATATTTAAATTTTACGTCGGAGGTATAAATTAACGTCGGAGTAATTAATTAACTCATTCACACACGTTAAATAGCATAACTAAGTTGAGAAATACCCTCCAATAGTACTAAACTAAGTTTTTGTTGTTATATAATTATGAAAAGAGTTGTTATATATAATTATGAAAAAGGTGATTAAAGAGATGACAGGAGGAGGAGTTGACTATAGTTTCGAATGCGTTGGCTTAGCATCTTTACTTAACGAGGCTTTCATCAGCACCCGCACGGTACGTACCAGTCGCTTAAACCAGATCATACCAATGGTTAAACCAAATCAGTTTTTACAATTTACAATATTTAAAACAACTATCAAATAATTAGTATATATGAACAAAACAGGGATCAGGAAAAACGATAATGTTGGGGTTGGAGAAGCATGCAGCGCCAATAAGTTTAGGTAGTTTTGATCTTCTTAGAGGGAGAAACATTTGCGGAAGCTTCTTTGGTGGTTTCAAATCAAAACTTGATATTCCTATTCTCGTGGATCATTACCTTAAAATGGTAATTATAAATTTTAAAGATTACATTAACATCTTTTATGAGATTAAATAATTCTTTTTACAAATTGTATAGGAGCTCAATCTGGATGATTTTATCACGCACGAACTGAATTTTCAAGAAATCAACAAGGCTTTCGATTTATTAAAGGAAGGGAAGTCTCTCCGTTGCATTATATGGATGGATAAGTAAAAATTACTTACTTGCAAGTTATATATGTTAGTATGTTACTGTTTAAAAACTTTTTTGTTTTGTTGATTTTGTATAGATCATCGTCCTTTTGTCGTCCAATAAAAGATGTTTTGTTCTTGTTACCTTTGCAGTTTTTGTTCTACCAACAAGAGCCACAAACTTATCTTTCTTGCATTATCTTTGTCTATCGAAACCCTTTTTGTGTTTTCTGATGGTGAAAGCATGTACCATAGTGACTTTACGTACGAATGTTTTAACATATATCTTAAATTATAATAATTAAATTTAATTAAATATTTGTTCTAAAATTTTAGGTTTGTGTTTAATTTAAGATACATTTATGGATGTCTAAAAAATCATTTATGCATAAAACATCATAATTAATTGTTTTAAACACCATTGAACATGCTCTGACAAATATTAGTTAGAGTGTTACAAATATTATATCAAACATTTAATTTCAGTTGTTGTAACAAAACCGATATTGTTATTATTTTAAGCAAAACAGAGGGAAAGGATATCAAGTTACGTACCTTTGTGCTAACTACCAAGCTCCAAAATATGCTTTCATATTTTTTTCTTTTCTTTTTTGCTTTCATTGTTTCAATCAATCTTAAACCAACTTTTTTGTTTTACTCACAATTCATTTTAGATTACTTGACAAAATAAAGGTGCGTCGTCCCCACGGTGTTCTCATTATAGAGAAAGGATCACTATTTTGGAAAGAATGGTACACACAGAGACGTGCTTAATTATTCAACTAAAGTGATATATTAGAAAAACAAACTATTGATAAAAAATTTAGGGAATCTTTTGCAGAGATAAAATGAGATAATATAAGAAGAGTGACCGGAAAATGTATATATATAAGAAGAAACAAGTGACCATCTCTCTCTCTCAGATCACTCCATCATAATCCGTCATTAACCATGGAAAAGACTTCATTCTCCAGCACACAAGGAAAGCCGATTCGATGCAAAGCCGCAATTTTACGAAAAGCAAGGGAACCATTGGTGATAGAAGAGATCCAAGTTGATCCACCAAGAGCTTATGAAATTAGGATCAAGATTTTGTGCACTTCTCTATGTCACACCGATCTTACTTTCTCGAAACTAGACAGTGTAAGTTTTTTTTCTACCTTACATGGAAAAAGTCAACGACTAAGCTGTTCTTCTCTAATCCATTTGAGCTTTATCCAGGGACCTCTTGCTAGGTTTCCTAGGATTCTAGGACACGAAGCAGTCGGGTGAACATTCATATTTACACTTCTCTCATTTCAGTTTTTAACAAATCTTGATATTCAAGAAATCTGCCTAATTACTTTGTTATATATCTAGTGTGGTCGAGAGTACTGGAGAAAACGTGGACGGATTCGAACAAGGCGACGTCGTTTTGCCAGTGTTTCACCCTCAATGTGAAGAATGCAAAGACTGCAAATCTCCAAAGGGCAACTGGTGCACCAGATATACCAACGATTTCTTATCAAACACTAGACGATACGGAATGAGTTCTAGATTCAAAGACTCTTCCGGAGAAGACATTTACCATTTTTTGTTTGTCTCGAGTTTTACTGAATACACCGTCGTAGATATCGCACATCTCGTCAAGATCTCCCCGGAGATTCCCGTTCACAAAGCAGCCTTGCTAGGCTGCTGCGTCTCCACAGGTCAATTACCTTCATTTTCATATTCGCATAGGGTTGATTTTGATAGTTTTAGTTTTATCCGAGGCTAAAACATTAACTTAACTAGAAAATAAGGGGTGGAATATAATAGTTATTACACTCTTTGAATTTTTTTTTATAATATGCATGGACTGTAGGAGTTGGAGCTGTGTGGAAGGTGGCTGATGTGGAGAAAGGTTCCACTGTCGCTATCTTTGGCCTTGGTGCTGTTGGACTTGCGGTACCATTTACAATATATCTAATGATCTCGTGTAAAGTAGTTATTGCAAATCAAAGTCATATCACATATGATTTATTTATTAAAAAAAAAAAATTTGGTAAACAGGTTGCAGAAGGAGCCAGGCTGCGTGGGGCTGCACGGATCATTGGTGTGGATCTCAATCCAGAAAAGTTTGAAATAGGTTAGGTTACACTTTGTTAAACAAATGTATATATAGTACAAGTACTTCGCAATACACTATTATTAGTGTTTTTTTTTGGTGAACATACACTATTATTAGTTAGTTTGGTCTTTTTATATTTCAATATCATTTTATATTTGGATATTAAGACACCTTTAATTACTGATGTTGGAGTAGGTAAACAATTCGGGATCACGGATTTCGTCAACCCTACTTTGTGTGGAGAGAAGAAAACTAGCCAAGTGTGTTGATCACTTACACTAGTTTTTTACAAAGTTTTCTTAACTTATATATAATTCGTAACATGCAAACAAACTAATCTATATAGTATAATTATGGAAAAAGGTGATTAACGATATGACAGAAGGAGGAGTTGACTATAGTTTTGAATGCATTGGTTTATCTTCATCGATGGAGGAGGCTTTCAATAGCACTCGCCCGGTACAGTTTCTAATTGGTTAACGTTACAATTTTTTTTTGAATATCAATTGGTTATTAACGTAACTAGCATCATTATAATTACATGCATAAACCAAATTAAATCAAGTTTCGTATTAATTTTTCTTTGAAGGGATCGGGTAAAACGGTAGTATTGGGGATGGAAAAAGATGCTATGCCAATAAGCTTGGGTAGTTATGATCTTCTTAGAGGCAGAACTGTATGTGGAACATTATTTGGTGGTTTGAAACCCAAACTTGATATTCCCATTCTCGTGGATCGTTATTTAAAAAAGGTATACAAGAAAAGTAATCCAGTTGCACTTATTTCTAGCACTCTATATTGATATTTATGCATGTGATGTGAGTTTATATGATTGCAGGAGCTAAACTTGGACGGTCTGATTACACACGAATTGAAGTTTGAGGAAATTAACAAAGCTTTCGAATTATTGGCTGAAGGGAGCTCTATCCGTTGCATTCTATGGATGGATAAATAATTACAATTTCTTACATTTACCCAAACCATCGATGGTAACAAAGAAGAATAAAAAGAAAAAAAGAAAAAAAGAAAAAGCAATTTGAGGATGATGTAATTTTCTTACATTTACCCAAACCATCGATGGTAACAAAGAATAATTAAAAAAAAATATAGCAATTTGAGAATGATGTAATTCCTTTGTTGAGATATTGAATTTGCTCATATTGTTTCATTTATGGTTGAAGATAAACACATTTTTGTGCTATCTTCTATAGTTATATATTTTTTTTGTTTCTTAACACCAATCAATATACAGTATTATCATATCATAAGAGTAATACAAAATACAAGATACATAAATCACTTAAATATAACCACAAAACCAAATAAAGGAAATCGAACACGATTTTGATGAAGAAATAAAAGTGACCTGCATTCGAAAACGAAAGCCTTAAATTAAGATTGAATTAGACCATTTATCCAAAGTTTTATTTTTCTTGTTTGCCACTTACGGTAAGGGCAACATTATAGGGGTATCTTAGCTCCTAAGATACCCCTATATTTTCAAAGAAAAATCTTATGGAAGATCTTTTCTTTGAAAATATGAGGATATCCCTATAATGTTGGTCTAAGTGTAATAATAAGCTCCAAAATGAACTCCAGACAAATAAAACTAAAAAGAGTCTAATGGGCCTAGAGTGGACTCTGTAAAACAGGCCCAGATCATGTTAAAACGAAACACCGTCGTTTTGTCGGTAAAGGACATAACCCAGATAGAGAGATCCTGGAGAGAGCTAGCTTAAACCTAACAATCTCTGAGAGTATTGTATTATCATCAAAAGATTCTTGTCTCTCCGATCCTCATCGTTCTCCAGTAGTCTCACCTGAAGAATCTCCAAGTTTCTTTTGACCACACATCTTCAATGGCGGATGCTCAAACTCCATCTCTCTCCGAGGTTATTCTTCCGTCTGACCTCATTTCTCATTTGTTCTCTGTGCTGTAATCTCGCAGATCCTCAGTATTCATCTGATCTTTGTTGTTCGATCTAGTGAAAGAGTGAGCTGTCTCTGTATGATACTTTCGGGTTTGAGTTTGATTTTGTGATCGTTTGCTTATGTTTTTTTGCCACTTTGTTAGATCTGATTTCAATTCGATTTTTGATTTTATTATCTCAGAACGAGCTAAATTAGTGTTCTTTCTCTCTTCAATACATTCAATTTCTCGATCGGGTTCACAAAGTCTATTGTTTTGAACAGGTCAACATACCAGTTTTTAGATGAGCTTTGAAAAAATCCATTTTTTTAGATTGTAAATGGCATTAACAGCGTATAGAATGATGGTGTTGAATGATTTGCTTCGATTTGTAACAAATAGGATCGATTATGTTGGTATCATTTGGTCTGATACTTGGGAACACTTTTGTTTTGTTTTGTGCTGGTGATTTTATTTGGCAGCAATATCATTTGGAGAAAGATGTAAAGCAAGATACTACTGCCAAGCCTGTGGAAGTGAAAGAGGTAGTACCAGAAGTTACTAAACAAGTTGAAGAGGTTACCACGGAACAAACTAAGGAAGAATCTCCTGTTGAGAAAGCGGTTTCTGCGGTTGAAGAGAAGGTTGAATCTGCTCTTGCTTCAACCGAAGAGGCTTCTGAGGCTCCTGCTGCTGCGGAAGACAATGCTGAAGAGACCCCTGCTGCTACCGAGGAAAATAATGACGAAAACTCTAGTGAAGCAGTTGCTGAGGAAACTCCTGATGAGATCAAGGTATATTACTAGTAGTAGCCATCCACCAAAAACAAAAGATGCTTGCTTTGATGTGCTTGCTCTTCGTTCTCTCTTGATAAGTAACTGATTAAGTTGTCTCATTTCTACAGCTTGAGACAGCTCCTGCTGATTTCCGTTTCCCGACAACAAACCAAACTAGGCATTGTTTCACTCGTTACATTGAATATCACAGGTGAAAACCCAGTGTTCTTCTATGGTTACTCCTTTTTTTCCCTTCAGTTTTTTATCCAACTCCCCATGTCTAAGTCTTTTGATTGTTTACTAATCTCCAGATGTGTAGCTGCTAAGGGTGATGAAGCTCCAGAATGTGATAAGTTTGCTAAGTTTTACCGATCTCTTTGCCCCAGTGAATGGGTATACTTTCCATTATCCTTCTTCACTCTTTCAGTAGTTCCAGTGACTATTAGACAATGCTGATTAGTTACAAAACAACCTTTATTTAGACGGCTTCGCTGTTATGAGATGATAAATTTTCATGGAACTTACCCTCTGAGTGCTTTTTGGATGTTTTTCACCATTCTGCTTCTTAACAGTGCAAAATATATATTTTGTTTGTTTACAGGTTGATAGGTGGAACGAGCAAAGAGAGAATGGAACATTCCCCGGCCCTCTTTAAGACAGTCTCCTAAAGAAGAATCATATGCCTGTCATTCCTCTTTGCTGTTACCTTCATGATGTCTCGAGTTACATTGCAGAGTTTAATAAGATTTTACAAACCAGCACTTCTGGTTCCCATCAATCATAAAATGTGAGAATTTAACAAAACTTGATAATCTCAAATTTTCTCTTATATAAGTTTTGAGGATCATCTGATTTTGATATGTTTTCTTCCTGATTATACTTTCCCATGGCCAGTTTCAGTTCTTCAAACCGGAGACATTTTGTCTTTTGATTCTCCAAGGTTGCATATATAATATTTTATCATTCTCATTCCAATCAAAATAAAACTTTGGAAGACATATTGATTGTTCACTAATCACCAAACTGTTTGATAACATGATATAGTTCATCAGCCAGACGTAGCTTTCCCTATAATGCTATAACGGTATTACCTATAATACGCCTATGAGTATCAATGAAACTCCATCTTCAATGCTAAAGAGCATGAAAAATACTAGCGTCATGTCCATTATCTCATTCAACTGCGGTCTTTCTGGCAGATACAGTCCGGTAATGGGTTTTCATAGAAGGATTCCTCAGAACGATGTCTCTCCAAACCCTTTGTTCCCGAAGCTGGCCCTTTTCTCCTCCTCGGTGACCCTTGTCTGTATTCAATTAACCACAACAATTAGAGACTCACTATTATATGAACGATATCACTATTAAGGTTTGGTTTTGGCTTACTTGGTTTTGTGAATATCTACAATTCTTTCATACACTTTCTGGTTATCTTTTTCAGCTCCCTTTCCAATCCTGTCTATCAACCTCACAATGGCTTTCCTGACTCACAAATGTCCACAAAATGTAAGCAAGCAAGATTCCATGACTTGAAACCAAAAAAATAAATACAAAAAACACTATCTGATTTTCACCTGTCCGGAGAGATAGTTTTCCGGTGTCCAAGATACCGGCGATGCCCTTCAACAGCTCTCGCCATGTTTCCACTATATGACGGAATAAAAACATCGCTTTCGACGGAAACAATGTAGTCAAGTGCAGCCATTTGAGTTGAGTGGTTCATAAAAGGCTTAAGCTCTTCTCTTGTTGCCAATTTTTCCTTTCATTACCAAAATAAAAGAGTCTCAATCTTTTTATTCAGTCTCATGATTAGTTACTAATCCATAATTAAAACCTAAAGGCTTGAAACTTTGCAAACTACCTTACTCATTAACATTGAGAAACGAGATCGTAGATCGGCTAACCGAGACTCACCACCATATATCTCACCAGCAGCTATATATATTGGTGTGTTTGATGAATATCCAAGAGCTGTTAGAAAAATTCTAACTTCTTTTGGAGTCAATGGGCAATACCCTTTGAGCCTTTGTACTCTTCCATCAATGTCTTTCACTTTCCAATACGCTGTATTCTTCCTAAACACGCAATCTTATTATACAAATATAGCAACCTGCAAGCAAATCACAGAAAGAAAAGTACGGTTTGTTTTGGTTACCTTATCTTCCTAAGCTCAGCAGCTTCAGGAGCGGATAAACCGTGGTTGCAGCCGCTGAAAGCTAGCATATCTTTCTCGAATCTCAAATGCAACGCGATGTATAGACCATAAGACCTCATCCTATCAACCAAAAGCTGCAAGATTAATCATACAACAAAACAATCAAAACTTTAGTAAGTCAGATGTTAGAGAGGAAGATATGTCATATGACATGGTTATAGGTAGATCAATAGTTTTACTTGTCCCATTGATTTGATTTTAGGAGAGAAGCGTAGAGCCTCGTAGCAAGCACGGCAACGCAGCTTCTGGATATCCGGAGGTAGATTGTTGTTTGCTAGACGTGAATCGGATTTAGCGGCTCGAATCACCTTGTATTCATCCCACATACTAGCTATCTCTTTCTGGTAGTAACTCAATCCTGAATAGCTTTTGAAATGCTTAACCACCTTTGTGAGTCCATCAATACCTTTTGGAAGCTTCTTGATGACTTTTACATCTTTAGACAACGCATTGATGAAGTGATCTTCATCAAACACATCCGAGAATTTGCTGTTTCGACCGGATTAGTCCAAAAAAACAGAACAAATACAGGTGAAAACAGGATCTTGAAAATGTCAAAGACAAGAAAAACAAAACAGAGTATGGTTACATGGAGCTAACCTAGTATCCTGCCAGAAAGATCGTTTATCGAGCTCTGGGACTACAAGTGTTGCATTTATAATACGAGCAATAGCTACCATATCACATATCTGTAAATTATAGAATAGAAGAAGGATAATTCAACCATAAGTATTTCATTCTTGTAAGTGAAAAGGAACATCAAGACCACGGCTATATACTTACCCCAGCGCGCATTTGGTTAAGCCCGCCATTCGTGTGAACAAGAAGATAGCCTCTAGTTTCCAATGGAGCTGAAGAAGCAGAGAATCACGAGTTAACAACAAAAGACTTTAATGTTGGCTACAAAAAGAAACCAAACCAGACAGCTTCATTGTCTCACATGTGTAACTAGGAGTGGGGTTGACACAAGGGACGAAATTGCGGTTGTGTGGAGGTTTCCAAAGCTTTTCGAAATCCGGGATCCCGCTTGTAATGTTCAACTGTCAAATCTAAAGGAGTGAAAAACACGAAAGAAGCATGATCCTTCTATTCAAAAGATTCAAAATTCTTCAATCTAAGTCACAATTGTCTAGTGTTCCGAAGTTAGCACGTCACTGCAACCACTAAACTAATTCTACACTCTGGAAACGTACTCCATGCATAAAACAATTGTATATATAGACAATGTCCTCTCTGGTTCCACTCTTTTTCAAGAAACAATCACATTATCATTACTAAACACCCACTGATGATTTACTTACAAGCAACTAATCTTAGGCATTCTTTACATCAAGAATCAAAATGTGAAAATAAAATTAAACCTTGGAATTAGAAGAAGGAGGAACTAGCTCGGTGTTGTATTCCGATGTTAAACTCTGATACTGAACCTCACTGTTCTATATTTTGAAAACAGAATCAGCCATGAGTTATAGAAGAAATAAAATATTCATACTGATAAAAATCGGAAACATAGTGATAGCCAAAGTTCAAATCTTTACTCCAAACAAGAAAAACCTTAAAAATTGAACCTTTGGTTTGGTGATAAGAGGAGCTTCAGTGGATTTCACACGAGACAAGTTCCTCTTCAAGCTCTGTTCTGTGATAGATTTGTTGTAATCGATGTCATCTCCTCGCTGTTAAACAGAGAATCAAATCAAGAAACCATACAAACTCAGTAGTTAAGAACACTAATACATCCCAAAATAAGACCGATCAAGATAAAAGTAGAGAGGTTTAGGTTACGGACGCGAGTGTTGCGCTGATAATTAAGATGAAGCCTAGGGAGTCTATTGAGAGGAGCAACGTAAAAATGTACGATGAGAAAGCCAAGTAATGTCATTGCACATATGGCGCATATTAGCACCCTCCGTATCACAACCGCCACCACAACCGTCTTCCTCCGCCGTCGCATTTCTCTGAGAACGATCCAAACGACAACATTCAAGAAAAGAAAAACCTGTCGTGAAACAAAGATTCAGAAAAAACGGATCTTGATCTTTCTTTGTTTTTGTTCTGTTTGGTTTTGTGTAAGTAAATGACCTTTCTATTTGTGGAAGTATGGAGAGAGAGTGTAATAGCCGAAAAAGGAAAGTATAGAGGTCAATGAATCAACCCATGCCACGATGAGGTCTAATGCACAAAACTCGACGATCTTTTTTATTAAATGAATTTTTGGTTTGGTTCTTTCGTGTTCTATTTTAAGGAGTTTGAGAAGCCTAAAAGGTAAGAGGAAGGGTCACGTGACGTTTGACCTGATCTTAGAGATGGAATCGTTGTTATGCGCGTGAAGTCGATATCTAATTTAATTTTGTCAATGGACAAAGTCGTAACCTATAAATCTCAATTTATTGCGATCAACAAGATTTGATCATCTTCATCGTGGATCCATCTCAGTAACACCGTATGTAACACTAAAGCATAGCATTGGATCCTCTCTATAAGATATACAATTGGTTTGGTCATAAATCATAATAGATTATATATTTTCCAAAGTTGTATTTTTTAATGAGAAAAATAACATGTATTCTAAAGTTTTAAATAGTGACGATAGTAATTACAACGGATTAATTTGTTTGTATATATATACTCAATAATTTCATTGTGACTGGATTTAAGTTTTTTGGAATTATAAATAGATTATATAATACAAAGAGAAAATTCCATAAAGATATACCAACTATATTTATCTACAAGTCTATAACAACTAGTTAGTGTATTTTTATGAATTTTTCCTGATACAAATATTTTTTTATATAATAAAGTGATGACTCATATACCACTTTTTAACTTTCTATGTTTTAAAGACATGATTTTACTATTCTTCTTTCACTATCAAACATTAATCAAAATTTTACGTTTATTTATTTATTTTTTAAAAGTGATTCCGCAATGAGAAGGACAAGTGGGCTAGTGGTTCTCACCTCTGTTGCCTTCTCACCAGATCCGGGTTCGAGTCCGGTCCCTCTCAAAGAAAGACGTATAATTTATAATGATGACAAAAAAAAAAGTGATTCCGCAATTTACTATCTATATTTGAAACGGGGTAATGTTTATGTCAGCAAATTGAATGAAATTTATTAGCTACATTAATCCATGAAATTCGAATGATTGTTCATTCTTTGAAGGTAAGCTATAAATCAGCTGAAAATTGAATTAGATATAAATGGCAAGCATTATAGGAGTAAAGATGAGAATGATGAGTTGAAACTGCTATAAAATAATAATTTTGTTGCACTCATTCTTCTTGATATTGAATATTTGAATGGACAATTTCGTTGAACTCTATTAGTCTGTTAACAAATTCATTATGGGATTTGAAGATATTTTGGGGTCACATAAAGACCACATTCATACTCCCACGATGGGAGATCTACCCATATATTCCGGAAAGTTCCCAATATCTATGGGTTCATGTTTTCTTTCTCTTTAATTAACTTACAAAACTTTTGCTTCAAAAATTAACTGGATGTCGCTAGGATTCAATGTAAACAGTGTTTGTCTTTCATTTTGTAATACGAAATCAGAAAGTTGCATAGCCCTAATATTGTTTATTAATTCTTCCATGTCATTCGAATCCCATGTAACTTAAAAAAAAAATATGGTCTTCGTTTGCTGTGCCAGACGTATATATGAAATTATATCGGTATTTGACTATTTTCTATTTTGAATGTAATGCTATATCGGTATATTATATACGTTAAAAAATAATGATATAATAATGTATATATATATATATATTATCATCAATTAATCGAAGGTAAAACATGCGTTACTTAAGAAATAATCAATAAGGTCCATTTTGTGTTGACATGGTACGGACTACGGAGAGAAGAATCAGATCAAACGTCTCGTGGGAGAGAACAAAGAAAGAGAGAATGTACTTTCGTGGAAAGTGGCTGAGTAGAGATCATTCATCAGATCACTGCTCAGACATGAACTGGCCACTACAGTTGTACGTCTGTGTACAACCCACTAACTCGCTCTTTTAACATGTAGCCAAATCAAATCTCTTGTTGCATTATTAGTTAAAAACATTAAAACAGTAGATTACAGAGCCATGGTCAACGTAGCAAAGCAGATTTTAAGGTAGATTAGTGACTAATTGTGATCAAGCGTTCCAAGTTCCAAGTAAATACTTTATTTAGGTTTCTTGGGTACTACAAAATATGAAAAGTTACTGTACGGTTCCGCTTGGGAGGATTAATAATGGAATTAGTGCCGTTTTAAAGTAATTTAAATTGCATTTTAAGCAAATATTATGGTAAGCTACTTATTAATTTAGACCAGCTGTAATACCAAATCTGAATGAATGAAGCACGACACGTCTTTGTCCTCTAACCGTACATTAATTGTATCTGCCAGATGTGTAATGTCATGTGCTAACCAATCACACCCTTTGTCTGTCTGCATCCTTTGTTTTTTTTTTTTAGTTCTCACATTTTACTCATATCGAATTATGAAAAAACCTCAGTAAATAAATCAAATTTTCTCCGGTAAAATTCAAGAGATATAATAAATACACTCGGTTTCCAACTTCCAACTTTAGTATATTCTTTAGAATATTTTTTATAAAAAAGTATTTCTAGTATTCAAGAAATCAAATACACATTAAAACAAATCATGTAAATAAACTTGTTTAGATCATCTTGTAATTATATTTGAGGTGATTAATTTTTACTCTGTATTCTTTTTTTTCTTTTTTTGTCAAGATCTTTTCACTCTGTATTTTTAGGGGTAAAGAGACAGAGAAGAACAAATGAATATATCAGAACCAAAAATGTGATAATTAATTACATAAACAATCTAGAGAGGAAGCTTTGTTTCTTGACATGCTTCTTTTTCTTCTTACTATTAACAACGATCTCACTATATCTATGTTGAAGAGGAGACAAGCAAGAAGAGACAGAAGAGTAATGAGAAGAGATAGCCGTGGAAGAGTAATCTGATTCTGATTCTGATTCTGAAGAAGAGGAGGAGCAAGATGACACCGTCTTAGCCAAAGACGATGAGCTCATGCTTGAACTATTTTCATGGAAATCGCTAGACAACTTGGAGAGACTCTCGTTGAGACAAAGGGAACATATTCCAGGAGATTGTCTGTGCTTCGGATGTTTTTTGCATGAGTAAACGTAGTCAGAAGATGAATTTGTTCTCTTCACCGTATGGTTCTTTGGTTTTGATGATGAATCTGTTGCTGTTCGCATTGATCTTCTGTTTCTGCTACTGATGAGGAAAACGTTTGCCATTGTTGAAGTAGTTGTGGATGACCTGATTGGTTTCTTCTTTTTCTTTCTTCTCGCCGTTTTGGTGTGTGTTTGTGTTCATTTATAGGTGCTTGCTTAGCTGGTTATGATCTTTATTTGATGTTTCCGAGATATTTCTTTACTTAACTTTTTCCTAAAAGGCCAAAAAAAAAAGAAACCAGTCACGCCGGTTCATATTAATGATATTTTATTTCATTTAAGTATTCATTCGAAGTAGTAATGAAAAAACAAATGACAATTAAATGAAAATGTTAGGTCATTTTTCCATATTTTCGACAAAAGTGGTTATCAAAATACTAATATCGACAAAAAGAACATGATATTATATGTTCTCAGATCAATAATACGTTGTTACTTAGACCCACATTGTATTTGTTATTAATTAACTTGATAACGTTGTTTGCAAAAAAAATAAAAAAAATAATAAATAACTTGATAACGTTAAAATAAACAATTCCCTTAAATCGAGTCCCAAATGAATTTTCGGTATTCAAAGAGTTGAGTTTTTCTATATTCTGAAACGTATACGTTAGCCAATATAAACTCATGGTAGAAATCCTCAAATCAAATTTGAACTCTGATCAAAACCACTCGAAATCTCCGTCACTTGAAGTCCTGGACACCATGTCTTGGTTAAAAACAAACAATATTATTCTGTGGTTACGTCGGTTCGAGGAGAGATCTGGAGTGGTTACAATGTATTATTTATATGGACGGCTTAGATGTACGAGAGATCTTGTGGGATCCTTACATATTAGGTAAGAGACGGTACATGATGCTTTACGAGTAATCGTAATCAGTCTCATCTCATACCGACACATGGCAATCGCTTCCTTTTGTTTGGTAGTATAGTTTTTGTTTGATTACGAGTAATCGTACTCTCATACCGACACATGGCAATCGCGTTTCCTTTTGTTCGGTAGTATAGTTTTTGTTTGTTTGAAAGATGATATAACTAACATACACACACACACACACATATACAACAAAAATTTCAACTAAGGCAAAGCCAATGCATAAAAAACTAGGGCCCAAGTCGCTAATAAAGCCCCTAATGGGTAGGACACGGCCCAAGCTGCACAAGGAATGGCCTGTGTGGTCGTGGGGTTGTAACCACCACCTCCGGTGAAAGAAGTTGGTGTGGGGGTTGGTGTGGTAGTGCCACCACCTACACCGTTTGACGAGGTCGATGCCACGGTGACTGCGAGTTTCATACCGCCAGTGCAATGGCCGGGGATTCCACATATGAAGTAGCGAGGTCCAGTGGTGGTGAGAGCTATGGTTGTGGTTCCACTGCTGTCAGATGTAATGGAGTTCCCTAAAGTACAACTCTTGTAGTCATTCTCACTCACTTCATCAACCGTGTGACCAGCACCGTAGTTGAACACTGAATAACACAATTGTGTAACAATATTAATGTTATCGGTTTGATTTGATTTTTTCGGTTTACATTATTATTCTATGCAAAAAATAATGTCATCATAATCATTTTGTCATGTCATTAGTTACTGGATTAGGTTTTATTTTGGCCATTCATTTAATCCCAACTAAATAAATATATATGTGTGCAAAGAAGAAGTAGTTATGAGTCATATTATATGTCTCGATAGAGTTAAGAGATGAATCACCGATGGTATCGCCAACGGCGAAGCTCTTTCCGGTGGTGAGCGGTGTATAGTCAGTGCCAAGGGACCAATTCACCGTAAGAGTGGCGGATGAGGCAGGGGCCACCATATAGAAGAACATGCCTAGGAGGGCAATGCAACCAAGAAGTGTGCTCATATTGTTTTCTGCTAAAAACAAGAGAATACTATTTTATGAAGATTTCTTGTGACTTATGCATTTTTAGATAGGGTGTGTGTATTGTTGGAGTTCATTTAGTCGACTTATAAAGGAATTAAACCCATGATTAAGGTTTGGACTTCCGGATATGCTTGGAAAAAAACTTTTTTCTATGTGAATATGACTTATATAGTTATATATAATATATTACTTCGTATAACTTTTTCGATCATAATTTACACACACTTAAACCAACGGCCAAATCACTAAACTATATATGATCAGGTTATTTGATATTCAGCTAGTATTTGATAACTTTTAACTTTGCACCAGTGACGGATCCACGTTGATCAAGGGTGGAGTGCACCATATGAAAATATAAATTTTTTAATTTTGTATACTAATTAGTATGATTAAAGTGGCTTAATGGTAACAACGCACCAGCTTAGTAATGAGGTCAAGAGATTCGATCTTGTTATCAGTTATCTTCACAGCTCCACAGACCACAATGATCAAATATATAGACTTAACCAAAAAAGCAGATGGAAATTCAGTTCCAAACAATCACACACAGGCGAATTAGCTATATTTTATATATATATATATATCATTATTTGCTAGACTATGGTTTTTTGGTGACATATATCTCTTTTTGTCAACAAAATTTTATTTAGTTAAACTAACAAATGCATGATTCATTACTAAGGAATGATTTGAAAAAAAAATTAATGAAGAGACATGTTTCTGCAGCTTTACTCAACTTATAATCTAAGCTAATCAAAAGGTGTTATATGTGGTAACTAGTCTTGAGAAGCATATGATCGAGACAACACAACTAATGATGTACATGTTTTTTTTATCAGGGATGGACTATATTCATAAATATGTTGTATCACCTCTGATACATATTTCAATTTAAAAAAAAAAACCTATCGTATATACTAGCAAAATAACCATGTATACAAACTTGTAACAAGTAAATTATATATACACTGCAAAGAGTGATCTAAGGCATCTGAAAATGTAATTCGGTTCAACCTAATTTAAGAACTATTTTCTGAAACCAAAGAAAAGTTAAAACTTGAGACGAACTGAAACATGGAATGCCTAATGCGTGGTTCCAAATTATTCTGTACAGCGAAGCTACATAATGGCCCATCTAACCAAATAACTCACTTCCTAAAAGGGCCAAGATACCAAATAACCAAATCATGAATCCAAGTCACCCAACCGTTGAATAGATATATCAAAAAAACATGTAGATTTTCGAATTAACTTCTTTATTTTATTTTTTTGTGATCCAATTTGATTTTTTGTTTTCTTCCTAAGTTTTTATTGATTTAATATTATTTATAATGCAATCTGCTAGAGTTTTTAAATGTAGTTAATTTTCAAATTTAAGTTATTCGACATCTGAAAATTTGTCTATATCATGATTTTATGGATTTTGTTTTTCATACCCATTTTGAGTTTTAAGAGAGATAGTGGATGAATGCAGCTAAGAATACAATAAACAAAGAAATCGAAAAATACCTTTAACAAAAAGATGAAGAGAAAGCTGCAAGATAGTGTGAATCTAAGCTCAAAACATAAAAAGCTGCCGAAGAGAACAGTCGGCTATATTTTGAGGTGTTTTCTTATTCAGATATAGTGAAAAGCTTTTCACACATAAAGATGTTTGAATCATATATATCTATAGGCTAGGTCAAAAACAAAATTCATCATAGCCTTTACTTTTTCTTTTCTTTTTTTTTTCCTTTTTATCTATTGAGTCTCCAAAAATTTCTTTGATGAGTCTTCATGATAAGACAATGATCATCATCTCTCTTCTACCATGAATCCCACGTACCGCTGATTTGGCGTTCCAATTTAACTACACAAAAAATTACGTAAGAAAGTTTGTTCTTTTTTTTTTTTATCCCTTTGCTTTTACATCATATATATACATATACTATGTACTCTATTACGAATTTGTGAAGTCATGTACTCTATTACGAACTAGTTTTCAATTTTGATTAATAATAATTACTTTGGTTTGGAACGATCAAATTAGTTTTCCGTTCTGTTTTGTTTAATTAAAACGTAGCTTTTTGGTATTTTCTTCGAAATTTGTTGATATCATATTATTAGCTTAGATATGTTTATGTTGGATAATTACATTTTAGATATTGAGGATTATCATCCACTTTAGATATAAGGTTTTGAACTTTGAAGTTAAACTGTACAAAACTATGTATATCAAAGATATTTACTTTGAGCTTTGGAGGGTTTCAGTGGGTTTCTATGTTGTCCATCATATGGTTCATATATCGAGGTGAATTTGGTTTTTTTATTTTTCTACGAATAGTTAGTTATACATGTGTGTTATGGTCGGCTAAATGTTTTTTTCTGTAAAGATGCAAAGTGCAACCTACATATATCAAAACAAATAACTTTAAAATGTTTGGGTTTCTAGATAAATAGAATTTGTTTGTATTCAAAATCCGAATGTACATGCTAAAATTATTAGTGATCAAAGGGTTCAAAGTTGAACCCACAAACTTTAAAAGTTCTAGAAAAAAAGACGAATTCCTTTTGGAAATAGATCCATAACTTAATCATTGCACTTTTGATTTTTTACTTTATTTTATATATATATATCAATATACAGAACACAAATGACACAACCCTAAAGAACATTGCGAAGTACATTTAGCGTAGAATACATCTATTAGGCCTAACGGCTATTAGCGCTCAGTGTCACCTACTTACCGACTTAAACCTTTTTTCTTCTTTCACCCTTATGATTTTATGACAATTGATTCATTACAGGAGACAAAAATGCAACTTATATTAAGAGAAACAGTGAAAAAACAAAAAAAAATACACGAATTAGAAATTTTGTTTTAGTTATTTATAAAGAGAAAGGAAACATTAAAAAAAAAACTAATGAATATTAATCTATTATTTGCTAAAAACTATGACTCTTCTTGAATCCTCATTATGGTTTGATTTAAAGCTGTTGCGATGTCGTCCACGGTATTCAGTTGGCTTCCTTCTTCAACCTGAACCAACCATTATAAAACAAAGCTAAACATATTTATAAAGATTCTTCAAAAAGGTTGAAACTGACAAAAAAAATAAAATAAGGACGTATGTAAATTTCGTTATAAAATATCAATTCGCTTAAAAATGGACTTATGAATATCTCCTGAAACTGAAACAAGTGGTGGTGGCCTCACTTCCTTGTCCGTACATATTTCATCTACAACTCTATGACCACTAAACATATATCCACAGTAGTATACAACACCAACACTAACACCACGTATACTATATAGGAGAGATACACACATATTGGTGTTTTGTTTTTTTTAGGTTGGTCCCCTGATTCTTACAGGTACCCAATTAATAAGATACGCAATTTTTATGTCTTGAAAGAAAAATAAATAAAATGATGATTATGAGTTTGACCCACAACTATTGAGGCCCCATGCCCCAAAGTGTACCCAAAGGAAGTAAGCAAAAACAAAGAGAATGATTTTAATTTTTACTCGCACAACCTTTTTAAAGCCCAGACACAACTATAACTAGTACTAATCCAATTTCTTTCCCCCCCCCAACAATATGAGACAAAAAATAAATCAACAAAGTGAAACCATATGCACCACACAGTCATTAATCACTTTAATCTCATGATTATACCCCAAAAGCAAAACAAAGTAATGATGAGAGAAGTTGAAAATGTATCGTACCTTGACGCTGATGGAGTAGAGAATGGAGTTGTGGTGAGTGGTAACATTGAGATGAAGAAGAGTGAGCTTTAAGCTTTGTAAAGAAGCTACGAGTTTGATAAGCTGCCTTGGTTTCTTCTTCGCCATTATCTTGATGTTCGCGTGGGTTTCCGCCACCGTCACCTCTATATCCGCCGATGAAGATGAGCTTTCTGCCGGAACTTCTGATGACTTTGTAGAAAACTGAGGGAAGCTGAAGAAATCTGAGAAGGGACTCACCAACGAGCTAGTGCTAGTCGTGGCTCCTTCTACATCATGGGTCGTGGACGTGGTCGTGGTTCTCTTAGTCCCCATAGATTGTAAGATATGCTCTAGCTCTTTCACGTAGTTTATAGCTCCTCCTACTATCGACGCTTGATCTCCCTTTACCACCAAAACACGTTCAAATCAGATAAATATGTGTGTAGTTCATAAAAAGATTGAGAAATCTTTAAATGTAATGTGTGTACGTATAAACACGTGTCACCTTAGTTGTATACAAATTTATTAAGAAATTGTATTAAAATATCCCAAAAAATTCTAAATCATATCGATTCTAGTTTCTGGTGTCACATTATTCATATAAAAATATAAATAAAATATGTAACAGAAACTATTAGTATGAATATATAAACCCATAATACGTTTACGGTGGATTTTCTTGTTAATAAATTGTATTAAAAACATCAATATACTCTCATAGTTTAAAGAAGCCTCAAACACGCTAAACTGTGTACCTAAGCCAATGAAGCAAAACAAAGACACAATTGAAGTCAATGAGGACTGAATGAGTAAATTACCCTTTGAGCGTAGGACGAGGGCATGAGAGAACGGAGCACGGCGAGGTACTCGTTCATCTGTTTCCGACGATTTCTCTCGACGGCTATATGAGTCATTCTTTGGTTCTCGATCTCTTCCTTGTTCTTGCTGTTTCTCGTCCTCCTCCTCTTCCTCCGCTGCTGTAGAGGGGGATGATTCTCCACATCATTGGCGGGGAGACCAAGCTCTTCTTCCAATGAAGGGATTAATAAAGGATACTGATGATAGTCTCGCCATTGACGATCTTCCTCTTTACCTTGTTGTTCCAGTACATGAAAACTCTGTTCTTGCCCTGACTTGTCAATGTTATGCTTCGTATCTTGAGCTACTTCTTCTTCTTGAGGGTACAAGCAGTCG
This sequence comes from Capsella rubella, assembly GCF_000375325.1. NCBI lineage: Eukaryota > Viridiplantae > Streptophyta > Magnoliopsida > Brassicales > Brassicaceae > Capsella > Capsella rubella. The sequence goes on from NW_006238923.1 coordinate 7,924,887, forward strand.
TGGAACATCATAAAATCTTTGCAGTTGGAGAGGTATCCGAATGGATCTTGCGGGTATACGATAGCCTCTAAGGGCATTTTTGTTTTTGTTTCTAGCCGGAGAGTGATGAAAAAGATATATTCAAGAAAAGGGATTTGAAAAATCTGAGAGAGAGGAAGAGAGAAGGAGAGAAAACAAAAATTAAGACAGGAAGTGTTTGTCGCTCTCCTTTTTGTCTCGAGAGGGAAATAAAGGCAAAAAGGGTTAAGCCCACTAAAGGAAACTAACCTTGGTTTTAATTATTTGAAGATTCTCTTTTTAAATCGTTATACAAAAATATTAAACTCTCAAAAACTCACCGGCATGATGAAGGAAGAAGAATAGGAAAGTGAATCTTTAACAAAAACAAAAACAAAATATGAAGATCAAACAAAGTAATGGTGTGTTTATTTATTGGGGGACTCTTGAGAGAAGCTTTGTGAGGCTATAAGGCTAATTATTATATTTTTCTTAGAAAACTCAGAACAGTTGACCCAAAATTAAAGCTCCCAAAGCGTACAATTGTAACAATCCTAATATGGAAATAACATGATCATAATAAGTTAGACGTTTGAAAAATATCGTTCATGAATTGTTTCCATAGAAAAGTTAATCTGAAAAAAGCTGATATAGTGGGAAGTGATCATATGTATTGACGTGCATGCGAGTGAAAAAAAAAAAGTACATACATAACCAGTTAAAATCTCAAAAATTATGTACAGAGATGGTGACGCCTAAACTAATTAAGATTCTAAATATGGCAGAACATCAATAAAAAGCATAGTCCGTTAGTGTAATATGTCATTTTTCGGATCAACGTTTTCTCCAAAAAAAATTAAGACGTGCAATTCTATACTAGTTTTTTGCACTCTTTGGTTATAGTAGCTAGCTATATGATAACATAAAACGAAAAGATTTGGACAAAATAATATCTAAGGCATTCTATGCTATAAAAATAAAATTATTTGAATTTTTATATTATGTTACGGCTTCGAAGTTCGCATATTACACTTTGTAGTTTATACCAATTTTCGGTTTAGAATTCTACATTTCTACTGTACCAGAGACTATCTTAAAATATATATGCATTTGCATGGAATCAGATCCATTAATCAGCTTTGAGTTTATGGTTACTAATTACTGTTTAGAGATACATAGAGAGATACCGATACATGTATACATAGAGAGGGCAAGTTCGCACGTGGAATAGTAGTAGACCGGTCCACAAGACCAAAGAATCTGTTTGCAGGCTTGGGTTGTCTAGTTACACTCATGTTCTGTGTTAAAAAAAAAGTTACACTCATGTTCGATTTAACTCAAAACAAAATAATGTATTTCATATAAAATATATGGCGTATTACGGTATTAGTATCCTGTTAAACTTAAAGATCTACAAAAAAAAGTATATCAGAAAACCAAAAGAAGATTTATTTTGGCCGGTGGGTATCACTTTATGTCAGGTTTAACGAATTTGTTTCGTTATGTTATAAGAAATATTTAAATGGAGATATCACCACTTGACATGTAAGAAAATGATGGCACTAGTTATGTAATTTAAAAGTTTTTTCTAATTTCCATATCAAAAACAAAATTTTATGTATTTAAATTAGATGGCATCTTTTTGATTATTCTGTTCTAATCACTCTGGGAATTTATAATAGTTATAGTCCAATTATAATATAAAAAGAAAACTTAAAGAATTAGATAGATGTGACTAGGCTGCGTTTTGTAATCAAATTTGGTCGGACACTTGGGATCTTAAAATCTGAACCAATTTGCCGAAAATATAAGGGAAATCAAATGTGAACATAAAACTTGAGGACAAAATTATTCATGAATGATACAAGAATCTTGTTGGATGCACTTGAAATAAATTAAATATATAAGCTATAGTAATCTTGTCTCTCCTTTGAATCCGTGTACCTAATGTTATATACATATCAAAACAAGTTCAATTATTTAACTAAATACAGTGTTTTTTGGTTAATTACTATCTAAAACTTTGTTCCGATGTTCATCCTTTGTGATTACTACTTTTTAATCATCTTTGATCATCATTTAACATGTCAATATTTCACACGAATGCATTTATTCAGATCGTGTTGATTTTGATGTAGACGTTTAAAAACATTTTGTTCTTTTTTGTTTTCTGAAAAAATGAGAGGAGAAGCCATGAGCATACGTCCAGAAGAGTCCATGTATCCTCACAAGCTTCTCATTTCTTGTCTCTCAAGTACTTTCCCAAGAACACAGCTTTCAGTTTTCCAATGGGCTTGTTTTCTCATGCATCATTTCCCCAATCACTGTTAGCTTTTTTCTTCTTTTTTGTTTTCATATACTTTCATCAAAACCAATTAAACTGGATTAAATTACATATACCAAACTTATAAATTAATTTACATACTGTATCAATTCTAACGTGCTAAAATTACTATCTGTAATATACATATTAAACCATTATTACCTGGTTTGATTATTTAATCAAAATGTCGCTGTTGCTATGCCTTAATATATATACATGTCTCCTTTATATCATTATAAATTTATGGTAGGAATCCACTTATTTCTTAGATGTTATTGGCTTTTTCTTGATTGTTCAATGTATTTCCGGGATCTTTGGTTTAGTAATATTTTCTCGTCTACGTAAGACTTAAAATAGTATAGGTTTCTTTATATACAAGAAATTTTATATAACTCTACTAGTGAGTGCAACTGTCATTAAGTAATGTATTTTGCAATTCATTATCTTTCATTTCACATTCATTATAGTCTAATTAATTCTCTAATGATATACAACAATTAATTTTGACAGTTGACAAAAAACAATTAGTTTTTGACCCAAGGACAACTACGTGTCCTTTAACAATTAAAAAATACAGACTTTTTTATATTTTAGTTTTGAAATTCCAACAAAAATTCGTAAAACTGTTCTATACTATTTTATTAGAACTTTATTATAAGCAAATAATGTTGCAATTTATCACTAAACATGCATATTACAAATTAAATTTCTCTAGCCACAGCCAGAAGTCTACTATGGTTTTATATATTAGCCGATCGAAATGTAAACTTTATACAAACAAACAAAAAATAGAAAAATCATAGATTTTGTATAGAAAAAAAAAGACAGGGGTAACTGAGAGAATACAGTAATATAACTTTCGCGCAACAGGTTGCAGGTTTTTCGTTGTCGTAATGTATTCAAACATACACTCTTCTATAGTTCTCATTTCATGTCTATTGTATTTACATTAACATATTAAAAAATGTAACAATACGTGTTTAGTACATGATTCGTGAATCTTGATGCTCTGGCCACAACTTCGTCGGATTGTGACAACTCTTTTTGGTCTTAGTAAAGGATTCATAATTTTAATTAATTATTACTGTTGTTGTCAGTATAGACACTCTCATATTTCTCTTCTCTATTATTGGTTCATGGTTTGTATATTTTAAAAGAGAAATTTGCAAGATCTTTTCACTGGTTCTCGGTCACATACTCTATATATTAACTTTTATAATACAAACAAGCTTAACTATGTATAGGTTTCAAGCAAAACTGTGTATGAACATCTATGTACATTTACATTTTTACTGAAATAGGAGACCAAAGCAAATCTTTATTGCCTTTAGTTATTTAATGAAAACACTAACACATTTTCAACGTTTCAATTCAAAAATTACTGTTTTGGTACAAAGAGGGAACACACACAACAAACAGCTCCAACTCCAACTCTTGCTCTCAACAACTCTAAACTTCGGAACTACTAAGAAAAGTTGAATCTTAATATCAAGTACTTTGTCCCAAAAAAAAATATATATATATATATCAAGTACAAGTGTAGAACAATTAAAAAAAAATTGTTCATTACTTTATAAATTCCTGCTTGAATTCTTGAATTTCTAATTTTGCAGTAAATATAATTAGCTAGTAATGACGAAATTAGCCTTTTGAAAGTAATAGAATAAAATAAAAAGGGTGTAGTTTACAACTAAGGATATCCTAATAAACACCAGCTTTGTCGTTCTAGGTTTTAAAAATAAAAATTCCTTAAGTGGTAAAGGGACATTAGCATGTGGTTTAACCGTAAATCCCGCTGCCTGAAATTCTAAAATGAGATATGTATATCGTGTACTATGTCCGGATCAATTCCTTATGAGATTCTCATGTTATTAAAAACTAATTAGTTTTAGGCTTTTAGCCCATCTAATAATTATTAAAAACAGATTACGATGGGTATTAGATCGTCGGTCACATCTTGTTCTGCCTTTTTCACTATATACATCTCTCTTTACGATATATAATGTTGAATTTCCAATAGACGTCACAATTACAGTATAACAAAAACTGAAACTAAATACTAACCCCCTAAAATTTATATAATGATGGCACTTGTACTACAAACGAATGAATATGAACCATTTAACTGTTTAAACCCCACAGACACACACATAAAAGAGAAAGAAAAAAAAAACAGTTAGATTCAATTCATTTGATAATACCATCTAGTATAATGACAATTTTAAGATGATAAAAATCTTGAAAACTGACAAAAACTAAGCTGCGGTTCATAATGATAAAAGACAAAACTAATGCAATAATTAGGATAATAATGACATTCGTGCCGACCCCCAAAAACATCTAACGCGTTTGCAAAAGAGTCTGATATAGGCTTGTTTGTGTATACGCAATTAAAATCAATTTTTTTTTTTTTTGGTTATTTCCAGTTCCTATCCAAAACATGACATTAAAAATCGTATTATATTTCTAATCCGATCGAGAATATAATCATATTTTAAAACATTTTTTACTAATTAATTAACAACCAAAGTTTTTTTTTTTTGGATGTAATTGAGTTTCCCGAGAAAACCGGGGATGTTGGTACCTAAAATTCTGTGAAATGTTTGAAAGTTTGCAGTTGGAGCGACTCGGGGACTTCAAAGATTCGCTTCCAACACATTTTTATACGTTACTTCTCATTTTTTATGATTACCTTTTCTTATTTTTTCACTCTTCGTCTCTGCCTTGTCACACTCCCTACTACAATCTGACCTAATTACTTTTATCATACTTGTATAATTGTGATTATACGTATATAGTATCAGTGTAATACGAGTCTCAACTTTCTAACAAGATTTTGACTAGTACTAATTGTAAGGTATGCTACAACAAGTTTTAAAATTCTAATTAAATATGATCAGCAGAATATGCAAATATATATGATATCAAAGCGCAGACTTATATTGTTTATATATAACTATATATGGTATATTAATCACATAATTCAAAAGCCGATTACAAAATACGCACATTCAAAGTTTCAACAAACACATTATTCAAATAGGTTGTTCAGCCAAATCGCAATCAAGGTTTTGAGCACATTATTCAACTTTTCATACTTAAGTATGATGTCAGAAATATAAACATTGTCATAGAGATTGGTGATGTGATATGATTGAACTGGTCTATGTCTATCCCGGTTTATAAATATATACACAATGGAAAAATATTTAGTCGACAAGTGATGAAGTTAAATTTACATAAAAATAGCTTAGCTGTCTTATTGAAAAACAAATGCGTAGGATCGATCTTACGTGCCTCTTATATACAAAAACAAAGTACGAGATTGGGTCAAGTAGTGAATGATTGAGTTATATGTATTCTATTCAAATAGCTAGGCTTTCAACACTATACACACTCTATATATATATACACGTTGTTTTTAAAATAGCAATGGTACATCATTTTATTAGAAAACACAAAACAAAGGAAATGGTACATCTGTAACTATGCAAATAGATTTGTAGGGTTCCATTTCCATAGCTGAACAGCATCCAATAACTCTATATTACAGTTCAATTATTTTTTTGTGCATAGAAGAAAAACACACTTCAATTATTTGTCTTAATAAATATCGTGTGTGTATGTACCATATATTGACTTATTGTAAATATAAAATATGTGAATTTTGTATTTGTAAGTTTTTTTTTTTGGGATATGTACTTTAAACTTGATAAAATGGTTCTTACCATGTGTTTTTACTAGTTTAAACTTTTGCTAATATGGATTTCGATGGATTCAGAATCATATATTTTAAAATTACAATTTCTTAATTTAAAATTGGTGTCCACTTGTAAATATGATTATATGTGGCTAGAAATTTGAACCGTTGTCGGAATTATCTTTCTCAAGAACTTCAAATTTGCTTTCACATATTTTTCTTTTGACTTAAAAATTCATTCGCCGGTTAATTCACATGATTGATTACTAAGGGAGTGTAACGAAGGCCTGCATAAAATTATTGGGCTTATTTGTACAAAAACAAACTCTTAACTATTTGGCCTTTTTATATCCAAAGACGTCAAATCGGATTATAGTTTAGTTTCACACACTAGTTATTTTTTCGACTTAGATCAGTTTTTGTATCACAAGTGACAACGCAACAGACAGATCAAACTAAATATAGAACAAGTGAAACAACCATTCCTCCAACTAAATACGTTAACTGTAGACACTGAAATGGTCTAAATATATATGGCCAGTATAACTTAGCTACCTGTTGGTAGCAAAAATTGTTTCTTTAAACAATCAGCTAATGAGATTGGAATACATGAGTCCTTTGATGTGGAAGCTACTAAATTTTGAATCCACTTCTAACCTATTAAAAAATATTTTGTGAATATTTGACTATTTTTACATGATTGTGTGCTTTTATGTATACGTACGAAAACTATATTAAATTCTGAATCCACTTCTAACCTATTAATTTTTTTCCGTATATGATTGGCTTATGTAGCATACTAACATAATTGCTTATGCATAAGCTATTAATTTACATTCCTGTCTAACATTATTGATTTCCGTAGATGATTGGTTTTTTCGCATGATGACGTTTTTGTTTGTACGGAATCTATTAAATTTTGAGTCCGTTTCTAACCAATTGAAATATTTCTTTGTAGGTAATTAGCTTTTTTGGTATGTTTATGCTCTTATGCAGAGACTATAAAAATATTGAATTCGTATATAATTTGTAATATTTGTTTCTCGTAAATGAGTGGTTTTTTTTGGTATGATGACCTTTTTGTATTATTAAACAAAAACATTCTTAACTACAAATTGTCGGAATGGTGTACGATATTCTTTCGTTTTCTTTAAATTTAAATAGACATTATGAAATTTTAGCATGAGGATGTTTTCAAAAACACTATACCAATATTTATTATTAAGATTATTTTTTATCTATAGCGAAAATTCATTTCCTTTTTAATACATTATTACTATAATATATAAGTGATACCGTAAGATGACATACCAAAAATTGTACACGAACAATATATTGGTCTTGAAAATAGGAAACTTCTTAATGGCTAAGTTTTATACTTATTATATACTGACAAAAAACGAGAATAATCCAGATAACTTTCTAAGGATTTGCATGCAAACAAACTCTACGAGATATGCTTAAATTTAGTTCAAACGTCGAAACAAATTTACAAACATCATAATTTTTCCCCTTTTGTGTTAACTATTTCTTGGTCCTATATGTATCTGAACAAAACAAAACGTGGTGTGCCAGACTTATTATTATCTGTTTTCCCACTATATTAAGTTTTTTTTTTTTGGCATTCCACAACATTTATGAATACTTTGTAATAATTTTTGTGGTTTCGTTTTTTTGAATAAGATCGAAATTTTATTTTTAGGTCTTATTTTATAGTTAAAAATCGTCCTGATGAAAGGGAAAGTTGAATCACTTCACATTATCCAAAACAAATTTTCAATTTTATATGTAGCCGTCATTTAAATTAAGTCTTCGCATCTAATGTTATAAAAAATCTCCACTAATTAATCCGCACCAAAGTGATCAGATATATGAATAATTATATAAACCGATTCCACAAGAAAAAAGAAATACTAAAATCAAATAATTTGTTTAGTTGGACAACGACGTGATCACAACATGGGATGAGCATGATGCAAGTCTTATCACCAACTGAGATTAATTGATTTAATCAAATTTACGACATTATCATTGTGTAATTGCGTTGACCTACTATGGTAAGACCACATCAAGCTCTCTTTTTTTTAAATACTGATAATAATAGTCCCTGTCGTCGAAGTTGACTCTTTAAAGATAAGTATGATCTCGTATTAATTTTTAACATTTTTACGATAATATAAATTTGGAGCTTTGGTTCTACGAATCTTTAATTTGAGTACAAAAAGTGCCAATATATATTAAAACATCGAGGATCTAACTGTAAAGACTCTCGATCCGACTTGGAATATTAAATTTGCGAATGATATATTTAACCACTTCTATCCAAAACCGGTTGAATTTTCCAATTTGTATCATTATAAATCGAGTTACACATCATAAGAACATAATTTTAAACCATCATAACAATCACTTTTGGATTACATCTTCGTAACAGACTTGCTTGGTTCGCATATAATATAAAGTTTTCAATAGTAGTGCCTTTTGTACGATCTGAAAAGTCAACCATCATGTAGTCATTAGGCAAAGCAAACCGTCCCTTCTCCTAAATTAATGTATCACACGTTCTTATAATATCATCTCCTATGATCTTACCATCACCTTTTTTTTGTTTTCTTCCGAATGCGAAAAAAAGACAAAAAGAACAACATGACGAGGCTTTTGTTTTTATAAAGCTCTGTTCATCGGCAAAGCTTTGGTCCTCATGAAACCGGGAGGTACATACAATTACTCACCTCGACACCGTCAGATTGTTGAACCATTTGCAACCATCGATGGTGGTCATGTCACGTTTAAGCTTCTACACTTGCTTCATGCTAGTACTGTTACACATCGGTGCCGTTCAAAGCAACGAGTTTGATAACGATGAAGAAAGGACAAAGTTCAGTCCAACCATGGGTATAGTCATGATCGTACTCGTTAGTGTTTTCTTCGCACTCGGATGTATCTCCGTCTACATGAGGAGGTGTCTCGAAAGAGCTTTAGGGATGGACGGTGGTGATCCAGGAAACTGGCTTAACGTGAGGCAGACGACGGCGCGTGGTCTCGACGCGTCTGTCATAGAAACATTTCCGACGTTTCGTTACTCCACCGTGAAGACGTTGAGGATCGGCAAAGAAGCGTTGGAGTGTCCCGTTTGCCTCAACGAGTTCGAGGACGACGAAACGTTGCGTATGATTCCTCAGTGTTGCCACGTCTTTCATCCTGGTTGCATTGATGCTTGGCTCCGTTCTCAAACCACGTGTCCTCTCTGCCGCTCCAATCTCGTTCCTGTACCGGGTGAGTCTGTATCTTTCGAGATACCCGGTTTTGCAAGAGAAACCGGTCAGAGCTCTCCCAAAACGCCGATTGATGATAGCCGGAGAAGGGTTTTGGGTTCTCCGGACGAGCGGTTGATTGACTCAGTGGCTTGGACAGGTAACCAAAGCATGCCACGTAAGTCCATGTCTACTGGTTGGAAATTAGCTGGATTGTTTAGCCCGTCCATTTCTCCCGGGCGACCAGAGGAGAATCTAGACCGGTTCACGCTAAGGTTACCACAAGAGATACACGATCAACTCGTGAACTCCAGCCTAGGAAACCATGAGTCAAAAGACCACGTGGCCTTACCTCCAGCAAGGAGCTCGGTTAGAGGTTACAGAACCGGAAGCCTAGGGACTGAAAGAAACTATTTCTACTTTGAACGGTTTGATCAAGACGGACGGTTCGACCGAAGACCGTTCTCTATTACTCCTCCTTACCACACCAGTTCGATCCGGTCCCCGGATGGGATTATGGACGGTGGTGGTAATTATCTGGAGCGTGCTGGCGCACCCAACAGTTTGCTTCTAGCAATAAGGTCACCGTTGGATCGGTTATTTACCGGGAAGAACAATGTTGGTGAACGTTCCTACCTTCGGTCCGGTGATGCAAGCCCTGTCTAGACGAATTGATACTATGGGGTTTACTCGGAAATATGGAGAAAAATAAAATCTGTACATATTTTCTTTTAGTTTTCTTCTGGTGTTGGAGAAATTCAATTGCTTCACTCAATACATCTATTACTGAAATGAAAGAAACGTCTTTGTTTAATCATCCAAATCAAGTTTCCTAAGTCTAACAGTCAAAACCATGTATTAAAGAAGGCAAGGGCCAAACAAGGACCAAGTCACTTAGTTCTTCAGCTGTGATGATTCATGATATAAAAAGTTCAAAGAGATTCACGAACCACCATGACGGAAATAGAGAACAGATCGGTAAAGAGCAGCGACATGGAGGAAACAAATCAGGGCTATCAGTAAATCATCTAGTAAACCAATAACCCCCAAGACTCCTGACAAGAAATCGATACAAAGTATTGGTAAGTAAAGTTATTTGACAGAAGAGAAGAGTGCATTGTATAAATATAGATAGTCAAGGGATGAAATGAGGAATCACCTTCTGGAATGATATCAATTGGGCTGATTATGTAAATCGCACTGAGTATCAACTACATCAAATCAAATTAGGCGAACTTGCTTTAGTCAAAGCATTCTTTAGCTCAGATGTGAAAATCTTGTAGCAGAAAAATTACTTATAAGAGATAAACTTATTCAGGGTCCAAGAGTAATGAATGTCTTCAACTAACCGCAATATATATGCGAGCTCTGATGACAAATGGAAGCGTTCTTCGTGGATCCATAATTTCTCGCAACAACCTTCGAAGTAAGAAGGGAAGATCTTGCATCCTCTACAATATTAATAGAAGTTTTATGTGAGAAAAGGCTCTAGTAAGCTCCAGACAGACTTACAGATCAACAAAAAAAAAACTCCAGACTTACTTTTCATCAAACTTATGATCTACAAGAAATGTTATGTAATACAAAGCAATAACAAGATGAAGAATCTCAAAACCATCCACTCAAACTTTACTAGCATAGATGAAAAGAGAGATAAAAGCAGTAAGCTACCAAAAGTTAAGGACGAGAATAAGCTCAACATAAAACAAGAACCCCACTATAGAGTCAAGCCTTCACTTGCAAAATTTCCTCTACTGGTCAAAATTACAAAGCAGCTCTATACGAACACATATCCCTCAACAACGAATCTACTTGTCCCCAAACTTATCTCTGGTCAGTTATAATCTGCTTTTGATCCCAGAGACTGGAAAAAAAGACGCAAGGCAAACCTGAACTAGACCACTTGATTGTCCACCAAAGACTCGGTTGTAAGTCTCGACATCGTGAAGAACCTCGGAAACTGAAGCATCATCCCGAACTCTCACTGTTTCCTCTGAAGGAACTAACAAACTAATAGGACGACGACACAAGGGACATTTGCATGGCCGTAATGTAGATCCATGCCTCCAAACAAGCATAATGCAATTTCCTACAATGATTGAATAGAGTTAATATCTCATAAGCTGCAGTGAAATCATATAACCAACAATTAAAGAAGACTGGATTATTTGAACATGCAAAATCTTAATAAGTCAGAACATCGCAAAAAAAAAAATCTGTAAACCTAAGCAAAGCCGGAAGAATGAGACCTGGAGCTTTCTCTCAACTAAAAACCAATTCTTAACATGATCAAGTCGTTAAAAAGAGTACACAGAGAGTGAAATTATCAGGTAAACAACTTTGAATTTACAAGTTCAAAGCAAACGACCGACCAGCTTCAGGGAAAAAGCGAAATTGAGATCGTCACAACTCTGATCTCACTCACAAGAGAGACTAACGCAGATTCAGCAGGAGATGAATTGAGACGCTACACTTGAATTATGGGATTAACTACAACCGATTCCGAAAACGATTCGAGAGAACTGAGAAGGAGAAACGAAAGCAAAAGAAATAAGAAGATCGTACCGCAGAACCAATGGGAGCAATTAGCTTGACAAGGAGCGATGAAGTGGCCATGGCATATCGAACAAACTTCGTTCTCCGGAGGCGCATTCATATCTCCTCTTCTATTACTCTCTCGTCGCCGCGTCGTTGTTCTTCGTCGGCTCTATATTTCTATAATTTTTACTTTTTCCGTAGTAGTTAAGTATTTCGAAAATAAAAATCGGAGACACGTGGCTATAGATAAGCTTATCCCCGGGATGGAGGGATTCTATCTGAGCCGTTCAAACCCTTCTCGTATTGCAAGTGTAGTTACAAACTTTTTTTTTTGGTAATAGTGTAATCACAAGAACTTGGATTGATTGTTAAAAACTCTATCTATCTGTCGTTTATAAAACGTATCTTTGATTCTTAAATCCCTTAATTAATCGTTGAATATCAATTTGTATGTAACGAATCCACAAAATTATCAACTGATATGTGTCTCAATCTATTGCAAGAAGACTGAACCAATGAACAGCTGAGGCAACAAATCAAACCGGAGGAATTATTATTGCTCTGCGTTTCTTTCTTTAGAGAAGTAACATAATTTTTTTTTTCCAAGACGAAAGAAAATGAGTGGGTCAATAACATCAGTGTACAAAACTCACTGAGAAGTAAAAGCTTTTTAACAATGGCATATATCTCAAAAGCCTTGTCCTGCAAACAACCATTTCGTAATGTAACAACTCTTGTATCAAACCCTATCAATGTTTGGGTTTTTACCTTCAAGCTTCCTTCATTGCCTTTACTCTTCTGCTGCCTAATCAATCAACAAGATAAAACAAACACTCAACTAATTGATTCTACATTGTAAGGATTTAGAAGACTATAAAATGACTACCAAATTGTATGCTTTTACTTGATGACATACTTATTCCAAAATGGGTACACATTGACAAAAGATTCAATACCGTTTCCACCTTTCACAAAACCTAGTATCTATGATAGGGATGAAGTAAGGTTATCTTCTCCTAATCATTAATTTCCAAAATGTAGTCTAGTCGCGGCATTTTGTTTAGGCTTGTAAGATCAACAGTGGAATGTGAAACCATTTAAGCTAAAGACTAAAGCTGCACTTTGTCTCACCATATGATTCTCAAAACATATATCTTCAAGCTAATATGAAATCATCCTACTTCACCATCATTTCTAACTTTCCCAATGTTTGTCTCAAATGTGAAGAACAAAATCATCAAACGAAACTAACTACTTGGATTCCTATTATAACGATTCAAACTAACCTGAGATACAGGAGTCTCTGTAGAAGTCTTGGGAGCTAATAAAGTGGCTGATGTTGAAGACGATGCATCAAAAACACGAGAACAATCTGTGTATGCAGAGCCAATACCAATTCCGGCACCAAACGCAATCGAAGCCCACCTTGTAACCGGACTCCCTAAGAGTACAACACAAACAAATTCAATCATCAAAACAGAGTCCTAAATGAATCATAGACCAAAATCAAAAACTATCTGAATCGGAAACAACAGAACCCTATTGATCGTGAAAATTCGATTTTATCTACCACAGAACCTAATCAGTCACCCAAACTAAGTAACCAAAAAATTCTGTGAAAGTAATCGAATCATATGAATGAGAGCGGAGGAAAAAAATGAAAAACACCGAACTGAAGAAGAGAAGACCGGCGAAAGCGCCGCCGAGGGAAGAGTAGACGAAGCGACGAGCAGTGAGATCGAGACATGCGTCCCATTTGGCGTTGACATCGGTGTTGTTACTCTTCGTTTCCATTTCTCCGACTCGGTTCTTCTACTTTCCCGATTTGATTCTCCGGAATTTTCCTTCGTTCTTCTTCCACAATTCGTTTCTTTCGATCTGAAAGGGTTTGTTTGTGGGTGCAAGCGAAGAATCCTGGACCGATTAATGGGCCAATGTATGTACTATATTGGGCCTAGATACTTATGCCTTTTTACGCAAGTGATATCCAAAATGTATTTTAGAATGAAAAAAGAAAAAATAATTCGGATACTGAATAAATTAAAAAAAAAAAAAAAAATTAGACTAATTCTTCTAGTTTGAGTATATTGGTAAGATAAATTCAAAGCTATCTCGAATAAATAATTCACATGTTATTAGCTTGAGAGTTGGAGAAAGAAAAAAAGAATCAATGTATGGCATTTTTATCTCATGGTTATAGTAATGGTCGTTTTGTTGTCGTTGTGTTGGTCCATTTGGTGCATGTCCCCTACCTATGCACTAGCTATTATGATGGTCACACTCTCAGTTCTTAATGTTTCCTATACACCCGAATTGTATACATGTGATAATTACAAGTCCTTCTGTAACTTTAGGCAGGCTTTTGTTTCTTTGGATACTGTGTGTTTGTTGGGTCAGCTTTCGACATAAAGATCTTAATATTTTTCAAACGGTTTCGTTTAATTATTTGGCCTTTTGTGGCCAAGTGTGAGACTAACCACAGTAGTCATGTCTTTCTTATCGGAAGCTGAATACCTAAAACATACAGTTGTTAATAATTACCTAAAGGAATCAACGTTTTCATTTCCACTAGATATATCATATCTTATGTCATACCAAGTTACTAACATAGATTGATTATGGAGCCCGTGACTCCAAAAGAAATAGAAAAAAAGCTAGCCACCTTTAACCTTAAATCTTGTGCGGACACTGTTGAGATTTATTTTATATATTTGAGAGGAACAATAAAATCATTGGAGATCCGAGCGGTGGGTCAAAATGGTGGTCATGTTGCAGAAACTTTTTTCCTTTTGATGTCGTCAATGACGCAGACTCGATTTTGATAACTTCAAAACCAATACATCTACGATATAACAAAGAACACTGGTCCGGCATAAAAAAAGAGTTTGAAGTGGTGGAATAAAAAGTGTGAGATTTTTGTACTTGATTTTGTGTAAAATATCATGTTAAAATGTTATAACCGCTACTAATTAACTGGCTAAAAGAGCAAGGAACGGTCCGAAAGGAACATGGGATGGATACGGAAGAACAAGACTTGACATAAACAGAAAAACAAAAAAAGATACTAATCTAACGTGGACGAAGATAGGGTTTGAGAATTATCTGATCGGGAGCACTTAATTTGCGTAATCATCTAATTTGGAATCGATTCTTGAACTAGAAAAATAAAGACAAATAGAAATTCAAATTTACACAAATAGTCAAGTAACGTAGCAAATATTTTTTTTGGTAATCACATTTTCGCACACAAACACTTGTATATATAAGAATCATCAACGACATAAAAAAAAACCCATCACCAAAACAAATCAAAACCATAGACAAAACACAAATCCCCTTTTGAGGTTTCAAAAAATACATAAATAAATAAACGTACTAAATTAAATTAATTAAAATTCCCAACCATTTTGTATTTGTTCATTCAAGGATCGGTGGGAGACATAATCTTATGCTTGGGTTTTGGACCTGTAGAGCACTTTCTTCTTCTTAGAGGTCTGGTTGTCAATCGTGATCACGACCTTTCCGGGTTCACTTGCCTTGAAAGAATCAGTAATCACAGGTTCATCAGTTAAACCGATCTTCCTGTTCTTTGTGACGATCACGGTGTAGCTTGCCTCGTTGCTTGGCTCAAATTGAGCTCCATAGCTCACGTCCGCACCCAAAACCCTAAGCTCCCATGACAGTGTGGAACCCTACGTAACAAAACAATCCACATAATTAAGCATCATTTTATTTCTCTCTAGCAAGATTATACCAATGTAATCAAACAGAAATTAATATATTTCAATTGTTTCAAACGTTAGTTTAAGCGTTTATGATACATGCAAAAATATCCCACTTTTTTGACATTCGATGTAAAATTGAATTATAACACACATGCAAAAAAAGAGAAAAAAATAAATGTATACCTCGGTAGCAGGCAAATCAATGGTATATTTAGATGTGGGTTTAACGACGGCCTCGGTGACTCCATCTTCGACGGTGAATGGGCTATCTTTGCTCAGTCCACCATACATGACGGGAACTACTTCAGGAGCGACGTATCTGTTTTCATCCAAAAACAGAGGATATAAGATTCTGTATGCATGAATAGAAACAATGAAACGTAATATTACGCATCATATAGTACACAGTTTCGATAAACCATAATTACTTGAAAATGGTCTCCGCGGATTTGGATGGACCAGAGAGGACCATCTTGCTCCTTGTCCTTGGCGATGTGATGATAGTTCCGAATGTTTTGTAGTAAGGAATATACCACCATGGGACATTAATGAACAGCTAAAAGATAAACCACACAATTAGTATAAAACGATTGAAGTTTAAATGCTTATAATTTGCAATCTTAATTATTCTTTGTACCTCTCTGGCAACAAACTCTGGATAGTTGTCTTCGAATTGCTTAACGGCACGTCTAATGAACTGCCATAATGTTCTCTTACCGAGTCCAGGAGCGTTTCTGAAGTCACTGACGAACACAAACGATGACTTAGCCTCAGGGCTGAAGTCAAGAGACCTCACACACTTCTCTTGGAACTGAATTCTCCATTTGAGGAACTTGCTAAGCTTCTCTTTGTCTGAGAAAATCTCCTTGTTCTGAAACTCCCCGTACGAGCTGTAGATCACGACATGTCCTTGTTTGTCAACACCGTGAGTGAACACCAACTTCTCGAACTCGCTTCCTTCGAGGTCTTCTGAGACAAGGTCGTCGATGTTGTTCTCTTTGCGCCACTGGACGGTGTTCTTCAGCATGGTGAAGGCTTCTTTGACCTTGAAGTCACGTGCTCGGAGGAACTTGAGGAGGATCACGTCGGATCTCTCGTCCTCAAGAAGTGGAATTCCCCAGATTGAGACTTGCTCCGGCTCTACGTAGGCAGCTGTCTCTGGAAGAGTGATTGAAACGATCGACTCTTCGGTTGCTTCCACGGTTTTGGTTCCTTCTTCTTGATCAGCGGCGAAAGCCTTCTCGATCGTTACAACTGCTGGTTTCTCTTCTTCCTTCTTTTTCTCGGTAGAGGTGACGGAGACAAATATATCTTTAATAAATTTTGAGACGGCCCTGACCGGAGCAGAGGTGGTTGCTTTCTCTTCTTTCTTGGTTTCCTCGACGACCGGAGTAGCAGGTTTGGTCTCTACTGGAGCGACTTTCTCTTCCTCCGTGGTCTCTGTAGTGACCGGAGCAGCCGGTGTGGTTTCAACCGGGATGACCTTCTCTACCTCCTTGGTCTCTGTGGTGACCGGAGCAGCCGGTGTGGTGTCTACTGGGATGACTTTCTCTTCCTCCTTGGTCTCTGTGGTGACTGGGGCATCAGGTTTGGTCTCAACCGGAGTAGGAACGGCTGATATCTCTTCCTTCTTTGTCTCTGCAACAACCGGAGCAGGAGCGACAGATTTCTCTTCCTTCTTGGTCTCTGCGGCGACCGGAGCAGGAGCAACGGATGTCTCCTCTTTCTTCGTTTCTGCGACGATCGGAGCTGTCTCTTCCTTCTTGGTCTCTACCGGAGCAGCAGATTTGTCCTCTGTTTTGGTTTCAGCCTCAACAGATTTTTCCTCTGTTTTCACTTCTTCATTCTTTTCCTCTGTTTCCTCTGTTTTCTTCTCCTCAGCTTGAGGCGGCGCGGTGAATTCATGCTTGTTCAAAGCCTCCCTAACCAACTCCTTCAACTCAGCCAAAGCATTCTTCTCAGATTCAGCCAATTCAGAAGCCAAATAGCCTTCCTCCTTAAACGACTCGGATTGCAAGATCTCTTTCCCCGTCGCAACTTCCTCCTCCTTCACGGCCACATCTTCCGACACAGCCAGCTTCACCTCGTCCTCAGAAGGCGCAGCCACAGCTTTCTCAGCAGTAACGGGTACCTCAACCTCCTTAACAGGCGCAGGAGTATCATCCTTAACCGGAATCGAAGCAGCAGGTTTCTGTATCTCTTCTTGAGCCATGATGACTTGATTCAAAACAAGAATTAGAAAGAGAGAGAGAGAGATGGAATTGAGAGAGAGGTAGAAGAGAGGGAGAGGTCTTATAAAAAAAGAGAGAGAGGAAGCTGAAGAAGAAGAGATGGTTATGTTATGTGTTGTTGTTGTTGTGGTGGTGTGAGAAGAGCAAAAGAGAACAGTCTGGTCGGAGCTGTTCGACAGCTAATTTCGAAGATACTTTTCTTAGTAGGGTCCCAATCTCTTCTTTCTCCCAAACGGCCGTCTTTTTTTTTGCTTCTCTATTCCCCATTTTTAAACATTTAACTAAATAAATTAACAACTTTTGTTTTTGTTTTTTGTTTGAAATATTTTAGTTGATCATATTCCATTTTAGGATTTTAGATTCGTTACACAATATTTTCTTGTTTATAGAAGAATATATCGGTTTGATTTATTCGCATTCATGATTTATTTTTCTACCTCTTGAATGTGTTCTACCATTTTCTTACAAAACTTGAATCGCACGACTTCAAAAGACAAAAACCTTGCTAGGCTGCATATTAATATCATCATGAGAGTTTTATTTATGTTTTAATTTCGTATTACATGAAGACAAGTTCGAGATCAAAGGAAAACAAAGTACCATCTATATTTGTTTGGTTGAGGGGAAAAAGTGGAATATTTTTGAGATGGGAATATATATGTGTTTGAAAAGCTACTCTTGCTTTTCAATAAATTATCTTAAGTGGGGTTTGTTTTATTTCTTCTTCAAATCATGACACCATGTTGTCCTATATAATATAACCTAGGTTTACGTTTGGATTAAACAAAACTAGAGTTTTGAATTGTTCCAACAATATAGTTTTTCTTTGCTTTCTTTTTTTTCCAATAAAAATGTATAAATTGTATCACTAGAATATTCTTACTCAACTATGTTGTCATTTGACATGTATGTTTTAGAGATTTTTATAATAAAAAAACAAAACAAAATGTCGTTTTCCCAATAACTCTTAGGATAATACATGACATTTTTAACTCGTTGTCGTGTGAATATGTTAACCAGCCTAAGAATAAAAATCAAGAACGCGAAACTTAGTTTGTAAGAGTTTAAATTGAAATATATATCCATGCATGCATATATATATATATATTCATCCATGCAAGAATTTTTATTTTACTCTTTATAACTAGTGAAATGGATCCACCTATTCAGGGGTGACCAGACCTGATTTCCAACCTTTTACTCGTTTATTCAAATTGTTCATGTATATCAGTTGCTAGTAAAAGTAGTAGAATGTTGTTCACAAGTTGGGCAACTTGTATACAGTCCTAAATCAAATCATGAAAATGAAATCATTATATTTGATCAAAATCCAATTACACAGGTCACAGGATTACATGGCAACGACTAATTAGGACATCCTCTTAATTATAATGAGATGATGACAAGTACGAGTATATATATGGAGCATATCATCCCATGATTATAGTCTTTCTTTTTTCTTGCTAATTAATTAATATTCATTTTATGATTATAAAGTTAAAAACCATATGAAATGAGAGGATGACACATATATAAACATATATACAGACTGCTTCGCACGTAAAGAAAGTATCTAATGATTTCGTATTAATATTGTATAACTTTGGACCCATATTTGGTGCGTTGTAATCTCAAAAAAGATAAAAATGTTATTTAAAACTTTATAGATTTAATATTGATTAAAAATTTGATATTAACAGGGAACTTCCTTAAGATTGGAGCTGTCACAAAGAACTATTTAGGATTATAGTCTAAAACTATTTAAAACTATTTAGAATTTTAATAAGCAACCTGATTCATGTAGGTGCCTACACCACACACCTCATCGTTACAACTCCTCATATGGGCCATTATATAATTATCAAAACATTTCATAAGTTATTAACTAAATGAATATGATCTTAAAAATGAATATTATGTTGCAAGTCAACTTATAATCCACCAACTAAAATTGTGTAACTATGTTCAACTCCTCTTCATTCCTTTGTCTATCTTTTGTTTTGTTTCGATATGCATGTACCAACTCATTGTGCATGCATAAATCGATTCTTCGTGAACTAGTGGAAACAGATTTGGACGAATATGTTTTTGTTCTTTTAAACACTCTCTCATCTCTTTTGAAGCTAAAAAAAAGTATTTGAATGCACTGCTTGAAAATGTATATGAATGGATACAGAACAGAAGGAACGATTAAATTAAGAAAGTTAGGTAGTGTAACCTCATGGGATCCAAGAAATTATCATCTGTTAATTTATATTCTTTCAGGTAGCTTTGAAATTGTCAAAAGCAAAAGGAAGGCCGAGCTGTGTTTGGTTGGTTGGTTGGTTTGTCATTGCTGGTGGTGCCGTCTTATTATATATCTTTCTTCCACTAACAAAAAATATTGGATTTATCGATTTTAATACTATGTCTTTTTATAATTTGATTTGATTTCTTTTGATTCTCCTATAAAGAATTGTTAGTTATATAATTAATATGTCTTCTATAAATTTTCTTAACAAATGATTGATGGCCAGGTACGATTTAAGCAATGATTATCAACCATTGCGTTGATTTTTTAATTTTTTAATTTTGTATAACAAGTCTCTATGTTTGCTTTTAATTGCTTGCTCGTTTCTCCTTTCTTTCTTTAATCTCCAAACTCTCTTATCATGGTTAACCTCTTGTAAATCCAAAGAAAGATGAGACCTCTCATTAATATATTAAACATCTTTGTAGCAAATAACACAAATTGTTCTGGACATATATCAATCAAAATGGTAAAAAAAAAGCAAAGATATTTTTTTTTAAAAAAATGTTTAATACACAGCAACCTATATATATCGATGAGGTTTTAAAATTAAATTGATGAATGATCATTTGACCCAAAAAAAATCGATAAATTATTCACACTGATGCGAGTAGCACACTTCCTTACACCAACCATATTTTTTGCGTTAAAGATAAGAAAATAAATAAAAAAACAAAAAAAAATGGTTGATTGATACAAAGATATTTTAAGAACTTCTTCGTCAACTGGAGAATCCGATTAACCAAAAATGCCGATCTCCGGCGCTGATGATGAAGCTGGAACTCCATTTCTCAATGTTACCGTCAACGGATCCGTTGACTACAGAAGTAAACCCGCCGTCAGATCTGCCTCCGGTGGCTGGAGATCCGCCGGATTTATCATCGGTAATTTCCGTTATTTTTCCCGCCAATTACTGACTCTAAGAGTGTTGTCCTTTAGACTTCGCCGGAACTTCTGATTTATGGTTTTGTTTTTATCTCCGATGGTAGGTGTGGAGGTTGCTGAGCGTTTCGCTTACTACGGGATATCGTCGAATTTGATAACGTATCTGACTGGGCCACTTGGGCAATCGACGGCGGCTGCTGCGGCTAACGTGAATGCTTGGTCTGGAACGGCGTCACTGCTTCCTCTCCTTGGTGCTTTTGTCGCTGACTCGTTTCTAGGCCGTTTCCGTACAATCCTCGCCGCCTCTGCTCTCTATATACTGGTACGAAGCTCTCTCTCTCTTAGTATCTTGACTCTTCTTCACCAATTCGATTCTGGTTAAGAGTTTCTCTTCTTCTCTGACCTCTGTATAGTTCAGAATTAGAAATGAATTGCTATGCATGAGTCAATACATCAATATATCCTTTTCGATCTTGATTCTTAAAGAAAAGATTCAGAATGTGGAATGCATTGGTAAAGAATTTATAAGTTGTAAGTTTGTAACGCGTTGGCTTCTTATAATGAATTCTAGAGACGATTCTGAAGTTGTATAGTGATTTGATTGATCAACAGGGGCTTGGTTTACTGACTTTATCTGCAATGATACCTTCAGACTGCAATGTTTCTAATCTACTCGCTTCTTGCTCTCGTCGATTTCAAGTGATCACATTCTTTAGTGCCCTGTATCTAGTGGCGCTAGCCCAAGGCGGTCACAAGCCATGTGTTCAGGCTTTTGGAGCGGATCAGTTTGATGAAAAGGATCCTGAAGAGTGCAAAGAAAAGGCTTCTTTCTTTAATTGGTGGTATTTTGGCATGTGCTTTGGGACGTTAGTAACACTATGGGTCTTGAATTACGTTCAGGACAATCTCAGTTGGGCCTTAGGCTTTGGTATTCCATGCATTGCTATGGTAGTTGCTTTGATTATTTTATTGCTCGGAACCAGCACTTATCGGTTCAGCATTCGAAGGGAAGATCAAAGCCCTTTTGCACGGATTTGGAATGTTTATGTAGCCGCTGTGAAGAACTGGGGTGTATCAGCTTCAGCTGTAGCTGATGCAGAGGAGAGAATTGGTCTTGTGTCTGACAAAAGCTCACAACAATTTAGGTAAGACAGCTTTCTGTATCCTTTGATTTCATTGTTATGCATAGTTGTTTACAAAACAAAAAGGACTTATGGTAAACATCTTCGTGCTTGTCACAACTGCAGTTTTCTCAACAAAGCTCTGGTCGCAAATAATGGTTCTTGTAGTATAGATGAACTTGAAGAAGCAAAATCAGTGCTTAGGTTAGCTCCGATATGGTTTACTTGCTTGGTTTATGCTGTTGTGTTTGCGCAGTCTCCAACTTTTTTCACCAAACAAGGAGCCACAATGGAGAGATCAATCACACCGAGTTACAAGATTTCTCCAGCTACCCTCCAGTCCTTCATCAGCCTCTCAATAGTCATCTTCATCCCCATCTACGATCGCGTACTCATCCCAGTTGCAAGATCAATTACGCATAAACCAGGTGGAATCACTATGCTTCAGAGAATAGGCACTGGCTTATTCCTCTCTTTCCTTGCTATGGTAATAGCCGCTCTAGTGGAGATGAAAAGGCTTAAAACTGCTGCGGATTATGGGCTCATTGACTCCCCAGACGCTACTGTTCCAATGCGAGTGTGGTGGCTAGTTCCTCAGTATGTTCTCTTTGGTATCTCAGATGTTTTTGCTATTGTGGGTCTTCAAGAGTTCTTCTACGACCAAGTCCCTACCGAGCTGAGGAGTGTGGGTTTGGCTCTATACTTGAGCATATTTGGTATTGGTAGCTTTCTCAGCAGTTTCTTGATATCAATTATTGAGAAAGTGACGAGCCAATCTGGTCAAGTGAGTTGGTTTGCAAACAACCTGAACCAGGCTCATCTGGATTACTTTTACTGGCTACTCGCTTGTCTCAGCTTCATTGGCTTAGCCTCCTACATGTATTTTGCAAAGTCCTACGTATCTAAGAGACTCAACACCCTTTAAAATGAAGTGTATTGGTACTCTTTCCTTCTCTCTCTCTCTGTAATTTTTAAATATACTTTCTGCATACCAATAAATACTTATCATATCACTAGCTGATGAGCAGATTAGTCAATATAGGTTGCTTAGGGATCCTTATGATTCAATAGATATTGATTTACTCGTATAGCTTGTATTACGCGTATGCAAATGTATAGTTTTATTTGATAATGTATGGTACAGTCTTATCTTTTATCATAAGTATAACTTATCCAGCTGTGCTCCTAGCCTACTTTCAAAGTTTTCAGCTTAATAAATTAAAACTGCGTATATCGTGTAGAATAAAGAAATAGTTATAATTCTAAACACGTTATGAACAACCAATTATATAATATGAAAGTGTAGATAACATCTTGCATTTTATACTCTTAGACTTGATCTACCCGGCGGTAGACATACAGCCTGGAGAAGAACAAAAATGCAAAGAATCCAATGGCCGTGAAAGCGGCGAGCAACCAATAAAAGTAATCGACATGGGCTCGGTTCAGGTTAGTGTTGAACCAGCTATTGCCGCCATCTTTTCCGGTAGCCCAATCAATCACAGTGATGAGAAAACCACTCAAGAAGCTTGCAAGACCCATCGCACTCAAAGAAAGGGCGAGACCAATACTCCTTAACTCTGTTGGGACTTGGTCGTAGAAGAATTCTTGAGTACCCACTAGTGAGAATACATCAATCATCCCGAGTAGTAAATACTGAGGAACGAACCACCATATTGACATTGGAATGGTTGCGTCTGGTCTATCTAGAAGCCCATGTTCTTTAGCTATCTCAAGCCGTTTCATTTCTACCAACGCTGCTACCACCATATTTAAGCTAGAGAGCACCATTCCGGCCCCTATTCTCTGTAGCATTGTGATCCCAAAAGGCTTTTTTGTGATCAGTCTAGCTAACGGAAGGAAAACACGCTCATAAGTCGGAACTGAGATGAAAATCGATAATCCGATAAGCGCCTGAAAAGAAGCAGGAGGGATTTCCAAACCCGGCAATATTTTTCTGTCCACGGTAACACCTTGCTTTGTGAAGAAAGTAGCATATTGGGCGTAAGGGATCGTGCTCACCACCGATGTAATCCATATCGGAATAAGCCTTACCAAAGCCATCGCATCTTCCACGTCCCTAGCATCACAAGGCTCGACACCTCCTTCTGATAGCGACGCTTTTGCTAAGAACCTTAATCAAAATAAAATAATTTTACACTCAATTAAAACGACTAAACCAAAACTCAAAGTTTTGGGATTTATGCCACTTACTCTAGTCGTCCATTACATTGCTCTGAAGAACCATCTTCCAATAGACCTGAATGTGCTGATTTCAGTCTCCGGTTCTTGAATGCCACCACGAAAACTCTACCGATTCTCGCAAAAGTGTTCTTCTTCTCCTCGCGGTCTCCCCTCGGGTATCTATAAGTCTTTCTCCCGATCAAGAAGAGAGCAAGAGCCATAACCATGAACAAACAAGGGATCCCAAACCCAAGCGCCCAATTAATATTGTCTTGAACGTAAACCACCACAATAATCGACAAAGTTATTCCTGCGGATAAACTCAAGAACCACCAATTGAAAAACGATCCTCTACTTATTCTCTCCTTTCGATCTCGCACATCAAACTGGTCCGCACCAAAAGCCTGAACACACGGCTTATGTCCTCCTTGTCCGATCGCCACCAAATACAGAGAACAAAAGAAAAGTATATTCACCCAAAAAGATGGTTTAGCAGAAACATCGTTAAGTTGCTCTGATAATCCCATCATGATTAATACAGCCGATAAGGTCAATAATCCTAGTCCCTGTAATAACAACCCTCTCAAACCTCAGTAAAACTTTCCTAAAGTTTGCTTATAAGAAAAAAGAAGTGTTCAGGGGAGAACGTTACGAGTATGTAGATGAGGGAAGCGACAACAATGGTACGGTAACGACCGAGATAAGCGTCTGCGATGAAAGCTCCTAAAACAGGAAGCATCGAGGCGGTTCCTGACCATGTGTTCACGTTCACGGCGGCGATCGCCGTAGATTGTCCGAGAGGTCCGGTGAGGTAGGTTATTAAGTTGGAACCAATCCCAAAGTAAGCAAATCTCTCTCCAACTTCCACACCTGAACGATTTACAAACCAAAAAGAATACGTAGGATTTATTAAGAGCTTGAATTACAAAAAAAAAAAAAAAAAGAACACAAAAATGTTTTTCACCTATAATGTACCAAGCAGATCTCCATCCGCCGGTGGAAGACTTGCCGGCGGGAAGTCCACGGTGGTCAACAGAGTCGCTTACAGAATCTTCAATAAGTGCAGCTTCTTCCTCTCGTATCCCCATTTCTCGTCGTGCCTTAGATAAATCTTCCTCTGTATTTTAAACTTATAAAAGCTATGCATAGATAATATAACCACACCATAATTTTATTATGAGCTTCTTTTTTCTTTTTACGTTTATTTATAATATGGCCTTTTTAATGAACGAGTGTTTCAAGCACTTCATTAACTAATAACCTATGTTTAATTATGATTTCACATGCGGTTTTGCGACATTATCACCTGTTTCGTCATTTGTTTTATATCAGTAGAAAAAGTCAACTGTTAGTGGTTATTGGATAATGACTTTAAATGGAAATCAAGATCCATACACAAAGCTAAATTTTATTTTACTACTTTTCTTCTCTTTTGGTTTTTTGATTAATCCCATTTAAAATTAAGCACTCCGTCAATGGTTTAGACTTGGGTTTTTTTTTGGGGTTAAATTAATGGTCACTATAGGTAAATGGAACTTTTGTTATAAATCAAGAAAGTATTATGAATCGAGTAAGTAAAATAGTGGAAACGTTAGATCGTTTAAGTATCTGTATATAAAAAAAAAAAAGTTATCATCACATATTCACATGTATAAACATTGGTTCCCTAAACATTGTCATGAAAAGAAAAAAAAAAGTTGAAATTTATCATTTGATATTAAGGTGTTGCGAAGAGTCCAACTTAAATATATTTTTTCCTTGTTCAAAGGTGTTTTATTATGAAATGATTGTAAGCCGTTCAGTGAGCAATCAATGTTTCAATAAATTTGTCTCCTTGTTCAGCTGTGTCACGTTCTTTCTAGCCTTTTAAGATAAACAATTAACCACGTGCACGACAACATATCTACTGTTTATGTCCCGACCAGTATTCGATGTGCGACGAAAATCCTGATTGGTTAAAAGTTGCGTCGGGTTTGGCTCTTTTCGTTTAAAAGCTTTTTTTTTTTGGTACGTAGATCAATGAAAAAAGAAACAACAGATTCTATAACATCAGTGTTTGTTAGTTTAATCTCCTCTGATTTTTTAGTGTCTCAAGAACAAAGTTGAATGTGATTTTTTCTCGTATTAAAGAAAAGCAAACTGTTACTAGTTACTACAAAAGCTTCAGAGAATATGCAAAAGTTTTGTTGTGATACTTTTGAATTTAAGAAGTTTACTTGCATTATGAATTAGGATGTCGGAAGCTTACAATGCATTAATTTGTTGTGATAATATTGAATTTAAGAAGCTTACATGCTTCATAATTTTGAGTTTTGACGGTCTGTCTTTTTTGGGATCTTATATAGATTATTTGTATGATCTAGCTTTAGATGTAGTAGATGACTTTATTTTCACTAGCTTTCAAACACATAATGTATAGTTGTATGCTATGCTTTCAAATTCATGTTTTTGTTCCTTCCGCCAAGATCCAAATTTGGCCCATTTACATGTTTCTTCAAGTGGAGTAGTAAACTAGTAGTAGCGTTTCAAACTTGTCTTGTTTTTTTTCTTAATCTTTCAATTTGGAAATCCTCGGATCCTTACGGTCCTTGCAATATATTTATGTGTAGGTTACCTCTCCTTTATTTAACTTCGAATTTAGTATTAAAATATGGACACGTTAACATACAAGTCAAAACCACAAAATATGATATAAGATGTCAACAAAACTTGTCTTTTGAATTTCTAGACTTGGCCTAACCGACGATACACATACATCTTGGAGATGAACAAGAACGCTAAGAAAGCAATGGCGTTGAAAGCCGCAAGCAACCAGTAAAAGTAATCTACATGGGCTTGGTTCAGGTTAGTGTTGAACCAGCCGTCTTTTCCGGTAGCGTAATCAATCACAGTGATGAGAAAACCACTCAAAAAACTCGAAAGACCCATCGCACTCAAAGAAAGCGAGAGGCCAATGCTCCTTAGCTCCGTAGGGACTTGGTCGTAGAAAAATTCTTGTGTTCCCACCAGAGAGAACACATCAATCATCCCGAGTAGCAAATACTGAGGTACGAACCACCATATGGACATTGGAACAGTCACGTCCGGCTTGTCCACGAGCCCGTGTTCCCTAGCGATATTCAGCCGTTTCGCTTCTACCAATGCGGCTAGCATCATATTCAAGATTGAAAGCACCATTCCAGCTCCTATTCTCTGGAGCTTTGTGATCCCGAAAGGCTTCTTGGTAATCATTCTTGCTACCGGGAGAAATACATGCTCATAGATCGGTACTGAAATGAGAATTGACACACCGATGAATGACAACAAAGAAGCCGCTGGGATTTCTAAGCCCGGTAAGATTCTTCTGTCTACCGTGACGCCTTGCTTCGTGAAGAAAGTAATGTGTTGTGCATACGGAATTGTGCTTATCACCGATGTGATCCATATCGGAACAAGCCTTACCAAAGCCTTCGCATCTTCCACGTCCCTACCACTACATGGCTCTGCGCCTTCTTCTCTTGAGATCATCGCTTTTGATAAGAAACTTGTCACACAAGGGAAACAAATTCACACTCAAGCTAGGTCAAAAACACTAAACCAAAACTCAAAAAGATTCAAAATATTGAAACTTACTCGAGCCGACCTTTACGTGTCTCGGACGGACCATCTTCAAATCGACCTTGACACAAACCCGAATGTTCTAAACTCTGTTTCCTATTCTTGAACGCACCGACAAAAACTCTACCGATTCTTGCAAAAGTGTTATTAGTATTAACCTCCTCACGATGGCCCTTAGGGTATCTATAAATTTTCTTCCCAAGCAAGAAGATAGCAAGAGCCATAACCATGAACAAACAAGGAATCCCAAACCCATACGCCCAATTAACATTTTCTTGAACATAGGCGACCACAATAATCGATAAGCTTATTCCAGCTGATAAACTCAAGAACCACCAGTTAAAAAACGATCCTCTTGCTATTACCTCCTTTGGATCTTCCGCATCAAACTGGTCCGCACCAAAAGCTTGAACACACGGCTTGTGTCCGCCTTGTCCGATCGCCACCAAATACAGAGAACAAAAGAAAAGTATATTCACCCAAAAAGAGGGTTTAGCTGAAGCGCCGTTACGTTGCTCTGATATTCCCATTATGATTAAAGAAGCTGATAATGTCAATAGTCCTAGTCCCTGTAATCATACCACAATCTTTTTAGCTAAATCCCGGTTTATCTCGTACCAAAAATTAAACCCCGGTTTAAATATAGACGAGGGTAAACTAACCAATATGTAGATGAGGGAAGCTACAAGGATAGTACGGTAACGACCAAGATAAGCGTCAGCTACGAAAGCTCCTAAAATAGGAAGCATGGAGGCGGTTCCTGACCATGTGTTCACGTTCACGGCTGCGGTCGCCGTCGATTGTCCGAGCGGTCCGGTTAAGTATGTTATTAAATTGCAGGCAATACCAAAGTAAGCAAACCTCTCTGCCACTTCCACACCTAATAAAATAAAGATCTCAATAAAAAATTAGGATTTAGAAGTTTAATTACCAAAAAAAAGAAAACCTAAATCGATTATTTTCTTGTAGCAAGAGATCTTTTCACCTATAATGAACCAGGCTGATCTCCAGCCACCGGTGGAGGATTTTACGGCGGGTCTTCCACGGTGGTCGACGGAATCACTCACGTGATCTATTAGAAGCGCAACTTCTTCTTCAGGTATCTTCATTTCTCGTCAACTCATGAGATTAGGAATCTATATATAAGTCCAACCAAACTAATGAACTTTTGTATAGTCTTTCTTTATGTTTATGTATATCTCTATGTTTAATTACACGTGAAATGAGTACGCCGTATCTTATAGGATATAGTATTATTTTTCTCAAGTGTTGCACGAGCTATTTTTGACCTGTTATGTTTTTGTATCAGCAAATATATATGTATAATGAAACTTATATAAAACGATACAATTTATTTGAAACTGTAAAATTCTTCGACAGTCAAATATCCAAAGCATAAATAAAAAATTTAAAATAGTATTCGGGTGGTGTTCCTATCATAATTGAGTAATTCTTATCGTTCGGACTAGCCATCAATTTTATTTCCTTTTTTAAGGTGCAAGTTGAAAGGTAATGGATGCATATTAGTCTGCAGAAAATTACATTCTCTCACATTCAGACCAAAACTAGAAGTGATACGAATTGATATATTTGATTCTTCTTTTGTCTGTGTGCCTCTGTGGTCCTAATTGTTGTTCTTTTGGCTAAGTTGTCTTTTAAGGTTGTTGTGATAGAGCAGTCAAATAGTCAAAATAATATTTGTTCGATTGATTGATTCTGATTTTGTTTTCAAGGTAGAAAAACCTTATCAGCTTTGCTTTGGAAAACGAGCAAAAGAATAGAACCTTATCAGCTCTATCGTTGCGCCGAGCAGTAGGAGACATAAAATACTTATCAGCTTTGATATTTTTGTTGACTGTTACTTTGTCTTTCATGTGTAAGATTAAACCAAAAAAATTCAGACTATTTAAGACTAATATATTGTGGTGATTCTCGATTTTTAGAAAATTCGCATGCATATAGTTTTACGTTGGCAAGAAAACTAGGCATTATATACTCTTGAAGTGCTGATTGATTCGTACTTTGTGATTACGTTTGTATTGTTGCTCGTAGGTTTGTTTGTTGCTGATGAACGTGTACGTGTTGTCTACTTTCTCAGCTACTCCCAAGTCTCAAACAAATTAGACTTTTTTGGGCCCGATTTATTTCAAACTTTAAAGGGGCCGTAGTATGGGTCTATAACTTGTATGAACCCTTTACCTATGATTTTCTTGGGCTCATGAAAATATAGAAGAAAACATTGAATCAATACGATTATACGAATAGCTTATGTTTTTGCCTTTTTGGAAGATACTAGACTTGTATTTCAAATTGCTTAGAACAAATTATAGGGATAAAGATACAAGCAATCTTGCACAAGTAAGAATTTAATACTAGTTTATATAAGAGTATTTCATATGGTGGTTTTATGTCAGCCTAAAATACATAAAAGGTGCCTTTTGCAAGTACAAAATGTATCAAATGTAAGATGTTATAGACTAAATTTCATCCTTCTCGAAAATGTAAAGTAAAATCTGTAATCATATCACTAGACTACAACATGTATGGTAAAAATGTATAGTAAAATGAACTTGTCATAGATTTAAAAAGCGTTACAGGACATAACTTTTTCCAGTTTGTTAAATAAATATATTATGGACCATTCATTTCATTTCACCATATATATATATCTTTTCATCTTACAAAATCTAAAATGTAAATTAATTCATACCAATAGATTACAACACGCGTCGTAAAAAAAGAAAAAAAAAAACTCAACGTGTCATGCATGAAAAGAGCGTTACGAAAAAGTAATTTGTATTTAACTACATAAATAAATTTTTTACCATTCATTTCATTTCACCACATCTCTACATATTTTCTCTACTCAAATTGAGATCTATTTCTTTGGAAATCATCGGAGATAGAAGACAGCAATGGCAACAGAAAGAACTTTGTAAGTATTATTGTCACTTGTTCAACAGAGGATGTAGGCGATTTAGGCTAACAATGGCAATATTTCTTCTTTTTAAAACTAACACTAATTAAATGGTGATCTAATGTTTGTTTTATGTTCTCTCATTGTTCACGATCAGTAAAAGGAAAAAATTTACCAAATCGGTCAGATTAGCTTGCAGATTTTTTAGGACTCGTTCGCTGAGACGGTACGTTCATTAATCTAACTATGCATGTTACATATCTCCATAGTTTAAAAGTTATTTGTTATCAATTTTATTTTTTCTTTCTTTATGTGTTGGGCTCGAAGTCTATATAATAAAATATGTATGAAACTATAAATTTTATTACAAAATGACTTGTGATAAGGTGTTCAATTAAGACTAGTTTTTTAATTACGAAATGAACTAAATATCTTCTTTGTTTGTCATAGAGATGAAAAAAAACTTGTTTACAGAATTAGACATGAATCTCACTGTAATTTTATTAATAGGAACAGCTAACAGAGTTTTCATGTTTTAGTATAAGTTTATTTGAGTATAATATAATAGTATATTTTTATATGTTTGTTCATAAGATAAGTTTTTAGTCTTCTCCTATCCAAATTTTAGTATTTTACAATAGATTAAATAAGAACTCTCCAACTTTGTTTTAGCCAACCCATAATTTTAGGGCTTTAAATATCTGGTAGGATAAATGTTATTTTTATATGATCTTATGAAATGTAATTCAAACATTTTAACATATTTGAGTTTTTGCCTTATATGTTTACCATAGTAGAAAAGTTTGACCTTAATTTCTTTACATTAGACCAATTTGAAGAGGATTTTATGTGTTATAAATACTTATTTACAAATCTGCACACCTTTTAAATCAATAATAAAAAAGCCTAATAATATTCACATTTCTTTGTTTGTCCATACATAGGATTTTGTGATTACCAATTAAAGGTTTACTGACATATGTTATTACTTGCTGGTATGATAATTAAATTATGTTTTGTCCTCAATATAATAGATATAAGTTGTATTACCATTACAACTCATCAAATCAACTTTCTACATTATATTTCAAACTTTTTTACATGTGTATATGAGGACATTAATAAGCAAATATTACCTCCCTTTTCTTAGAAGTTGACTAGACCAATCAACTGAAGACACATAATAAAATGAAAAACTTTCTTTTGATATAAATCTTATTATATAGAAAGCTTTCATATATAGCTACATTTTTCCTTAAACATAATTTGTATTTTTCTTTAACAACATTTCTATAATTTGTTTTTAATGTATTACAACATCTTTTGTGGACCTCATCAAAAAAAAATCAAAGTTAGAAACCTCTATATAACACTTTACCCATGAGTCTCTCAAACCACACAACTCCTCCTCTCCTTCTTTATTTATTTTTTGTTTCACCATGGGTAGGAGAAAAGTTACACATCAATTGATCACGGACAACTCCACTCGCCGTGTTACCTTTCGAAAACGCAAAGATGGTTTATTGAAGAAGATCAAAGAATTGACCATCCTATGTGGTTTACCCGCTTGTGCCATCATTTACAGCGAGTACAAGGATGGCCCGGAGCTCTGGCCAAACGTTAACGAGGTTCGTTCTCTTCTTGATAGGTTAAGTGAACTTCCAGTGGAGAAACAGACCAAATACATGATGGACCAGAAAGATCTCATGAACAAGATGATCCAAGACGCAGAGAAAAAGTTGGAGAAGGAAAAAGCGTATACTCGTGCGATGAAACTTGGGATAATGGCTTCGACCAGTGATATAACTACCGATACTGATTGTTCGGAGGAACTGGCCAAAGCAGCTGAGGTGATTGACAAGAAGCTCAAAGTCATCCAAGAAAGAATCAAGGTTGTGGAAGCAGGAGCCCCTATCATCAAGAGAGACTAGCCTTATCAAAATTTCTAATATTATTATTGTTTTTATAATTGTTTTCATATTAAGATGTTTGGATTAATGGTGTTAACATTAATGTTCTATAATTTATGCTTTGCATTCTTAAGAAGGACTAAGAGAATTATAAATCTCTTTGGCCTTTTTGTGGTGTAATTTTGCCTAGATTTAATAGAATGAACACCATAATTGATATATTTAATTTATGACCAGATTAGTTTTATATTTATAAAGATTTTCTCCCTTATATATTTGTTATTTTAATTTAATTTCTATTTCTTTTGGTCAACAATATGCTTTCTATTTAATAGAATATCATTTTTCTTATATCTTACCAATAAAAGAAAATTCTCTGTTATCTTCTACAATGATTTATAGAAAGTTGATTATATGTATCAAATCTGGTAAATAAATTGATTTAGGAAATATATAATTTATGCAATGAGTACATGGATTGTCAATATTATTTTTTATAAAAAATGTCTTACCGTATTTCTCATTTTTATATGATATATAGTTGTTGAAAAACTAATGAAGAAACTGCAATTGCATGTTTTGTGATATTTTTCCCCCTTATATGTTGTTTTTATTGATCGATCCAAACAAGTTTTACAAGTCTCAAAACTAGGCCCAAACAATTACATCAATTGAAAAGAAGGCCTAAATATTTGTCTTTTTGATTAAAAGAAAACACACATAATTATGATTATATTAAATATTCTCTTCTTTAAACCTGTAGTATCAATTATAAGGAAATGAATTTGTAGGAAAATATATTCATTGAACATTTTTAAGATATTAATCATATATACATGTCATAAAAACTAAAAATTTCGTTTTCATTTAATGTAATGTATTAATTAATCAGATTAGGACTAATAATGGACGAAAATATATGTACATAATCAAAGAAAAACAATCTAAGATACTCTTATCTAAACCATGGAGAGAGGTGTTTTGGAATTTGCGTTGAATAATCATCCAAAAACTACTATCCTCCACACACACGAGATACGTAAAACAAACATTTGAACCAGCCAATATAAAAAAACAACGAATGTATATGTATCCGATGGCTTGATCCGTCAACAAGTAAGGCTTAGTCGATGGCCGAGATACACAAAGTGCCAAGTGAGAGACATGAAAGTTAGTAAATTTAGCAGCGATGAGTACGCATTTAACGTACAGTGCCTCTCACTTAGCTTTCTCAGTCGCTGATTCACCCCACCGGCCTCGTCCATCTTCTCTCTAACCTTCTTACCGATGGTTCGAGCCGCTGTTTCACTGGAATGTGACTCAGACGTGTCAAGTCCTCTTCCTTCTTCTTTTTCAGCTTTTATCCGCTCAAACATTGCCTGTTCCACAACACAGTAATAATCAATATCATGTTGCATAAACCTAATAATTTCATTCACATTATTAAAAAGTCCTTATTTAATATAATATGGGACGGTTTATTGGTTTTTATAAAATGTATAAATGAATTAGCAAAGAGTGAAATAACCTTAGTCACTCGTGGGTCAACAAATGAAGCATTAGCTTCGACCATCAAGATCGAGGACAAGAGGTTAACGGCTTGCCACATATCCACCGCGTCAGTAAAAACCTTCCGGCGCCGGCTGATGACGTGTCCTAATAACCCAATCAGAATCCCTACAGAGACTGCCTTGAAGTAGACCGGATACATCTTGCTCTGCACCACATCGAACTGCTGCCTCCCAAGCACCGAAGCCAATACGTAGCCTGACACGAACGTCACCCACACGCACATCCCGTACGCCGCAGCGATCCCCACCAGACCCATCACGCTCCCAATCTTCGTCAGTCCTAGCGCTGTCCCAACCATAGTACCTATCCCACGGACCGCGATCTTTGCCTTCTCCCAAACGTTTTGGGCCTTATGGGCCTCCTTTGTGGCCCTTTCATTCACCGGTTCCTCCACTTCACGAGCTTTCTCTTCTACGTCACGTGCCGTACGTGCGACGGTCTCTTTCGTTGTTTCATGGTATAGTTCATTACCAGCAGTGAGATCCTTGACTTTCCCCAGCACAGTCGCCATCTTGTGCTTACACTTGCCTAACGCATCGCATACGAGTTCCCCTGGAGACAGGTGGCGTTCGAGCTCCTTCTCTTCTGACAAAGACGACGCCGTTTCTCTCTTCGCATTCCCAAACACTTCTTCTCCTTTGTCTATTCTCTTCTCTTCCTCTTTCCCCGGCGGTTGAATCAAGACTCTAGTGTTGGTTTTGCCGTCTGCGTCATACTCCACAACAACAACGCGGTGACCGTCTTTCACGATGACTTCTTCACTATCCGACTCTGTGCTGTTTCCAAACATCAATAACGAACTCAAAACAAGACACAAGACCAATAGTTTTGTCATTTTTACTTGTTACTTCGTGTCGCTGACTCGTTTGATAGTTAACTTACTAGTCTTGTTATTTTCCTATAGGCTATAATCTCATCAAATCTTTCCGTGTTTTACCATGCTGAGTAACACGTGTCACCACGTGGATAGTTACGTGTCATCCTTAGAGGAAAAGTAAACTTCTCCGACATCGTTAGCACTGTTTCCTACTACACACCGGCCATGACGGTGCGCGCAATGATTAAAACTTGATGATGGGCCTAATTCTTACATGTAGGCCCAATTTATATGGACATAAAAGGGCAGATGCGAATACTTCTGCGAATCATGGAATAATAATATTCATTAAAGAAAAAAAAATAGAAGAAGCCAGAAATAGAAAGGTTTCAAGATTGGATAGTTTTTAGATTGTTGAATATGGATCATTTGAATAGAAGAATCTGAAGGGCTTAAAGACGAGTATAAGTAGAAATAGGAATATTCGCCGAGTGGCCGGCAAAAGTTGACACAGAAAGGGAAAGAAATTGCATGCAAGATAGCTTCAATCTCCCTTTTTTAAAGAGAATATAAATCATCAAAATAGTCTCACTTTTCTATGATTTAAGTTTTTTTCTAAAGTTTTGCTTAGAGTTTTTTGGTTCTTAAAAACTCACGCTATCAATTTCTAGTTTTTTGATGATATATCAAGAACTGTTGAGCAAACTTCTTTTCGTTAAGGTTTTAGATTTTAAAAACAAAAACTGACCCAATTTATAGTTTTAATGTCATTGTTGTGCGTATTAACTTGGTAACAACAACAGAAACAAAAAAAAGTAATTACATCGGTTCAACACTTAAAATCATATAAAAATCATGAAATGTGAATCTCAATGTGATGGTATAATATATGTGTCATATATATGCAGTGTTGAGCTATAACATATCATTGATTTCACTAAATGTTTTTACTTATACATTGTAAAACTGCAGAAATATTATGGATAATTTGCAATTGACTAAAAATTTTAAAGCAGTAAGTAAATAGGGTAAAATAGTTCATAAGAAAATAAGATGAGATATGTATCAAAAAGAACAAAAAAGGAGGAGGTAGGAGGCATGTGGGATTACATGTGGCTTCGAGGCACTTCGACAACAAAACAAAAGGCAAGAAAAAAAATAAAGCAGCCACCAATTGTATCTTCCTTTGCAGATTCCCCACAACAACACTCACGCATATACTGATTATATACATACATACACTAACACTAAATAATACTTACGTTATAACACACACACACACACACACACACTAACTACACATTTATATACCTATGTCTTTTCTTTTTCAGAATATTCGCCTGTTGATCTTATTTTCCCATACGACAAATGTTTATTTTGATATGCAACTTTAGTGGCATTATTGTAGTCAGTATTGGTTATAACTTTAGTTACAATTATTGTTTTGATTAACATCATTGGACGATTATTGAGACCTGACCAGTGCCCACAATTCATACATATCAACCACATTACAGACGATGAACCAAATTGCAACACATATATAGGTTATATATAAAACTTAATGAGGTATTTTTATTTTTTGTTGAAAGCGAAAGAACGATTAAAAGGTAAAACATAAAAAGAAGAAAAGGAAAGACAAATCAAACCCACGATCGTTTATTTTAATTATCGAAACCAATAAAGAACATAAATAAAAGGCGTCGGAGAACCATACAAATCTAAGCAAAGGGACCAGATGAGATTAGGCTACGAACAGCTAAGAGCAACTCATTGTAGAAACTAGAACCCAAACCTATTTGATACGTACTTCTTGGATCACGGTAATATTTTGTAACAAAAAAATAATTCTAAATAGTTTAAAAGACAGTATACTTCTTAGAATATTAATAATTTTAATGGCAGTTTTGGAAGAAAAAAAACGTAACAAAGTAACAATTTAAAGAATTACCCTACTTCTTCTTATCCACCAAAGAAACTTTAAACATTAAAACAAAATAGTGTATTATAATACTAATTTAGGGACTTTGAATCCAAACTCAAAAGGAAAGAATTTGAAATTTTATATATATTCTCCTAATCGATTCCCCTTTTTTTTTGAATAACTAAAATGTTATAAACTTAAACTCGTACATCTTTTCAGATTCGTGACCAAAAGAAGTAAAACTACTCGAACGCATGACCTCTAAAATTTTATCCAGGATCTTTACCACATGGATTTACATTATATGGCCAATCTATTTAGTATATCTCTATCCGCTTAGTTAAATAAAACATGGTGCATTTGACAGTAAGCATAAAAAATGGATGATTTAGTTTATTTTAGGAAGAGTGAAGTAAGGAGAAAGGAGTTGCGCGCACGCAGACGCAGTTACTAAAACCGGAAGTAGTGAATAATATTCTTGCTTTGGATTTACTTCTCTCGGATGCTACCCTAACTACTAACACTGTGAATTTCAGACATCTCCGACCAATCCACGTGTTTGATTTCATGCCAGAACATGTCATTGGTTTTTAGTGAGTTTCTACCAAACTTTCCTAACAAAAATTTAATTCTCTCATTTATTTCATTTCATTTATTTATTTATTTTACCACTTTCATTTTAGTTTGTATTTCTTTTTCCTTGGAGACTCATATTAATCTTATTTACGAAATTTCTGGTCGAAGTTTGGTGCCAATCAATGGAGATATATATACAGTAGAGAGAAACCACTCTACTAAAGGTTTTGGCTTATTACTTCTTTTAGTTTGTTTCTTACCTAGTAGTTTCATCTCTCAAAGTAATACCAACATTATAAAATCTAATGTTGGTTTACTATACTTGACATTTTGGATTTAAAAGGTTTGCAAGAATTGGTGAATTGATTAGTGTCAATCCATATGTCAGAAGTGTTCGGATATACAAAAAATTAGCTGAAAGAACCAACGATCGATGTGTGCCACAAATTACGTGGAAACGTCTTCAAAAACACACTTTTAAAGAGCGGATGATTCGTGGAAATATATAGGAGGAGGACTTTGGTGGCTCAAAAAATTGTCCCCATTATATTATGTTTATGTGAAATGTGAAATTAAATGATATAAAATAATAATTGAACCTTAGCTCCGAAGGAGAACATTGTTGACTTTAAAAGCAAAACTCCAAAAAAGATGAAGTTGGTAGCGATCTTTATTTATAAACGTACAATATCCTTTTTTATTTAATAAAACACAAAATATTTTTAGATAGTGTAACACATAATACTTTGAATCAACAGATTTGAAAATATTATAAACCAATCAAAATTTCAAATATGAAATATTATAAACCATAAAGAGCTAATAAACTTATGGACTTGATTCATAACCTAGGTTTAGCAGATTTCTTTTTGTAGCCGACCACCTTCGATAGTGAATGTTAGTAGTTTTAAGCCGGTTAATTAGAAACTGCATTGTTGTTCTCTTAGTGCCATCGTTGGGAAATATTTAAACCATGAAATATTTTACAAGAAATAGAAGAAAACTGCCGACAAAACATGAGGAGATGAGAACAAGATATGTATTTGACTAGATAGATTATATCTTAAACAACGATGTCTTTTTAAGATTTGTTTAATTATATTTTAAACGTCTCTATCTAAACAAAACAAACGATCAACGCTTGTCCGTAGTCTTCACGGAACGTCCAAATTAATTTAACTAATGATATCAAATGTGATTAGTAGTTTAGTACTTCTGTATAAGCACATAACAATTAAATAAATATGAAATAAATTCTGTATGTTTTTTTATTTTAATTCTAATCTACTTATTAATGCAAAGTGATATTTATAATTGTACACACTTATAAAACCTATATTGTTTATTTAATATGCCAACTTTTTCATACAATTTGGAATGATATAGGAAGTAGTTAAATCTCAAGTAGAAATTCGAATACCATACTATTTATAATATAAAAAATACACATATATATATCAAACATATGAATGATGAAACCTAGTGCGGAATCTTTTAGAAATGTAATAACAACCAAAGGTATGGAGATTTTAGAATCACTTTATAAAATAAATCTGTAATCCACCCATATTGAAAAAAGGTTAGGAAACAATTGGTGATGTTACAATAAAACATGTTCACTTTTAAGGGTAAGGACATGGCACCCCAATGTGGTACTGTAGATTTCATCATGGGGTAACACCGA
This sequence comes from Capsella rubella, assembly GCF_000375325.1. Lineage (NCBI taxonomy): Eukaryota > Viridiplantae > Streptophyta > Magnoliopsida > Brassicales > Brassicaceae > Capsella > Capsella rubella. The sequence continues at coordinate 7,964,132 of NW_006238923.1, forward strand.
TTTCCTTGAAAACGAGAGATCCAATCAAATAAAAGTCTCTTCTTCTTCTTTTTTTTTTTTCATGGAAGAAAGTAAATAATTCTAGACGCTTTAAAAAGATAATGCAAATTCAACGTTTTCATTATCCTGAATTAAATGATTAAATCATTTGAATGGAAAAAAGAGTATTCTTAAAAGAGCTTAAACCCCCATTTCAACAATTTTTTTTAACTTCACAATTAGTTTACAAAAAACAGAATTGGTCATCTAAGCCTAAAAAGAGTTTATAAAAAAAAACATTGAAATGCTAATAAGATTTGTAAAAAGACATTTGCAAATCCTGTCATGTGGTCAGACATATGAATGATTCCGAATAGATTTTCTGATTTTCATTCACCAAACAAACACAACACAGTCTTTGATTGGTCTTGTTCAGTTAATTTATGAAACCGAACAGTACATTGGTCGAGTGACTCATATAATTTAGATATAAATTTAGTTAATCTATAAACTTCAATTTAATGTGAATGAATGATGTTCTATTAGCAATCAATTTTAAACAGGTAATATATAAACGAAAATGCGATATATAGCTTGAAAACAATAAAGTCCATCCAAAACTAACATTGCAAACAATATTAAGTAATAAACCACTTTTCAAATTAAATATCTTTCAACTATGTATATACTTTACCTTTAAATTGTGTGTCTAACTTCTGTTTTTCTTAGTGACATACAGCCATGAAAATGATTTTTAAGTTTTGTAATTTCCACATTTTGATCATATGATTGCCTATAATTTTTAGATCATATGATGACAGAAAACGAATATATTTTTATTACAATTATCCTTGTTGTTGTCGTTGTTAGAAACTGTTTATGTATAAAATAATAATTACTCCATAAACCAAATTAAAAACATACAAAATTAGTCGACTTTCTAATTATGTTTTAAGCTCATTAGCAAACAAAAGCAGCAATGGCCACCACCAGCACCACCATCATCCACCACCACGTTCGTCCATCAAGACAACGATGGTACGTCTCTTCTGTCCCTACTCCACCTCACTCTTCTCTTCCTCTCTTTTTTTTTCTTTCTTTTCTCACATATCATTCTTTTCAAAAAATACATTAAAATCATCAAAAATATTATTTGATTTTACGTACGAATATATTTGGTGAATCACCGACGATGACAATATATATTCACAAATTTTTAAAGAAAAAAAACAAATGATTCATAAGTTAAAAAGCAAATATAATCAAAGAATATTCTTAAGGAGGGAAAAAACAACAATACTATTCAACTTGATAATGACCATTTCTGTCTATTTCTTCTTTCCATATTATTATTATTATATTATAAAACTATATACTAAAAAAAATTTGGGAGAAATCGAAAAAAATTAAATTGACTAAAATGACGTCTTCTTCTTGACCTCTCTGTTCCCCGAGTTTTACTCCTCTTAACACTCCTCGAACAAGAAGATGATACTTTCTTTAGTTTCATCTCTCTTCTTCTTCTTCTTCACTTCAATCTCTTCTTCCAACTAACTTTCTCTTCTTCTCTCTCTCTCTCTTCTTCACCGCTTTTTTTGGAAAGAAACTAATTCAAAGAAATGAGCAAACTAGTAGTAGAAATCGTTGACGCGAGCGATTTGATGCCTAAAGACGGACAAGGCTCAGCGAGTCCCTTCGTTGAGGTTGAGTTCGACGACCAGCGTCAGAGAACCCAAACGCGTTTTAAAGATCTGAACCCTCTCTGGAACGAGAAGTTGTTTTTTAACGTCGGTGACTTTAACCGTTTGAACAACAGGACTATCGACGTCACTGTTTACGACGACCGCCGCGATACTCAGCAGCCTGGCAAGTTTCTCGGCCGTGTTAAAATCTCCGGCGCTGTTGTTCCTTTATCCGAATCTCAGTCCGATGTTCAGAGGTATCCTTTAGATAAACGAGGTTTGTTTTCTCACATCAAAGGTGATATCGCTCTTAGAATCTACGCCGTTCCTCTCGACGGCGGCGGCGGCGGTTCGGATTTCGTCTCTCCTCCGCCCGATTTTTCCGAGAAGGTGACGAAAGAGGAGAAGAGATTCGAATCTCACGAGTTTCAGAATCAGAATCAGAATCCGTTCCAGCAGTTTGAAGATGAGATTCACATGGAGACGATGAAGCCGCCGACGAAGAAGAAAGAGAAAGAATCTAGGACTTTTCACTCAATCGGTGCTCACGCCGGAGGAGCTGCTCCACCGCCTTCTCAAGCTAAACCTGCTTATCCTACTCCTCCTAATCAACCGGAGTTTAGGTCAGATTTCATGAGAGCTCCGGGACCACCGCCTGGAGCAGTAATGCAGATGCAACCTCCGAGGCAGAATCCAGACTTTCAGCTAATTGAAACCAGTCCTCCTTTGGCAGCTCGTATGAGGCAATCGTACTATTACAGAAGCAGCGGAGATAAAACCTCGAGCACATACGACCTCGTTGAGCAGATGCATTACCTCTACGTCAGCGTCGTGAAAGCTCGAGATCTTCCCGTGATGGATGTTTCCGGTAGCTTAGATCCTTATGTCGAAGTGAAGCTTGGTAACTACAAAGGTTTAACGAAACATTTGGAGAAGAATTCGAATCCGATCTGGAAACAGATCTTTGCCTTCTCCAAGGAGAGATTACAATCGAATCTGCTTGAAGTCACTGTGAAAGATAAAGATCTTCTGACTAAAGACGATTTCGTGGGAAGAGTTCAGATTGATCTCACTGAAGTTCCTCTTAGAGTTCCTCCTGATAGTCCTTTGGCTCCACAGTGGTACAGGCTAGAGGATAAGAAAGGGATGAAGACGAACAGAGGAGAGGTTATGCTCGCTGTGTGGATGGGAACTCAAGCTGACGAGTCGTTTCCAGACGCTTGGCATTCAGATGCTCACCGTGTGAGCCACTCGAACCTCTCGAATACGCGGTCCAAAGTTTACTTCTCGCCGAAGCTGTATTACCTGAGAATTCACGTGATGGAAGCTCAGGATCTTGTACCGTCCGATAAAGGGAGAGTACCTGATGCAGTTGTCAAGATTCATGCGGGTAATCAAACGAGAGCCACGAGGACGCCTCAGATGCGGACGATGAATCCGCAGTGGCACGAGGAGCTTATGTTTGTCGTATCAGAGCCCTTTGAGGATATGGTGATGGTTTCAGTTGATGATAGGATTGGTCCAGGGAAAGATGAGATATTGGGGAGGGTGTTTATACCCGTGAGGGATGTTCCGGTGAGGCAAGAGACTGGGAAAATGCCTGATCCACGGTGGTTTAATCTACAAAGATATTCAATGTCTTTGGAGGAAGAGAATGAGAAAAGAAAAGAGAAGTTCTCTAGTAAGATTTTGCTTCGGGTTTGTATAGAAGCAGGGTACCATGTTCTTGATGAGTCCACACATTTCAGCAGCGATCTTCAGCCGTCTTCAAAGCATTTGAGGAAGCCAAGCATTGGGATTCTTGAGCTTGGGATTCTCAGTGCTAGGAACCTGATGCCTATGAAAGCTAAAGATGGGAGAATGACTGATCCCTATTGTGTGGCGAAATATGGGAACAAATGGGTGAGAACGAGGACTCTTTTAGATGCGCTTGCCCCTAAGTGGAACGAGCAATATACTTGGGAAGTTCATGATCCTTGCACCGTCATAACAATTGGAGTCTTTGACAATGGTCATGTTAATGATGGTGGTGACTGGAAGGACCAGAGGATTGGGAAAGTTAGAGTCAGGTTATCTACGCTGGAGACAGACAGGGTTTACACTCATTACTACCCGCTGCTGGTTCTTACACCGGGTGGTCTAAAGAAGAACGGTGAGCTTCAGCTAGCTCTGAGGTACACGTGCACTGGCTTTGTTAACATGATGGCACAATATGGAAGACCGTTGTTACCCAAAATGCATTATATTCAACCAATACCAGTCAGACATATCGACTTGCTTAGACATCAGGCGATGCAAATAGTTGCAACAAGACTATCAAGGTCCGAGCCACCTCTGAGACGAGAGGTTGTGGAGTATATGCTTGATGTAGACTACCATATGTTCAGTCTCAGGAGAAGCAAAGCGAATTTCAGCAGAATAATGTCGCTTCTCTCCTCGGTCACTCTAGTCTGCAAGTGGTTCAACGATATCTGCACATGGAGAAACCCGATCACAACGTGCCTGGTTCACGTTCTGTTCTTGATTCTTGTGTGCTACCCAGAACTGATTTTACCCACAGTCTTCCTCTACCTGTTTGTGATAGGCATGTGGAATTACCGGTACAGACCAAGACACCCACCTCACATGGACGCTCGTGTGTCCCAAGCAGACAACGCTCACCCAGACGAGCTTGACGAGGAGTTTGACACTTTCCCAACAAGCAGACCAGCAGACATTGTCAGAATGAGGTATGACCGGCTTAGGAGCGTTGGTGGCAGAGTTCAGACAGTTGTAGGCGATCTGGCGACTCAAGGGGAGAGAATCCAAGCTCTACTTAGCTGGAGAGACCCGAGAGCGACTGCTTTATTCATCGTCTTTGCGTTGATCTGGGCCGTGTTTATCTATGTCACACCATTCCAGGTGATTGCAATCATAATCGGGCTGTTCATGCTGCGCCATCCACGGTTCAGGAGCAGAATGCCTTCAGTACCTGCCAATTTCTTTAAGAGATTACCAGCCAAGTCAGATATGCTACTGTAAGTGTAAAAGACAAAAACCAAAAAAAAAAGAAGAAGAATATGATTTATATTTGTTGTAGTGTGTATCAAAGAAAGTGGGAGAACTTTGTAGAGGAGAGCGAAGGAAACTAGCTTTTGCCTCTCGGGTTGAATTATTCGTATATTCTGTATTATACGTGAGCTTAATGATAAACCAACAAATTTTTTCGGGTACAAAATATTGCTTTGGGTTTGTCCCTTTTCATATATATCTACACAAAATGCATATTCAAACACATTCACAAACATGCAACGAAAAGTAGAAGTGTCTCTGGCGTGAGACGTTATGTCGTTGAGGGCAAAACTATTGGGACTTTATCATCTCCGACGAGCCATCTGGCTAGCCAACAAGGATCTACAGCAAAGTTTTTGCATTGCATTGGAATGATCCCGAGATCGCTACCAATCTGAGCGTAGTTATTTAAAGCTTTTTCCATCTCCGTCTCGTCTTCTCCAGTGTCCATTACATCAACTGTGTTCATGCGGACAACTTCCGCAAAGTCCTGTTCTAACTCATGATCGTTCTCGAACGGTTCCATAGCTGGACACTGTTTAAATCGAATCATAAAAGAAACAGAATTTTGAGCTGTGTTTCTGTAATCTATCAATCTTATGGATTTCATTTCAGCAAAATAAAAGAATCTGAACCTGACAGAACTGGGCGTAATGTCTGTAAACTTCGCTATTTTCATCTTCGTCACCGAGGAGAGTACCACCATACCAACCATTCGCTACATTGGTTGACGTAATCAATAGGTACCTATAAAATGAAACAGCTGCAACGAGTGATTTGATGCACTGGAGAAGAAATCTGAGTTTTTTAAATGCCACCAGTTTGCAGTTGAGGTGTTAGACCATGGTGTGGTCAGTAGTTGAGGGTATCACTCGATGTGAGTTTGCCAATAATAAAAAGAACGGATGCTTACATTTCAGAGAGAAGAAAAAAGAAATTAGTACCTTTGAAAGATATCTTCTTGGTGACCGTTGGACTCAGAAAGCCAGTCCAAGTTGCAGAAATCGTTGACTCTCTCACTCGAGGTCACTCCTTTCTGACTATCATCTGCACCAGATTTCGTGGCAGTGCCACTCTCTTCGGGCTTTCTTGAGCCAAACAGCCAATTGGGGCTCTTGAGCTGTATCTCACTGCAGATAAGAAAGTCAAGAATATTAAGCTACGACTCAAAAAAGTCGTAGTTTGGTTTGATCTAAAACTTTCTGTTTTCTAAAATATAAACCATCTTTCTACTTTCTTTAAGGGGAAAAAGACTTATTAAAGGCTAAAGAAGATAATGATTTAGAAAACTCAAAGCAAAAGCCTTAAAAGATGATGATTGAAATTTTTTAATTGAGGATCATTACGCTGCATCAGGAGCCACACCAGTGCTTCCTGTGTTGCCACCTGGTCTTTGGTCTGTCTCGCTACAAAGCCTCACGTTCTTTATTGAACTGCATGTCTGCTCTATCAGTTTGTCAAACGAAGTCAGCTTCTTCCGTGAGAAGTCTTCTCTAAAAGCTGGAACTGGTGCAAGGTTGACTCCAATACCACTCATGGGTTTAGGAATGGACTGGATACTGCAATAGAACCAGAATTAGATATCATACGCAACCAGAGGTTATGATCTATATTTAATTGAACATCTTTGGTATTTCGGTATTTCCTGAACTGCAGTCTCAGCACTAACTCAAAATATTCTTTGGATATAGAGAAGAATAAGCCCATAATCCAACATATATTATGTTCACTAAATGTATATCTTACCTGCTTTCTGGGAAAAAATCATCTCCAATCCCTGACACATGGAGATAATAATCAGAATCCAGCTCCCAGAGCGCGGGTTTCCCTTCCTGAGGTTGAAAGTAGCCCAAGAATCTGTTTGGAAAAGAAGTCATTAGTAACTAGGACTTAAGACAACAGAAACGAAAAAAAAAAGCGTTCTTAGCCAACAATTCCTCAGAGGATCCAATAGTAGTAGTTGATATTATCAGTAATGCCTAAGGTTATACCGTAGTAGTAATTGCCACGGTTCTGTTACCTCTAACTATATCATTAATGAAGCAATATCTCAAAAACTTATTCTAAAAGCCTTCACATCACTGGCAAACTAGTAATAATAAAACTTTGCAAGAAACTGAAGTGGCTTGTGCAAGAATGAGAAGTATATTACAAGTTTATTGCGTCTTGCTTTTCGCCATCGGTGTAGGTATTGCTGTAGTATCGTTTGATAGACTTGAGAAACTCTCTAGACTGTGTCGTGGCCTTCCATTTCCCCTGCCTTTCTGGAAAAACCTATAATCCATTCAACGATATTAACAAATTAGCATTGTCAAAAGGGCAAATAACTGGTCAAAGGTGACAAGTGGTATTATTACAGTGTTATGAGCAGCTGAGCCGCCATATTGCTGTGCAAGGGCATCTCCCATGCTCTGGTACATATCCATAAGTGCAGCAGCTATGCTACTGTCAGGGTCAACTTTAGGTGTATCGCTCAAACCCATTGCATGCAGCTGCCGGCCTAAAGCAGCCAAACCATATGCATACTGTGCTACATTTGTTCGATCCAAGCAATCGATACAGTTAGTACGCAGAACACCACTTTGGTAACGAGGAGCTGAAGAATCAGCTCTATCGTCATTTTTCTGTTGGCTTAGCTTCATCTCCTTCTCTCGATTAGCAAGAGCGATAAGTATATCATTTGAACTCTCGCCCCTTGAAAGTTCTGCAGAGTAAGCTCTTAGATCCCGCAAAGAAGGTTCCCTGCAGTAATTATCTCTATTATAACCAGAAGGTAACAAATAGCTCAAATGCTTAGAATAACATATGGCAGCTTATAAACAAACCAAATTTCTGATTAAATATAAGTAAGTAGCAGCCATATCATCATAATAATCACCTTCCAGTGCTAGCATGACTAAGTTGGCTAGCCTTCTTCTTAATAATTTTAGGCTTGCCACTGAAATATAATCCAGTCAAATCAAGGGCTTCGCTTGCTACAGCTCCCAAAACAGCCAATACATTGGCCGACTTGCTTTAACATGGAAAATAGAAAGTAATGTGAGTTCAGATCAAAGGTGGGAAAAAAAAAAATCCACAACAATTTACCTCTTTGCAAACTTATGGAAATCCCAATGGATGAATTTGAGATGATTTTCTTCATGAAAAATTGAGTTTAGATAACCCACTGCATTTGCAAACTCACGTCTTAGTACCATTTCTCTGGGCCTTTTCTCAACTGTCTGCATATTTTCATGGATATTTGTCTATAAGTACAAAGGGCATAATCATCTCTTGCTTAAACAAGGACATTAAACATATAAAAACCGACCTTTATTAAGTTGAGCACGATAATCGGGTTCCCATATCGATTCACCAGGTCTTCAAAATGCATTTTGGTTGACTCGTATGTAGGGTCATATCGCTGTACTGAAGCCAAAAAGCCAGAATAAAAACATCAGGACTAATCCATAAGAAGCTAAGTAGATCAATATCCTCATGCACGTTAAAATGGTCTAATAGAGATAACAGACGCATGTTACGTTAGTTTCTCACAGAAAATATCAGGCTTAGGACTAAATCTGGAGGCCTCTTGCGACCAAAAGAGTGGAATTGACCCTCGCATCTGCACAACTGAGCTCATTTTTCCCTTGCATGACCCAGCTTCATCATCAAGAACAAGTTGTTCAGTTTCAACATCATTTGCAACCCTTCCACGATCGTTCACTCCCCTTTTCAAGTAACTGCGACGAATGTTCACAGAATTAAAAAGTGCCATATGTTTTAGAAAAAACAATAGAGATAAGTATTTAAAGTAGTCTATAATAGTTCATGCCACTCAATACTGTGCCTGTGTTCCCATCGCCGTTATTAAAAAGGAAAGTTCCCAAAGATACAGGATAACTAAGAAAATAGAAATAGAAAATTGAAACATTCGCCATGAATTCGTCATCCATGAAAGGCCTAATTAGAATGAATTCATACCGTGTGCCTGCAAAGTGTCTAGAACGTCTAGAGACTAGAGTAACACTGAAGTCTCTTCCATATATCGACAGCCTTATCTGCATGATAAAGTAAACAACCAAATAATAAGGACCCATTTAAAATCTCTTCGTGGTAAACCTAGAAATACTGGTGAAACCACAAGAGCCTATGAATACCTGCTTAAAATGCCCATGAACTAACGCCAGTGTCCAAATAGTGTTGTTGCACCTTGATCGAATAGGCTCTGTCAGATACGCATTCCATACAAATATGTTGTCATAGGGCACCCCTTCCTCACCAGATGATAAAACATTCTTTTGCAAGCTCTGCATTATTGGATAAGTGTAACTGTAGAAGAAATCTTTTGTCAAATCTACACTTGACAGAAGCTTCTTGTACCTGCAAATAAAGAAAAGACAAAAAGAACTCTGTGAAAATATATAAGGTGCAAAAGTTGGAATAGGAACCGAGACTCGCTTAAAGTAATAGCCAAACTTCAAAGGGAAATCCAAAATCCCGGAAACAGACCTTAGTTCAGTTTTGGAATTCGCAACATCAGATTGAATAGTTGCATGTGGAACACTGATCATTTGACTTTCATCAATAGCATATATCGCATGCCCGCATATACATCCAATTTGTCTTCGTTTTGTCACCAACACTAAATAATATGACTCCATAAACTTAGCACAACCTACACGGAAAAAAGTTCACCTAACTCAGCTCAAAAGACAAAATCCAAAGATACAAACAAGACAATCATAGAGCTTCCCCACGACTAACCAGCAATTCCATAGACTTTAGCCACAAAAGCCAATCCCCCGGTGGCACGATTGCCTTCAGCGATACGCTGAAGCAGACTCTTAATTTCTTGAGGCGAGTACACAACAGGATCTTCACTAATGTTAAGCTCAGATGGCTCTGAACGATCAATCTTTAACACTCTGAAGAATCTTTTATTCCTATCACTCCCAACTAGATAAAACCTCTGCACAAAAATAAACAACAAAGAGATTCAAAATTTCCTGCAATTCAATCTAGGATTGCCTTATCGATTCCCATCATTCCAAATTCCCAACACACAATTTTCTCATCAGATAGTGCCTAAGTGATGCTAAACCAAATGAGAAACTATAGGTTCTGATGCAATCTTCCTCATCAATCAACCATTTCCGAATCGATTAAGCTTACCGCTCTGGTTTCGTAGAGCTTAAATTTCTCGAGGGCGTAGGAATCGGCATCGGACTCCGCATCGTTGGAGGGTTGAATCTTGGCGAAAGAGGAGAAGCTAGAAGCCGTTGAGTTTTCCGATTTAGCCATATCGGAACCGGATCAATCTCTATCTCTGGAAACGATCGGATTCACTGACGCCGGCGATGGTCTCAGACGATCATCTGCGATCCGAAGTTGAGAACAGACAAGGGGCGTTTCCGTACTTTTCTAGTTTTCGATCGTGTGTTGTTGTTTAATCCTTTGTCCCTTTCTTATTTTCAAAAAATAATATCTTACTCTACATTAATTAAAGTGTGATAAAGAAAAAATATCATATATAGTATTTTATAATTTATAAATTACAAAAGATAAACAATTACATATTCAAAAATTGAGATTTTATAATACGTACGCATTAATCCATAAAGTAATATTTATTTGAATATAATTGAGACTGTTCAAAAATACAAAGTATAAAATGTAATTTGATAGTGCTTATCAATTAGATAAAATTGTTACCCTTAATTTAATTTGTGTTAAGCCCATCCTTGAAAATATATGTCCTACAAATTATCCCTTGTGCTGACAATTTTACCCTTCCAACCAGTTTATATAAAGGTTTGATTGACTACTATTTTTTATTTTCTTTTTTAATGGCTTTCATCTAAAAGAATACAAGTTTAAATAGACACAAAAATTAACTGATATGCACATTAATTTATACAATTAGATAAAAAAATATTTTGAGGTACAAAATATATGTTATACCATTCTTTACTAGTATTGTAGAAAAACAAATATAAAATATGATAATTGATAAATAACTTAGAGCATGATTAATGGAAGGCTGTTAGCTTTTGTTCTTAGGTATATTTTAGGATTAAAATTTAAAAGTTAAGAGTTAAGTGATTGTTTTTTGGTTTTTAGTTTTTTGTCAATATATTGGTAGGCTCTTAACTTGGTTCTTAGGGGGAAAAATATTTAAAAGAAAAATTATTAAATTTAAATAATTGGAAATTTTTTATTTTATATAACATAATAATTATTGCAAATTATTTTTTTTAAACATACATAAGATACATAAATAACATAAAGCACAATAATTTTAGTGTTGATTTCTTGAAAATTTTGTGATGTATCTCCATTTTGTGCCTCGCATTCAAACAGAACACCATGTGTTAGCACTTTGAAAAACAATTATAAGACAAACAGACAAACAATGACTCAAACTGTAAGAACAAAAGAGCACATTTTCAGATCAAAAGAAACCTTACAATCTTTTGCTAATAATCACTACTAAACAAACAAACATGAGGAACTTACCGTTGGTTTTTAGAAGAGGACAAGAACCTTGCTGAGAGCATCGATGAGGGACTTACCGTTGGGAAGATTGGAGGAAGAACAAAGATTGTAGAAGGAGAGTGTGCCCATGTGAAACCTTACTTGTATCAGGTCCAAATTGGAAAGCCATAAACTATGTGTAGGTGTTTCTTTAGCTGGCTTCACGATTGTAGTTTGCTTTACCCGAATCTTCATTTGACTCAAAGTTGAGGCTCCTGCTTTACAAGAAATCC
>NW_006238923.1:7975692-7999811 GCF_000375325.1 Capsella rubella
ATGAAGAACAAGAAATTGTTTGAACTGGTTCTAATCAAAATTCAAAGTGATAGAGAGAAACCTTTACAAAGACAGATACATGGAGTTGTGAGCCAACAAATTCATGATAATCTTCAACTTTATAATACAGCACAGCTCTGGGTTAACTATTTCCTCATGCACGAATCATGATCTGCAGAAAATTGCACCAAAGTTTAATACATTGGAGTCGGCCATTAATCATTTGAAACTGCAGCGCAGCAGATATAGACTTGTTACTAAAAAGCTCTTCTCATTTACCAATGGACATAGCTACAGACATAGCTACTCAAAAACTAATCACAATACTACTAAACCATGGAAGTAATCTTGTCGATCAACAGGTGTAAATCGGATCGAATTCATGCCTAAATCTACAGAGAAACAAGTCATTAACCCTAATTTCCCCACAATCAAACAACATAAAATCTAACAAGCAGAGGGAGATTCAATCAGTTCTATACCGATATGAGAAGGATTAACTCCGATTTGAGCTATAATTGGAGATCTTCGCCTGATGTAATCTCTCCATCGCCGATTTCACCTCCTCCTCGTCGTCGTGGACATCTGCGTCGATGGAGATGGTGAGATTGGTCTGTCTCGTCGGCTGGAAGACGGATAAGGCGGTGGATCGGATGATGCTTTGTGTTCGTCTTCTTCGTCGCCAACGACAGCACTTGGGTGAAAGAGAGAGATACACGAGAAAACGCAGAACGATCGATGTGGTTTTTTTCTCTTTTTTTTTTCTTCTTCTTCGACCTATCACAGAATGACACATGGCCGATCTCAAGGCAAAATTTCGATCTTAACTAAGATACGTCTCTTCTATATTTACATGATTTAGCATTTAATTTTTATCTGTTTATTACCTAAGAAAAACCTAAGCAACTGCCGTTAATCATGGTCTTATGACATTAGTGTATTTTACACACAAAAAAAAACTTTTTTGTGGGTCAAATTTAAAGTTTCCATATATTTGGAAGCTTTCCCACAACATATTTCCTCCACATAATCCGTTTCGGTTTCAATATCCACAAACCACAACCAAGCAAATGTTTTTAGCTTTCTTCCACACCATCATCCATATTTACTATCCACATGCATATGTTACTTCTTATTTCCTCCTACAGTTTTGAAATGTTGAAAGCTCCACTTTGTTGTAGTGAGTTATCTCTAGAACACAAGATTCTAGCTTTTGAAAGACAGATTGTATCGGGGCGACGGGATTCCATCAAAGTTTCTGCGGGAAAAATCGGAAACTTCTCTTTTGGTTCGGTAAGATTTCACCACATATATAATCAAGAACATCTATTTTTACAGTACTGTGATGTTATCATCATCGTCAATGAAGAGTTATGTTAATTCTTCAAAGGTTATGTAAAAACAGATATTCAAAAGTTGTGAGACTTGTGGAGCCAAAGGAGCAATCGAGTGTCCAGGTTGCAAGGTACTAATTTAATCTTCATTGTTAGATACATACTAATCATATCTTCAAGCGAGTCTAATTAATTCTTTTAGTGTATGTTTGATCGTATATACTTTGATTTAATCCCATTTAATTAGCATACTATGTATATATGGATAACGAAAGAAATCGTTTGTTGCCTCCAGGGAACAGGTAAAAATAAGAAGAATGGAAATATGTTTGAGAGGTGGAAGTAAGTAATAACTAATTAACACTACAATACTGAAAAAAATGTTGCAGTTCAATGAGAGCTAACTTGGCGTTTTGAAAATGTGCAGATGTTTTGATTGTCAAGGATTTGGTATGAAAAGTTGTCCTAAGTGTGGCAAGGGAGGCTTGACGCCTGAACAGAGAGGGGAACGATAGTTGTTGTTTCTCTTACATAAGTTATATATATATATATATATATATATATCTGTGATCATTATAAAATGTCTTTATTCCTATAATATTACAGCCCAATATATATCTTGCATGTAAACTTACAAGTCGTTGATATATTATGTTTTCGATAGAATGTGAACTGCATTAAGGCTTCTTAAACGTTGATAACGATGAAGTTAGTTGAAAAGAATTTGAGAGCCGCACAAGTTTTAGTTGCGCTTCCAATGTTATCTTTCTTTGATTCGCGTTTTCATCAGATTCTTTTGTGTGCATGCGAGAGCCTTTGATTCCAGTTCTATAACCATAAGTGGACCTCCCACGAAACTTTCCGTAGAAAGTAGTAAATACTCAGTATTACTCACAACAAGACGAGACATTCGATTCATGTTGCCTCAGCCAACATAGACAAGAGGTATAGTAAGTGGTGTACAAAGATTTGCATTGGAGTGGCGTGAGAGGAAATTAAGAAGCTTGTTCGGGGTTAGCCATGCATGTCGGGACTTGAAAGAAACGTACGGCCCAATGCTTAATGGGTATGAACAGAAGGCTCATGACTGGTCTTATGTTTCTTTCTTAATTAATCATAACTTATTATGGCTCACATAAAAACATTGAACTAGTAGTTTAAACTGAAAATGTTGAAGGTTGAACCGTAGTTAGATTGTGCGTTTTTTTTTATATAAGAAACAAAGAAAAGAAAAAAACAGAACAACGGTATCATCAGGAAGAAAAAAGGAAAAAAGAAAAACATCTTTCAAGTTTTTAATAAGTCAATATTTGTTTACTTTATAGTTCTGAAAACTTAAGATGTATTACATCAATTTTGTAAAAATTCAACTCTCTTTTAATTAATGACAACAATTTCGATAACTTCTGCAAAAAGACTAAATGCGTATGCGACGTGTAAGACAAAAAAAAAGACATTTTATACGAATTGTAACGCGATTAAATGATGTAAAGGCATTTTTTTTTTCTTAGTTTAGCGAGATGTCATGCCAAAAGTTTCCAAGAAATGAATCCCATGTTGACTCTACACAACTATTGCGTAATAAGTTTTCTTTAATTGGACCGTCGTTGTTGTAAGAAGAAGTAGAAGAAACTCGATCGTTTTAAAAAGCTTTTAAACGGACAGAACACACAAACAGAAGAAGAAGACCAAAACAAAAGTAACAACAACACATGCAAAAAAACCAATAATTCAGTTATCCAACTAATCTAATCTCGAGGGGAGAGAGAGAATGTGAGATTAAAATAAAAAAATCATAAAGAGAGAGAGAGGACACGTGGTGGTACGTGAAGGAAGTAGCGTGTGAAGAGAGTGATTGGTGAAGAGAGAGAGTACTCTCTCTCTATCTCAGATTGAAAAAAGAGACAGCTACCTACCTACACTCATCTTCTCCCTCAATCTATCTACCTACTTTCTCCAGATCTACTCTCTTCTTCTTCTTCTTTTTTAACATCTTCTCCAATTTTAGATTCTTTAACCTTTCTTTTTTATTTATTTATTTATTAATCATTCCTGCAGTAAAACAAAACAGTTAAAATCTCTCTTTAAATGATGCAATAAGAATGCTTACAAAACATATAGATGTTACAGTTAATTGTAATGTTGTCGAAATGTAAAATTACTGTTTAATGATTGTTTTTTTTACTTTATTATATTTGGCAGGTGATGTAAAAGAGCCCAAAAAAAAAAAAAAGTCAAATAACTAAAACCGTACGATCTACATCTCAAAAGAAAAAAGAAATAAAAAAGGTTAGGAAACTCGCACGTTCATCCTGTGAGAGTGTACAATCAATTTGTTTTTCTGGTTTGTTGTTGTTACAATATTCTTCTTCTTCATTTCCTTAGATCAATTTATATTTTATTTTTTTAACTTTTGGTATTATAATAATGGTTAGTTAGTTAAGTTTATTATAAATAACATTCAAAACGAAAACATCATCCTACACAGGAACTCTCTCTCTTTTCCTTCCAGATTATTTTAAAAAAAATATATATACAAACACCAAATTTCTCCAAAATACATACATACATACATACGCATAGAGATACATATAGAGATCGAAGAAGAAGAAGAACATTTAAAGAGATGGGAAGATCACCATGCTGCGAGAAAGCTCACATGAACAAAGGAGCTTGGACTAAAGAAGAAGATCAGCTTCTCGTTGATTACATCCGTAAACACGGTGAAGGCTGCTGGCGATCTCTCCCTCGCGCCGCCGGTACTTTTCACACTTCTCTTATCACATATATATATATATGTACAAGACATATATAAAGATTTGGTTTTTTGGTAATTTAGAATTACGAAACAATTGTGTGCAGGGTTACAGAGATGTGGTAAGAGTTGTAGATTGAGATGGATGAATTATCTAAGACCAGATCTAAAAAGAGGCAATTTCTCTGAAGATGAAGACGAACTCATCATCAAGCTCCATAGCTTGCTCGGTAACAAGTCAGTCTTCTTGATCTTTCTCTTCTTTCTACGCAAAAACAAATTTACAAACTTTGATTTGATATTTAAAAAGTTTGCATTTTTAAAAAAACTCTGTTTTGTTTGTTGAAGATGGTCTTTGATAGCTGGGAGATTACCAGGAAGAACAGACAACGAGATCAAAAACTATTGGAACACTCATATCAAGAGAAAGCTTCTCAGCCGTGGGATCGATCCCAACACTCACCGTCTCATCAACGACTCTGCTGCTGCGTCAGCATTAGTTGTATTGCCTCCTCCTCCTCCTCATCCTCTGTCTCTTCAAAACGACGATGTAGTTGAGCCTTTGCGTATTGATTTAGCCGGACCGGTTAAACCGGAACCGGTACTACGGGAAGAGATCGGTTTTAATAACTGTACGAGTAGTGGAACGACGTCGGAGAAGGATTTCGGGAACGAGGGCGACTGGGTGCTCAACTTGGAGCTCTCCGTCGGACCAGCAGCGACGAGTTACCATCGGTACGAGTCGAGTCGTAAGGCGAGTGTTGTTGACTCTGCTGAGTCGACTCGACGGTGGGGGTCCGAGTTGTTCGGAGGAGCTCAGAGCGATGCGGTGTGTTTGTGTTGTCGGGTTGGGTTGTTCCATAATGAGTCGTGTCGGAATTGTCGTAATTCTGATGTTCGAACCCATTAGTGTTAATTTTACATTTTGTTATGTAACGCATCAATCAAAGCTAAGATGATTAGGATTTAATTTATTTGATGGCAAAAAGAAAATAGAGCTGTCTCAAACTTGTTTCATATTATCAAAAACTTTCGTAAAAATGTATACTTGATTTTGTTAATTATTTTTTTCCTTCAATTATAAACTCAAAAATAGTAGAAATCAGGACACGTTCGAAATTTAATAAATTTCAAGAAAAATTATATACATATCTTAGTAACTTTAAAAAATTTCTTAAAGATGTAAGGAATTTAAGCTCTATATACTATTTTTAACAAAATATACGATTTATTTATGATTTGATCAAATCCTTAATTATATGATATTATTTCATCTATTTCAAAAGAGATTTTGTTATTATTTCTTTTCACAAAAAGCAAATGGGTTAATCATTGTTTGATCATCTAATTTACACATACCAGCTAAGTTTAAGTGAATGTACATCTTAATTAAATTTAACAAACTCAAGTGTTCGTATCTCGAATCGTTACTTAAAACGTGTAGTATTCCAAAAAAAAATAAAAAAAAAATACAATAAAAGTGCAGAGAGAGTATATATAATTATATATACTTATATATATTTCAATATCAATTATCAGAAATAAGAATGCATATATAACTAATTCAACCGACCTATTGAATAAAGTGTTCCTAACATTAATTAGATTTAGATATTGACCAAGTCATTTCAGCAGATGATGTGCAGAGCTAACTTTGATGTCGACGCAAAACCATACCTAAGTTTTGGTTTGGTGTCGTTGCTTTTTTTGTATGTGTTTTATTTTTCAGGTCTCGTCTTAAACTTTTTGCTATTGGCATTTATTTTCCTTCCATTTTATGATGTTTAACAGTCTACATTGTACATCCATTTATATGCTTTGCATTTGATAGCTAGAGAATAACAATATAAGGTTTTGAATGACTATTACTAGCAAATCATAATAAACTGTTAGTGCATCTAGTAAAATAAAAAATTATACCCACGAATATTAAGGTTCAGTCATGAAAATTTAAGTAGGTATAAGGATTTTTTTACTAGTAGGAAACAAATGAAATTGATCTATAGGGTTGTCAATATGAATTGTAATTTGTAATTAGTAATATTAGATGATTTGATACAAAACTGATTTTTCCACCCCAGTCGCCTTAAACATTCAAAAACTAAATTATTTATCGATCGTCTTAGGAATGTGAATGGCGAGTGTAGGTGTAGCATATAACCAAATAACATATTTACAATTGATAGCTAGATAGATTTGACAAAATAACTTTCCCGAGGGTCTTTCTTTTAAAATTACAACTAAGATCTTCGTTACGTAATGGATATATCAACACATTAATGGTTCCTTAGTCAGCAATAACAAAAAATATATTTGTTTTTACACATTAAGCTTTTGTGTTTAGTAGAAGCACGTTATCGATTTTTATTTTTATTTCGAAAATCTGAGTTATTGTATAGTTGTTGTTATGATTATAAGTTTATAATTAATAGTAGTATTAAGAAATAATCGTCACCATTATCTTAAAGCTTTTAGAGTGGACTGTGGAATGTGCCAGCTCCAATCTGGTTTCAGCATGTGGTTTCCTTAAAACAACTTTTTTTAAAAAGAAAATTTAAAGAAATTGATATATAATGAAATCGACGTTTAGGTTCTTTTAGGTAGAATCTCACCTAAAAGCTGGTTTATTAACAATATGTTTGTGCGGTTTCGTTTTACAGATATAAAATACCAAATTATCATGTGCTAATCTCTAAAAGACAAAATCTTATTACGTTTTTGAGCCATTTTTATTTATTACATGTAAAGCCCTTTTTATGCTTGTTGGTGGGACGACTAAACCTTTTTCGCTAATACACAATATTATATGACAAAATAGCATTTTTGGAAAATAAATTCATAAATGAATAATAACGATTACGTAACAGTTTTTCTATTAACATGTATATAAATAAATATCTCATTTCCACAATTCTCAATAATTCTTTTGTAAGAAAAACGGATATATATATTTTAACTATTTGTACAAAAATTTGTATTTGCCATGCAATATCTAGGACAAAAATAAATAATTCTGATTCACAATTCAATAACTTACTTATACGAAAGAGTTTTTTTTTATAAATATTTTTATAGATTTTATAAGAAGTTTACTATTCCAAAACGAAGGCAAATTAGGTCAAGAATATAAGCAGGTGAGATGGGGTAGAAGATAGATAAAAACAACATGTGAGATGTTGGGTGGTAGGTAACCGAATCTATGATCAATGAATAATGAAAAAAGGGATAATACTTGATTAAATTTATATTTTCTTACTATATATAATAACGAGAACTATATGCATTATAATGGAAATTGGATGGAATATTAATGATAGTACGAATTAATAGGAGCAAAAGTGATAATGTTGCACATGTAAGTTAGCTAGATTGAATCGCATGATCATCATTGATCTTTTTTAGCCAGCCATGCACTAGCTTCTTGTTTGTTTTATATCAATCTATACGTTAACTTCTTATACTTTTTTGTACGCATAAGTGTAAAAAGTGTCATCCTTATTTGCCAGAAATTAAATGTAATACTCTTGATCGAATGCTTTTTGAAGGTTCCGTCATATCGTAGCACTCACTCTTCAGACGAAGCCACAACACAAATTTTGTCAAAAAAAATTCAAAATGTTGAGGTAGTAGTAAATTTGTTATGTATATGGCAAAAATTATTTGTTTTCATAATTAAATGTCAAGTAAAAAGTAAATATATATATATATATATATGAAGAACGTACATATAGTTGAATCTTTGACTAAGAACACTTAATGAGAAGGGCACTATTGAAACCATGATGGATATATTTCATTGCTCTTTTTTGTTTTTGCTGTGTTTGTTTTTGTTTTTGGTCAGAAGGATAGTTCAACATTCAAGAATCTATATATAGCTCAAATGGGTTTTAAAATAGAAAAGCCATCGATCGTTATGTGTCATATAGTAATAATTAATATTCTAGCAATAGCATGCATGTTTCTGAAATGTCCCGAAGATGTATTACACACTTACTTACACCAAACAATATTATAACTCTTACAAGATAAATAAACACTAATTACTAAATACTTTGTAAAAACTACCAACTAATGGTTGAATCTTGAATGCATGGACTAGAAAGATTGGCTTATAGATATATATATCGATCGGATTGGTGGTAATGGATAAGTTTGGGTGGTCACGAGACTCAAGAAGACTTGGCGAGTCAGGAAACGAAACACAAACCTAAAAATTATAAATAAGGAGAGCTGAGGGGCCATCCCATCAACCTGACAAAAACTTAACCCTATTATTTCATTTGCATGGTTGAGAATCTCTCTTCTTCATTCATTCATTATCTCAATTTGGTCCCATGCCCTCCATGATATTTTCAATTATTACATTTCATTTCCTTCCTTTTTTTTTAAATGTCTATAATTTGTTTTGTCTGGCCCTCACAGAACATATTCTATTTATATATCTATATTTTAGATATTTTTAGTATGTTAATTGTTCTACTTCATCAAAACTCGTTCTCAGCCATACTCACAGTCACATGCATACCCTTATCAATTTTGGTTTTATACTTAGGATGAATAAGCAGAAACTTTTTTAACCAATAAGCCAATACTCATTCAAATGTTTTTAAGATATAGTATCAAAAAACTTTGAAGAAACAAAAAAAATCAAATAATATAATCGAAAACAGAGGAATTATGTTTACATTCATTGCATGTTAGCCAATTTGCATGTCATAACGGATTTACATGTCAATCCTGTTACAATAACGGATTTGTAGATAAAAGCCCATTGGGTTGGTAAATTAATCTACTAAATAAAGGCCCAATAACACGATTCCTACCTTATCATATTCTAATTACAGAAAAAATTCAAATCATATCATTACCACATCTATCTTAACATTTTTGAAATACATTTTGTCCTAAAATCTAATTTGGATTATAACCTTTTATTTTGTATTATTTACATAATCAAACCCTTACCATTTGAATAAATAACAAAACTTAAAATTAAATTTTGTAATTAACTCACAAGCAAATCGCAAAAATGGAAACAAATATTTATTACATCAAATTTTTTCCTAAACTCTCTCTTTAATAAATCGAATCTCTCTCCAATATATTTATATAATCTTATTTGTTTTTAATTTATATTATTACATAAAATAAATTATAATAAAAATACAAATTTTTTTCTACACATTTTGCAATTTAAATTTTAGAAAACGGACGCATATATATAACTCAATCGATAAAGGAAAATATATGTATAACATCTACATAAAGTATAAATTTTTAGATTATAGTTCAAACCATTATAAATACAACTAATATGTTCACCACTACAAATGAACATGAACTTTGATTTCTCAGTTATCCAAATTAAAAATTTTATTCGGTTTAATATGGTTCCTTATTTAAGAGAAATAAAACTTTTAAAAGGTTTCAAAATATTATAAATTTTATTTTATTTTTTAAAATTTGAAAGTATTATAAATATTAAAAATTTTAAAAGCTGAAAATTATAATATTTGATTTAAGTTTTATAGAATATTTAAAATATTAAAAAATTGAACTCTACAAAATTTTAAAGTATTATTAATATTTGAACTCTAAAAATATAATAAAATTGTACGTAAATATGATTGAATGGGTTTAAGTATACATAAATATGATTATATTTTTTATTACGGATTGTCTATATTTAAAATCTTTTACGGGTTAAGTTAAAATAAAAAATTTTATTTACAACAAAATTGTCTCGCGGTATATCGCGGGTTGACCATATATATCTATTAATCTACTTATAATATAAATTCAAAAAATTATATAAAATTAAAATAAAATACACACTTATAAAACTAGACTATATATACCAAGTACGAAAATGATCAACCAAACAAATATATCAAGTTATGACGGGTATATCCTAATAAATTAAACATTAACGTAAGCTTTAAAGTGCGTTTAACGATGATGTTACTTTTTCTGTATTCCCCCGCCGAATCAAACCCCTATCGCTAAATTCACTCTCCTTCTTCTTCCTCTGTATCTATAAGACATAAACAGCAACACCAAACACCAACAAAACCCTAATTTTTAAATTTTCATCTTCTTGCCTCACTCACAAGTCACAAGACTCAGAACTATCTTGAAACTAGGGTTTTATCTTATCCATTTCTCTATTTTTTCCGAGTTTCAAGGAGAAATGCTCAAAGAAGATTCTACGACGGAGCAACACTTGTTCAATCCCTCTTCTCTCCTCCACTCCGGCTAAGCCTTCTAAACCTTCTTCCTTTCCCAGAGGGGTTTTAATAGCTCCGGCCAAAAACCTTATCATCGTCTCCGTTCAATTTCTCTACCTATTCAATGCAGCAGATTACTACAATTTGTTTCTCTACTACGCCCAGTGCTGCTTTCTCGGCGTATTCGTACCAAAACCTTATCCCTAATTCGCCGCCGTCGGTTCGATTCGCGACTTGCCGATGCTCAATTGACGATAGTGGAACTCGAGCTTGGGTTAGACGAACCGGAACGAAGTCCAAATGGTTCAATTCGGGTTCCCAAGACGCGGAGGAGAAAGATTCTCCGAGTAAGCCGACGAGAACCAATCGTAGATATCGGAGTTCTAACGGCGGTGGTGGAGGATTGGTTCGTAATCCAGATTTGTTGAAAATTCCAGGAGTTGGTCCGAGGAATCAGAGAAAGCTCGTTGAAAATGGAATTGAAGGTGTTGCAGAGCTCAAGCAATTGTACAAAGATAAGGTATTGTATACAAAATTTGGAAAAAGCTTTGTGTTTCAATTGAGTGTTACAATTTTTGGTTTGATTCTCTCAGTTTTGGGAAGCTAGTCAGAAAATGGTTGAGTATCTTCAAAGCTCTGTTGGGATTAAACATCGGAACCACGCCGAGAGCATAACAACGTTCATCAAACAAAGCGTGGACGAGGAAGAACTCAAGGATTCTTCTGAGACTAAGCCAATTCCTAAGAAACGTTTGACCTTCTGTGTTGAAGGGAACATTAGTGTTGGGAAGACTACGTTTCTTCAGAGAATAGCTAATGAAACCATTGAGCTTCGTGACCTTGTTGAGATTGTTCCTGAACCTATTGATAAATGGCAGGATGTTGGACCTGACCATTTTAATATCTTAGATGCTTTCTATGCTGAGCCTGAGAGGTATGCTTATACTTTCCAGAACTATGTGTTTGTCACTCGGCTGATGCAGGAGAAAGAGTCTTCCTCTGGGATCAAACCTCTTCGGTTGATGGAGCGTTCTGTGTTTAGTGACCGAATGGTAAATTCTTCTTGGAGATTAGAGACATTTTTAGGAGAAAGACTATAGGAAAGTGATGTTTTTTTTTAATATTGATATTAGGTGTTTGTACGAGCTGTTCATGAAGCGAAATGGATGAACGAGATGGAGATAAGCATATATGATTCTTGGTTCGATCCTGTGGTTTCTTGTTTACCAGGACTTGTTCCTGATGGGTTCATTTACTTGAGGGCGAGTCCCGACACTTGTCACAAGCGGATGATGTTAAGGAAACGGGAGGAAGAAGGTGGAGTCTCGTTAAAGTACCTCCAAGATCTTCATGAGAAGCATGAGAGCTGGCTCCTTCCGTTTGAGAGCGGGAACCATGGTACATTCTCTGTTAGTAAACCACCTGTTCACATGGACAACGCTCTTCATCCTGATATAAGGGATCGCGTGTTTTACTTGGAAGGAAACCATATGCATTCTAGCATCCAGAAGGTAAATTCACTCTATAGTGCTTAGACTAGTTCATGGATTCTGGAGATTTTATTTGCTTAGACGGGTTGATTGATTTCACAGGTTCCTGCATTGGTACTTGACTGTGAACCCAATATCGACTTTAGCAGAGACATTGAAGCAAAGAGACAGTAAGTTCTCAGTTACGTTTACTCAAAACTAACACTTCAAAGTTTCCCAAATTCCTTACTCAAACAGCTTTCTCTTAATTGGCTTTTATCAAAAGGTATGCACGCCAGGTTGCAGAGTTCTTTGAATTTGTGAAACAGAAGCAAGAAACATCACCAGAAAAAGGCAATGGAAGCGACTCAAGCCCACCTCAGGTGTTGATGCCACATAATGGGGATCTTTGGATACCATCAGACGGTAATCATTTCCCGGGAGCTGCCCTACAATCTTTAGATTTAAGAAAGGCGATGTCGCTTATGACCAGATCACCGTCCTCATGATTATCGTTTTCACCACCATCCGCTGATCCTGATTTTTCTCGGCTTAAGGATCGCTAGAGATTGATTAATGAATGTCATTAGGTAATCTACCTGTCATAAGGCAAAGTTTTGTTGTTTAGGAACATCTATCATCTGGTGCTGCTTTTTTACTCTTGAGATGTAAAAAGAAAAGGATCGTTTTATTTAGTGCACGCCTTCCCGTTATGCTGTTATATACTGAACTCAACTGGGCTAAACGGAGTGCTTTTCATGGCCGAGCCACTCGATGCTTGCCAAAATTTGAGCAATAAACTAGAGCATAATAGCGTTAACGGTACTTCTCCTTTCGTGTTGATAGTAAGAGGAGGATGCAGTTTTGAGGAGAAACTCAGAAACGCAGAGTTAGCTGGTTTCAAAGCTGCCTTAGTTCATGATGATGTGCACCGCGACATCTTGACACCAAGTAAACTCATGTTTTCCTGAGGTAAATAACTCGATAATTCATCTAGTTTTCTCGACCAAAGCAAACGGAGGAAAAACTTAACACGTACGCTGCTTTGGGCCATAATGCCAAAGTACTGTTAGTTCCTAGTTTAATCAACTCTGAGTCATGGATCCTTGCTGCACCAACCATCACATTATGTGCTATCGCCATGATTGCTACATTTGCCCCTTGCAGATGACCGAGAGCTACATCTTGTCAGTCTTAGTTTATTTCCAATATTTCTTCTTTTTTTTTGTTTTGTAAATTTGTTTTTCCACTTAATTAAGGTAATGACTTCTCTAAACAAACAATAAGTACATTTCATGGCTCCTTTATTTGATGATCCAATAGCCATTCACTTATCTACAAGCTTGTTGTTAATTTGTTAACAAACATAGAAGTTAAACCATCTTTATTTGAAATACTGAATTATGTCCAAGTATATAAACAGTATCACTTGTTTTCTACAAACTATATTGGCCTTTGTAAGGCGAAAAATATGAGGTAACCAGCCAAAGAGAAAATAAGATATAAATTATGTGAAAAGAAGAAGGTTATCACTTTATCACTAAAAGAAGAAAAAAAAACGATAATACAAATTTCGTGAACTTTAATAAAACAAAATTTTAGGCGAATATTTCTTCTCAAAGAATGGACAACAAATTAACAAGTCCAAGAATAGGATCTCTTAATGACAGGTTTGGTCTGTTTATCTTCTTCCAATGAGATCATTCCAAGATGAGAAGGATCTTCCAACATCATCTTGGCTACCAAGTAACCGGCGATGGACCATGTCTGATACTTCCTCGCCTGTTTTCCGATGAACCTTCCCGATTTGCCGTCGTAGTACTCCGGCCAACCGTCCTTCAACAGCCTTGCCTCCGCCAGGTCAATTGCCCGCCTCGCTATCTGTGGCCGTCCCGTCTTTATGCACGCAGCTGTTAATAGCCACAACAACACTGCGCCGAAGAAAGTTAATCCGACAGAACAAAACAAGAACAATGATTAGCCGTACATAAAGTAAATAGGACAACTAATCAATTTATACAAGTAGGAATCTTTGACTACTGAAAACACTTTCGGCAAAGAAGCATTTGTTTTTTTTTTTCTACAATGATTTTGTTTCCAACTTTATAAATCATAAAAGTAATTTTTCACCCTTTGTTAACACATTCTTTTTTTAATTTTGTTAGTATAAAAAATTGGCTTAGTGCAAATTCAAGAAAGAAAGGAAGAGAAAATTCACCTGGCCAAGAACCTCCGTTATGGTAACTCCAACGAGTATTCTTAGGGTCACAACCAGTAACAATCCTCCACTCATGGCTCTCGATCGCCGGATGACAAATCTTAACCGGCATCTCACCCACCAGCTCCTCCCACCGCTCCTCTATCAAGTCCATGATCGCAGCCGACTGCTCAGGTGTGGCCAAAGAAGCAAGGATCGCTACACAGTTGCCAAGAGCGAACCACCTGAAGTCCATACGAGCTGGACTAACGTTTCCTATGAAGTAACCGCCACGTAGAGGCATGAAATCGAATACCCACTCAGGGATCGAGTCAGGGATGACGTTGAACTTGTTGACCGCAGTGTGCGAGTACTCCTCTGTTTTGTAACGGTAGATGTCGTTGAGCTGCTGGAAATCGAGCCAGAAATAGCTTCTCATGTGGAAGCTAAGCGCGTGTAGCCTCTTCACTATCCTCTCCATGAACTCTTTCCCTTCCGTGTCATGTTTTAGCATCGACATTGCTGATCGAAGAGCCATGAAGAATAGAGCTTGGATCTCTATCGGGTACCCGTAAACCCCCTACGCAAGATTCACTTCGTTAAACACAAATACAAACCGAACCTAAGTTTGTCTAGAGAGAACTATTATTACCATTCTCCGATCGACCATGGAGCAGCCATCAGCGCAAAGCAAAGTCGGGAAAGTGTCGAAGCCTTCGGAGAGGCAAAGAGAGAGAATGAGTCTCATTCCCTTTTGACATTCAGGTGTTTCAGCTAGTGAAGTGTCTCCAGTGGACTTGGTGTAGGCTCTGAGGAGAATGATCCACCAAAAACCTGAGTCAACCGGAGCCACTCTTCCAATGGCGCTCTCTCCAAAGTCAGCAATGACAGTATCAGTCTTCTTGATTGGATCGTGAAGGATCTTGAAGCTAGCAGGCATCGCGCCTTCGCCAAGCTTGAACCTGTCGATCTTTTTCTCTCTTCCTTGGATTTGAATTGTCTTGAGGAGGAAGTTCTTGACTATGTCTGGCTCTCCGTTCATGAGGAAAGCTAGTGCGCTTGGAACAAAGTCTCTTACGAACACCTAACCAACATTTTCCACAAAACAGAATCATTTAAAAAACAGAGCAAGGTTCAATTACGAAACACAAAAAAAGCAATACCAGAAAGAAAGAAAGAAAAAAAACAAACCTGATCATAGTTCAAGACTTCCTCAGAAGCATGGTCATAAGCAGCAATAGTACCAACGGGTTGGCCACGAAAGTAAACCAAGGAACGTCTCAAAGCATCCCAAGCCTCAGCAACCATAGGATGTGGCTCAAACGAGTTTCTAGCCGAAGAAACCGGAGTATCCCATCCGGACCTGCCTCCGGGAGAATTAAGGGTTTCGAAGATTCCCATTTCGCTGAACGACCTCTCATCGAACGATCTTTTCCGTTCAATATTTAGCCTCGGCCGGTCAAGTAACCGTGATATGTCGTCTAGCTCTGATATCGAGCTTGAAGAGTTTACTGCTTCCATTGGTATATAGATCTGGAATGAATGAATAAAGGATATATAAGTTATAACTATAAATTAATTTAAAACGTTTTGTTTTTGTTTGTTTGGAAATGATGATTAAGGAACATTAACGTAAAAAATGTTAACGATTGGATTTATCTAGATAAAAAGTAATTAAAAAACATTAGTAATCGTCATAAGTACTGTGTTCTCTTTATGTATGTAACAAAAAGGAAAAGAAAGAAAAGAATGGTACATGTATCGTGGAAACATAGATCTGAAAAGGTAAAAAAGATAAACATAAAAACGGACCTTAATTACGACGGAGAGATAATCTCCGAGCTGGTGGAGAAATGTGTAAGGGGGAGAGAGAGATGGAGAAGAAGAGAAAAAAGGAAAATGTAAGGAAGAGAAGAAGTATATATAGAGGAAAGATGAGAGAGGACGACGAACGTGGGAAGTCTCTCGTTTTTTTTTTCCTTCTTCTCTCTCTCTCTCTCATTGACTGTGGTAATGGTGGAGACAGGGAGAGAGAGATGAATGAAGCTAGAGGCTTTGGTCGTAGCGAGAAGATGATTGGAGCGTGGTATTCACGAGGAGGAAAACGACATCGTTCTTCTTTTTTCTTTTCTTTTGTGTGTGTTTGAGTCTGACATGTTTTTTTAATTTTGGCTTAATATGAATCGATTGGGTCATTGGTCTTTTCGCCGGTTCGATCGGCTTTTCTCGATTTTTGTTTCCTCTTATTATACATATTTTTGTTTTTCGCTTTTCAGGTTGAAATAGGAGTAGTATATTGTAATAATGTTGTGATAGGTTGACCCAATTGGCATAGAGTCTCTCCTCTGGTGAAGTTCAACTCATTTTTTTTTTAGTATCGGCCAAGTTGCATGCAGAAATTACCTGTTAATATACGACAATGTAATATCTGTGTATAGAACTATAGAATATGTTTGGTAAAGAAGTATATACGGGGGAATAAACTTTGGTCGTGTTGAATTCGCGATTTCCAAATTTAGGCAAGAGATGTTTTCATTACTCATTTAGTTTCTTCTCTTTTTATTCCCTCTTACTGTTGATCAAGATGATAACTAAATTTGCATGGAAAAAAAAAATACAATTGCATGAATATAAAAAACGTTGGCTATTATATATATCAATCCACGTATCAGACTAGCAGTTGTCTAACGTACAATAAGAATGTTATCCAAAAGGTTGGTGGCGGTATATATGTTAATTCAGGCTGTATATATGTTAATGTTAGTGGGTTATCATGAAAACAAAAGTTCTTAAAAAAAAAAAAAAGAAGTTCTTTTAGCTATCTTGTAAATAATCAATCATAATTGATAATTGCGTAAAACTGAGATAGTTGGTGATATTTTTACATTGCAAGTTGATCTTATAAATATACATATATAACTAATTTTGTTTTTTATATAAAGTTGATACTATCAAAGATACTAGCCCATGGATTTGGCCACCAAAAAAAAAAACATTGTCAGTGGAGGAGTTTGGCGGTGCATGCGGTTCACGTGGACGATGTAAAATCCGGATTTTTTTGTTTGTGTTATTGCTTTCAAAGAAGTCCGATCTTATTTGTTGGTGGGAGCTGAGTTGAGCTGTAAATTGACAAAACTTGCATCTATCTGCAAAAGGGAGCTTAAACCTGAACTCTCTATTTCGTGGCTAATTTTATTTTTTTGCAAATTGTATACAATTGAAAAGTTATGTGTTCTGTACTCTTTTGTTACGTACGTATTCCTCAACGGATAGATTTTTTCTTCTCTTTTTTTGGTATCCAAGATCTAGTGCATGCGTGTACGTAAATCTATGGTTTCGTAGATTTCACGTAAAGTCTTCAATGGTTGAATAAAATACGGTCCAAATTTATATTAAACTTGGGCCATTATTGGGCCTAATATTGATCTGCCTTATACGGACCCGAGTTGGCCCTTACACTCCACCGGTTCAGAACGCTGCCGTCGTGAATCGCCGCATCAGAAAAAAAGGAAATTACAAAAGCTGACGGATATTAAAAAAAGAAAAGAGAACATGAGACTGTCTCTTCCCATCAACACTCTCATAAATCTCCCAAAACCTCGGTTTCTAATTCCCTTTTCTTCTCGTTCCCTGAGCTTGGCGTTTCCTACTCCATCGGTTCATCGCGTTCCGGTGGTTTCGCCTCGTCTGTGTTGTTGTCACTGGTTCTCGACGAAGGCGATGACGAATGTTGGAGAGCAATCGATTCCTTCAGTCGAATTGAAGGAGAAGATTGAGCTCAATGAGAAAGAACGGAAAATTTTCGATCGGCTTTTAAGTACTCTCCGTTATTGTAACCTTGACACGCAGCTTCGCGTCGCCGGTGGTTGGGTCCGTGATAAGGTACTCTTCGTCACCTGGTTTGGATTCGATTAATTGGTTTATTAGCGATTGAGGTTTCTGGAATGTAACTGTATGAGTATTTTGGTTGCACTATGAGGATTTGCCATAACTTATCTTTGTTTTTTCAGCTTCTAGGGAAAGAGAGTGATGATATTGACATAGCTATTGATAATATGTCGGGAAGTGATTTTCTTGATAAGTTCAAGGAATATTTATCTTCTAGAGATGAACAAGTACAAGGCGACACTGTTATTGAAAGGTCTCGAAACTCTTCTACTTGCTTATGACTCCAAATAAGAAGGAGTACCATGGTAGGAATACGCTACAGATCTTTGATGTTAACTGGCTTATTTTGTTGGTGGTTTCAGGAACCCTGACCAATCCAAACACTTGGAGACAGCAAAGCTCCGCATTTATGACCAATGGATAGATTTTGTGAACTTGAGAAGTGAAGAATACACAGAGAATAGTCGTATTCCTACAATGGTACTCCTTCTTATTCATTGCCTATGTTGTTTGGATGTATTTGTTTGCTGTGAATGCATAACACAACCTATCCTGATTCCTGAATATCGAAACCATAGTAGTTGTTTGGTGTTGCAATGTAAAGGACCTAATTGCTTGTGCTGCTTATCTTAAAGTTTAAATTTTTCTGTTTTATTACAGAAATTTGGCACCGCAAAAGAGGATGCTTATCGTAGAGATTTAACCATAAATAGGTACACACATCTTCTCCTTGAACCAGAAGTAATACAACTATGATATCCATATATCTGAATGCAAATTGGGACATTTGTATGATTTCTTAAATTGACAGTTTATTCTACAACATCAACTCTGGCTCAGTAGAAGACCTTACTGAAAGAGGTTAGTGCATTCTTGTGTTGCCATCATTCATTCCCTTTGATGTTCAAAATAATAGTTTACAAGGAACTGATAAAATTACAGGCATCGATGACCTGAAGTCTGGAAAAATTGTTACACCCTTGCCTGCAAAAGCTACATTTCTGGATGATCCTTTGCGAGTTCTCCGGGCTATTCGCTTTGGTACTTGTTTATTCTTTCTTGTTTTTTTTTCATTATATGTCATTACCTTGCCCATTTTTGGTCGTCCATTTTGAGCTTTGGGTTGTCGTTTGTCTGTCATTCCTAATAGACTGCCATAACAGGTGCGAGGTTTGGTTTTACTCTGGATGAAGAACTAAAAGAAGCTGCTTCAAGTGAGGAAGTAAGAGTAGCTCTGGGAGAGAAAATTAGCAGAGAGCGGATTGGGAATGAAGTATTTATTTGCACTTACTTCTTGCCGGAGAAAGCTAGTTTCTATGGTGACCTCCACTTTTAGGGTTTATCGTTACACAACTTGATTCTTTGGTGCAGATTGATTTGATGATATCTGGGAATGGGCCAGTTTCGGCGGTTACCTATCTTTCTGAGTTGAAACTATTTAGGGTTGTGTTTGCTCTTCCCTCTTCAGCTGAGCCTTCACCATCAGAGAATTGTGGCAGGTTCTATCTCAACTATATTCTTAAAACTCTAACTTTGCAAACCTGGTCTTGTGACACTGCTATTCATATTTTGCAAAACTCACTCACATGTCTGCTATTTTAGCCTCTCCCAAGCCTACTTGGAAGCTATGTGGAGACTGCTTCAAACACCTGGGATAGGAAACTTCAGTGTGAGTCATTATTCTGGGGCGTTCGCTTCTTATGTAACTGCTAAAGATTGAGTTCCTTATCTTTTGATATTCAATTAGATTTGATTGGTGTCCTATCATTTTGTTTTAGGGTGAACAAACACGGCTTGCTCTGTATGCTGCTATGTTTCTCCCCTTCAGGAAAACCATTTACAAAGACAACAAGGGTAAATCGGTATGCTTTCCCTTATATATTTTGTCATCTTTTCTAGGGTTAAATAATCTGTTTTTGGTTGTCTAAACCAACAAACCTTGAGCTCTTTTTAACTTTTTCAGATTCCTGTTGTCAACCACATATTCAAATTCTCCATGAAGCGCAAGACCAGTGATGCTGAAACCGTGAGTTCTGATTATTAATGTTTAATATGTTAGGCCGTAAAATCAGTAACTAACGAACTATATGGCATTACTTGTGTTGTTTTCTCTGGCAATAACGGAAAAAACCAATTAACTTTGTACAATCAGAGCCTTCACCTGTGACATTAGATTATAGGTGTGAATGTGATGTTCAATTGCAGTGTATCTTGTTTTACCATACCTTTTTTAAGTTTGACTGCTAGACAACTTAACAGATTCATTATTATCATGATAATGAATTCCATCTTCTCTAGGTTATGAATATACATCAGACCGCAGAAAGATTTCGACCGTTGATTTGTCCCCTTGAGACGAAGAACGATGTAGGACTGGACAAGCTTGATTGGGCCGCTGATACTCTTGAGCATTGGAAGTCCCTCCCCCACAATGATGCAGTGGTCCCAGCAACTTCGAAAATAAGAGTACTCACAGGTTCTCCTCTATAGCCTTTGTAGTATTTTATTACTCCCACCTTATAAACGTAAGAAGATAAAGAAAATTACTGATATATATTAGTTAATCTGTGTCATTGATAATTGTTTAAACGACGAGTATAATGAACATTTTATAGCTGAACATATGTATAGTGAACTTATTATATCTGAACTTGTGGTGTATAATGAAGATATCATATCTGACCATATGTACTGTATATAACTAAAATGTTCTGTTTTATAACTATTTCAGGGTTTTTACTTAGGGATATTAAAGACTTCTGGCATGTTGCTCTCTTAACTTCTTTGTTGTTGTCTGCTACGGTGGACGATCAAGAAATTGGGCAATTGGACTTCCAACTGGAGAAGATGCGAGAAACTTATCTAACAGTTGAGGCAACTATCCATGAACTAGGTAAACGTTGGAATGTTTGATAAATGATAGCATGTAAGATAGACATTTCTAAGAGGAGGTAGAAGAAGCTAGGCTGTGAATGGTTATTAAGGCTCCCACTTTTTTTTATTACCAAACTCAAACTAGTAGAACTAAGAACATGAAAAGCTGATTTGAAAATTCCTGTTTATATATATCCCACATATAGAAATCTTTCTGACTTAAAAAAAGTTGAACAAGTAGGGTTGAAGAGAAAATCATTTTTAAACTCATGCTTCTATCATTTGAACTGCATCTGTCAATGTGCTAACCATTCCATATACGTAACAGTGTTTCTTTCTTAACATAACAGGTCTTGATAACATCTGGGATGTTAAACCTCTGGTGAATGGCAGGGAGATCATGCAAATTGCAGAGCTGAAGGGAGGATCTCTCATCCGTGTATGGGTAAGGCTTCCTCTCTTTTCATTGATTCCCCAATCCTCATTCTCTGAGGATTCAGAACAAATTTTTGTCGTCCTAGATCCCTGTTGGAGTTGTGCTCAGTAGAAATTGAACTTGTAGATATAGTCTCTTGCATGCCTCTGTTTCTGTGTCTTTGATCACTATATTATCAATATCAATAACTTGTAGATATTGTCTTTAGCTGTGACTAGTCCTGCAAAACCATGCAAATCACCTTCCTGAAATATCTATCATATCCTGCTTTCCACATGTGGCTATATGAAACTGTTACTTGTAATGCTAGGCAAACTCAGACTTAAACTAGATCCATAAGGTGTGATATTAAAGTAATCTCTAATTGTTGAATCATTGATCATGTCTTGCTTATCTCTATTACCTAATGTCAATTGCTCTATTTTACAGCAACAGAAACTGCTCACATGGCAGCTGGCTAACCCCAACGGCACCTCAGAGGAATGCAAGGATTGGATGAGAGAAATCAAAGCAAAACGACAAAGGACAGAGTGACTTCAGAATCTAGTGGCTAGTTGTGCTCTGTAGTCTTATTAAACCTGCTAACATTGTAGATTAGTCAAAAGTCAAAATTCAGATGTCTCAACATTTTGGCAAATTCTTTATCAGTCATAGGCTCATCTCTAGCAGTTTAGCTATGTGTTTTTTATGTAACAAAACAGATTCGAGCAAAAAAAATTGAAAGAATGATAAC
This sequence comes from Capsella rubella, assembly GCF_000375325.1. Lineage (NCBI taxonomy): Eukaryota > Viridiplantae > Streptophyta > Magnoliopsida > Brassicales > Brassicaceae > Capsella > Capsella rubella. Next base: position 7,997,606 of record NW_006238923.1, read on the forward strand.
AAACATAAATCGAGGTGTATACATATCAAATCATCATCAGATGTTATTCTTGACATCCAAAAGCATAAAAATCCTACATGAACCAAAGCGGACTGGACCGCACCTAGAGAGACAGATTCTTCTATGTGTCTGTTGCAAGCTCGGTCTAACAGTCTGGAAGCGAGTGTGTAGAGGCAAAAGGGGAGAATGTATTTGCTGTATAATTGCAACGCGGATGATTTCTCGAACTGACTAATCCAGGAGATGCATTGCTTGGGTATGGCCGGTATGGTGACCTGTCGATAGCGTTGAGAGGGGACATAGTCGAATAACCAAGTGAATGTAAAGACTTCATACACATGTATGATCCCTGTGATGATGACTGCAATGGTGAGGCTTGTCGCCTGAGATTCTCAGAGATACGACTGACATTTATTGGGGAAGGCTGGCTGCGGTGAGAGGACAACCTGACAAATTGTTGAATGTAGGACGAGCTCACATGTGTTGGAGAGAAAGAAACTGAGGATCCCAAAGGAGGAGGGTCTATACACACTACAGATGATGATGCAATTGAAGAGCTGAGCAACGGTGTTCTCTCTGTGGCTGGTGGCTCATCTGTGCTCCTTTTTGCATCCCGTTTGCACACTGGACAAAACGTTCTCCATGATATAAGCCACGAGTCTACGCAAGCGACATGAAACTCTGAAAAAAACACCATTAGAATCATAGAATCAGAAGTTTTGTTGTAAAGCTGAGATAGGGTTAAATCTCATATATACTCAACTGTGGCCGCAAGGTAAGACCCTGAGCTTGTCCCCAACATTGTAGTCTTCAAGGCAGATAGCGCAAGAGGAGCCAGTGGTGGTGTCATCTTTCGCACAAGTGAATGTAACACTTGGCATTTCTTTCACCATTCCACGGCTCATCCCATTGAATTGAGATATAGAGTTGCTATGTGGTGTGCAACATCTATAGACGCAGACACAAGCGGCCATAACACCACACATAGCCAGGGACAAGAGCAATGCTATGGTAGCGCACAGCGACCACAGCGAGTCCTTTGAATCAGGAACCAACATGACTTCAGTTTCCGCCAAACCAGCGTACTTCTTGAGAGTTTCTCCTGCTGCATTCCTCACAAAAACCGCTTGAATCTGTATCCCGTCCGAGTCTCCTCCCACTTAAAAAAAGAATTCCAAAATCAAGATTTATAGCATCGATTCAAGATTTAGAGACTTTTTTTATACCTAGCATACAATACACATAGAGAGGCATGAGTTTACTTGGGAATAAGAAATTGCTGTCCACATTGTCATAGACAATGGCAGCCTTGAAACCGCTTCTTTGCGCATTTCTGACTTTGTACTCAAAACTGCAGCCTCCTCTTCTGATCAACACAAAAGGGGAAGTACCATTAGCTCTCTGCTCCGGTTTATTCCTCATGTTTCCGCAAGCGTCGAGAGGCTCAGCCACGTAAACCACTCCGGCCTTCACCGTATTCACTAATGGAGCTGCAACATGGAACTTCATCACGATCAACAAATTTTTTAACTAGAATAAATATTACCCTACTCACTGAAAACATATAAACAAATCCAAAATTGCTAAACGGACAAAGACGTAACAAAGGATTGAGAGAGACACTCACAGAAGCTAGCTTCCATGTCGACAAAAGAGCGAGTGTTATTGTTGGAATCAACCAAAATGACTTGGCCTGCTTCTACACATGGAACAATGAAAAGGTGTGATATTGTAAGGAGTAGCAGAGCAACAAGATTCATCGTCTCTACGTTCACAATTCCACACAGCATCGATTTGAAGAGTTAAACATAATCATAATCTTTTCTTTTGGTCAACTAATATAATCATAATCTTATGTTCGTCAATCAATATTCAAACTTCCAGTGAAATCATAAGTTATTCAATGGTTTTTAAATGGAAACTCAAATTTGGCAATATGCAATTAATGACTTCGATAAACTTTGAAGATTTTCTATAGTAATGACATATGAAAAGGACAATTTTGAATAAGTATATATAGTATTTTCTGTCAAAAAAAAAGAATAAGTATATAGTATAAATTATTTTGTTGACAACACATATATAGTATATTTTCATTTTTGAACATTTTTATTATTACTTCTTAAAGCTATTATATAGTAAAAATCTAGCTATACAGATTTGAGAATGATTAAAATTATATAACCCAAACCACCTTCACTTAATC
>NW_006238923.1:7999911-8096786 GCF_000375325.1 Capsella rubella
AATATATATATATATATATATATATATATATATATATATTCAGCAACGTTTGTTTATAATGAACAGAAAGAAGAAAAAAAAAACACACTTTTATTAGCTAATTAAGCACTTGGTTTAATAAATGTGTTTTGTATTTTTGGATCAAATAACACCAAAACATTGGGGGAGGACATCGTTCTAAATACCAAAATTTGCTAATATCTTCAAAAGTTGCTTGAAAGTGCCAATATAGACGTTGAGGTAATGATGTTTCATCCTTTTAGCGTTTGGCTAGATTTGTCTTCCACCTTCATGAATATCATGCATGATCTATAACAAAGTTCGTTCAACAGCAAATGTAAAATGCTTTGTAACTATTAACTTATTTCTTAAACCTTCGTTGGAATTGTAAAGCATTGTATTGATTACTATGGGTCCTCCAAAAAATAATTTCATGTAAACTGTGTATAAATATATATTGACATGAGGGAACTTGAAGGGGTGAATATCAATAAATAAGAATCCCATCATTTGTAGATATTGTCTGTAGTTGGCAATGAAACTTCTCATTTATGCACTCCCATCACTTCCATATAATTCATATTTATAAATATCATTTCATATATATGACCGACTTAACATAGGAAATAATAATCGAGAATATACCTTCATATTGTCTTTTAGAATAATCAAGAAAAATTGATAAATTTCGCTTTACCTAATTGAAAAGAGTAAAACTGTATAATTGACTGACATGAATGACCCACAAACAAAAATCGATTGTTCCTAAACAGTCCAATAATTCCACATATCTATGATACAAATTAATTTGATCAAACATTCAAGTATTAGCTCTATAGTCTTTAGTCTGTGGTCTATATACTCTACACAAATACTAATTACGATTTTAATTGAAGTCTCTTTGCAGATGATCATTTTTCTTCCTAAATGGTTTCAAATTAAAAGTGCATTGATCACTCTCACTAACAATCGTTTGTGTATCATTAGTCAACTTATCAATTTGGATTTAAAAATTTGCTGTTTTTTCACATCTTTTCTTTTCTCTCTCACATACACATAGTGACACATATGTTTTTCGTTTGTTTTGTTTGAACACATACATACGTGATTACGTGTTATCAAGAAAACTTCAAATATCAAAATCTTCTATATTTATCTTAATTTACTTCAAATATTTCGATAACGTTAATTTCTTTCAAAGAATTAGGGAAAACCCGAAGATATACCACACATACATTGCATGTAGCACCTAAATAAAGTACGTAACTGGTTACATGTAGCTTTCAGAATTTATCGTCGGTGTACAAACCCAAATGGTAAAAAAACTATACATAATTACATTATATATGTCACGCTCGCGAAATAAAGAAATGCATGGAGCAATACAATACATAAATAAAACGCACTAATACACTAATACTCTTTTATATATACTAATAATAGAAACGAACATACTTATTTACGTAAGTTTAATTGCATAATTATTATCTTTATTCAAAATTTTATATATTTAGTTTACCATCGACGGAGTTGATAAATCACCGGCGACGACGACGAGTGCTGAGAATAAGATGATCGTATGAAGCAACTCGGTCGGTGGACCTCGGGAGATAAACAATGGATTCAGAAACTGCACAAGCTCTTCTACAAGAAGCGTAAAGATTCAGTAACTTGATGCTGTTGCTCTTCCTCAAAACCTTCCTTGATTCACCTCCGGTGTTATGTTCTCCGTCTGCAGTGGCGCCTTTTGAACATTCTACCAATGCTGCCGTGAAGGGATCTCTCATGGCCGCCGCAGGGGACGTGTTCTTTTTACGTCTGGTGTTGGGGCTATGGTTACCCCGGTGAGGAGGGAGAGGCAAGAGGTTGTTTGATGATTCGTTTTTGCGGTGATATGGGAACTCTTTAGGTTCTCCGGGAAGCTTTTCCCATGAAAATGGGACGCCAAGGGGATGGAGAGGAGTTGCCGGAGAGCTTCCGGAGACTAGGAGGGAACTGAAGGACGAGGAAGAGAGTGATCTCCGGGAAGAACTTTTAACCGTCGAGGAGAGTTCGACCGAGTCGGATCGTCTTATTCGTCTAGGAGTAATTTGGGTCTTCGAGGAAGTATCCATCTGACAAGAATCTTAGTTTCGGACTATAGAGTTTTGATCTCTTGTATAACTTTGGATGGTAAGGACATAATTGATGATATGGTTGCAAACTTGCAATAGAGAGGACAGATTTGTCGTGGGCTAAGTTTTTTTGGTAAAATGTATGAAGTGGAGATATATAACATTTTGAAGTTTATACTTATATTTTTTTGAGTCTTTTGTTTCTATATTTTTTTTTATAAAAATTTAACCCAAAAGAAATTGGAATTTCACCCCATGGGTCCTTTCCTCACAGTTCTACCGTAGAACTTCTACGTAAGTTCTTCCCAATCTCATGATGATCTTATTCATAAACGACATTGCATTCAATTTGATTTAGTTAGAACAATGGATACTATTTTTATTAGGTGAGAAATCAATTAGTTTATGGTGTTCAAACGGCTAACTTGTCCCATTTTAATCTATTTGGCTGTTCATTGTGATCACAAATTTCACGCAAATCAGAAAGAGAAACAAATTAGTAATTCGTTATACTACATGCAATAGATGGGCCTCATGAAGGATGCAGCTTATTGGATCTGACCCATTATACCTTATAAAAGCCCTTTAAATCAACAACTTGTACATCATTAATTTGATATCTCCTCTCGTGTCATTTTCCTTTCTCCCTCACAATTAATGTCTCCATAGCAATTTGCACGCTGTGTTTTTGTCTTTACGTATCTTTTGACTCGTCTTAGTTTCCAAAGTTTCTGCCTAGACATGCCTCTTTCTATACATATTAACTGGTCAAGTACGTTTGTCTCGAAACGTGTGTCGTCAAAATATAAGTCACACACATTACGTACTGAAATACATTATAATTACATCCATCTCATATCTTGTAATGTAAATTTACTCTCAACGAACTAGGTTTGTGTTTAACTTCCTCTTCCATGCATACTAATTACTACTACTCCATATATGTCTTCCAAAAAAGAGGCACCAGTCAAAACTGTAGCATCAAGCTCCAACACTTTACAGCAAAACACAATCTATAATCTGTGATTTATCCAAACAAAAACCTGTGATTTGTGTTTTGTCCAGCGATGAAAGTCTATGCATGTGATCTCTCTATCCAACAGGACAAGAAAAAAGAGAGGAAAAATCGAAAAAAGTATCTGAAATGGTGTCTATATAAAGAATCATTCACAGCTCCTATCTTCTTCACGCACTACTTCAAAACCTCGAAAAGAAACACTGACAAAGAAAGATGAAGAAGATGAATGTGGTGGCTTTTGTGACGATCATCTCTTATCTTCTGCTTTCTCAGGTAAAATGTTTCAAATCATTTTCAAGATTTAGCTTCTCTCTGCTCTGCTTCGGACAAACCAAATAGAAACAATGAAATAATTTCTATGTCCTTCACAGGCACTTGCAGAGTTGTCTTCATCCAGCAACGCTGCTGAAATGTCCTCTGCTTCTCAGGTAATAAAAACATATCAAACAGACTTTTCAGAGAGTTAAACTTAGTAAACTTAAACTTCTTTTGTTCTTATAGATTCAGACGAACGACGAGAATCAAGCAGCAGCGTTCAAGAGAACACACCATCGTCCACGCTTCAGTTAGTCTCCTATTTTTACACTTTCATCCTCTGTTTTCAGTTCTCTTAAATTGAACTACAGCTTCTGATCATTTCATGATCCAATTTTTTTTATAGATTGTGGGTATGCATGCGCAAGGAGATGCAGAGAGACGTCAAGGAAGAAAGTGTGTTACAGAGCTTGTGGAAGTTGCTGTGCCAAGTGTCAGTGTGTGCCCCCGGGAACCTCCGGAAACACAGCAGCATGTCCTTGCTACGCCAATCTCCGTACACATGGCAATAAACTCAAGTGTCCTTAAAAGACTATAAAAACACTAAATATATGTGTGCTCTCATCTTCTGATTATGTATGTTTATTCTTTTGTTATTGCATGTGTGACCTTTATTCCAATTATCTTTACATTATTCAACTTAAAAACTTGTAACGATGATGAATAAATAAGATGAGTGATTTTATTAGTTACCAAGTTTTAGACGTGTGGTTTTTATCCCACTGCATACGATATAAAACATCATTTGACTTGTTAAAAAAAAAAAAGAAACATCATTTGACATATACTCGATTTCGGAGATTCCAGTTCCACTAAGACAAAACAAAACAACAAAGTTTCATTTTCATATTAACATAAAATCTCCTTACACATTACCAAACCAAAAAAAAAAAAAAAAACAAGAGGGAGAGAGACCAACGGCTCTTGGTTCGAGTTCACTTCTTGCTTTAGCCGTCACCGTTTCTTAGACTTAACCGCCACCACGCCTTTATAGAGCTTCACACGATCTTTCAACGCATCTCGCCGAGGCCGAGCCACCTTATTGTTTGGATCAAACAACAAGACCTCTTCAAACGCTTTCAATGCCGAAGGCAACTCCTTTTTCTTCTCATAAGCATCCCCAAGGTTGTTCCAAGCCGTTACATAACCTGGCTGAATCTTCACTGCCATTTCAAACTGAGCGATTCCTTTGTCGAGTTTATCCTCTCGAACATAACTCACTCCAAGTGCGTTATAGACCTGTCTTGATAGTTGTATTTCCAATGTCAATTGTTTTTTTTACTTGCTGGGTGAGGTATGTGTGTTAAAAATCTACATTACCTGGGCAAGATCTTGATCATCACCGTCCCATTTCTGGATGGCTTGTTGCAAAAACTTGTTGGCTGCAGGATAAAATTTCCTCCGCAGCATCACTGCACCGAGCTCGAAGAGCTCTGTTGCACTTGCATCGCCACTCCTAACTTGCTCCTTCAGATTATAAGAAACATAGCATCCAGATTTGATCAAATTAACAAAAAAATTGAGCAAGCATGGCTACTTGAATCAGTCTAACGTTCATAATGTCCGGATTTATCAGGTTTCCATATTGAATTCAAAACTTTCTGATTTCCATAATGTCTTAAAAGATTAGAGACAGACAATGATACGAGAGACGCCAATATTATTTCTTCAATTCTATTCTTCACTCTCTGGACTCTTTCAGTTCAGTTACTTAGCCTACTGTTTTCTACCGCAATCTTGGATATGCAATACCTGCAATTCTTTAGCGGAGAGGTCAAGTTCTCTACGCACAAGTACTTGACGGATCACATAGAAAGTACCAACTCCAAGCAAACCCAGTAGTAACAGCAAGTAAGAAAGCTGAATACTAAGTTCAAATAACTCCCCAACTTCATAAATCGGTTCAGGCTTTATGATTTCTGCTGCAGCTGCCAACTGTGGATGAGCAGAAATCATCAACATGCTCTGCCCTAGCAGAAAGGTGAATCCTTTGATTGGTAGCTTCTTCAAGGAAGCTTTGTTCAAAGCTGGTAAACCTCTAGCAGGAACTTCTGCAGACATCAATTAGAAATTAGAGATCCACCTATGATGAGAGTACAAAGACATCTAAATCCATCAAATCTAGTGAATTACATATACATCTTAATAGTATCCATATCAAAAATCAAAATTTGGAAAATAGTTTCAGATGCATATGGATTTAAGACTGTTTAAGAGATTAAAGTCCTAAACTTTTGCAAATTTCTCCCCCAAAAAACACACCTATGTATTGCTACAAAGTAAATGTGGCACAATAACATTTGAATGTATAGAAAAGTATGAAGCTTTAAGCAGGGAAGAAGAAAGAAGTGTAAGTACCATGAAAAGATCGAATGGCCAAAGTCCTTCCATGTATCTGCCTTCATCCACAAGTTCAAAAACATGGAGGAAGATTAGCAAGTTCATGAACAAGTCTCAACCATCCCACCACAAGAGAAACAGTGGAAAGTGATAAATGAAAAGCCAACACAATTTCAACAATAGAAAGCTCAAAATTTTGATTCTGTTCTTGTCCAGATTCCACATAATCTACTATGGTTCCGAGTATTTCATAAACCAATCGAGTCACTACGAATTAAGATCCTCAAATGGTAAAACAAAAACAGAGGAAAGTCCTAGAATAAACTGAGATTAGCAACTACGGCTAATGATGATGCGAAAGAGAGCAACGTGGAGTGTTTACCTGAAGAGAAATCTTCTTGGGCGAGGCAGAGGAAGGGAGAATCTGAGAATGGTGAAGATAGAGACGGTGAATTGGAGGAGATGAAGAAGATAGTGTATGGAGAAGCATGTTCGATTCGAACATAAAGGGTCACTGAAGTTTTTTGTTTTTCTTTCCGATGAGATGATTAATCTCAAAAGTCTGAAATCAAAATCGTGCTTGTGAGAGGAGAGTGTTTGTGTTTGTTTTGCTCTCAAGAAGATAGAAGCAAGTTGGGAAGAAGAAGATAAGGCCCACGTTGCTCTTCCAATTTCCGGTTTAGTTCATTCCGGTTTGATTCTACATTATTTCATTATTCGGTTTAGGTTATTTTTTTTATTTTTTATACTGACATCAATTGTAGAGGATAAGCCAATTACCCAATCAAGTTACAATTCATGCGATATACTAGAGATATTAAAATTGATGCTGCTTAATTTATTTTCTGTTAAAAAAAAAACTAATTATTTCACCCTAGATTCAACTTTAGCTTTATACTATTACATATTTGTTGAGAGAAGTAAAAACTAAACTAATACTAAAACTTCATTTGATACATGTATCTAAAATATGGTAAACATCTAAAAATTAAAACTTAAAATAACGTACTATTATTTTATTTTATCTAAAAACTTATCATACTTTGGAGAAGAAGACGTATCATACTTTTGACCAATAAGCTTACCAAACTATGTACATTGATCAAGTTATTTCATAATCCGAGCTAGTTTAACCATAGGGAATGGGGAAATCAGGTTACCAAATGTGAAAACCAATACATTATCTATAAAGAGAAGATATGGAAATGTTTTAGATTGTTGTTTTATTATTTCTTAAGAAAAATGTTTTAGATCGTTTACATACTCTTGTTGTAGATTATGAAGTATTACCAAAACAATGATGTCGTAATATTGAAGCCAAATGAAAATTAAAAAGTAAAATGTACTCCAAATGAAAATTCAGTTACAGAGGAAAAAAAAAAAAAGGAACATAGTGGGTTTAGGTAAAATACAAACCAACCCAATGAGTTTTTCAATTTCCTTTTTTTTTTTTTTTCTTTTCTTTATGTAGGATTTTGCACAATACTACTGTCTTATGAGAGAAATTAAAGAGAGCCAAATAAAGCACAACTAAAATTCAATGAAATCCCATAGTAGCTTTGAACGCAGGAGCATCCGGTGGCGGTGAAGGCAACACCGTTAACGCCAATATGCCACTCACCGCTGCTGCAATCGCTCCTAACACAAACGCCGGAATGTTTCCACCACCGAATAGTTCGTCGAATGGTCCACCTCCCACTGATACCACCATCTAACATCATTTTAACCCCAACCAAAAACAGTTAGTCATGACATTTTTTTCTTCTTTCTAAAATTAAAATAAGTAAAACTAATTAATTTTCAAATGGGCTAACCTGAGGGACGACAATGGCCAAATTCAGAACACCTAGGGAAAGTCCTGTGGAAGGTAAAAGATATACAAAAGAATTTAGTTTAAAACTATGTAATTCAAGATTTACAATATGGTATATTTCGTATGGTGAAATGAAAACCGCATATATTAATGTTGGTTACTGCTTATGGAATCATTTATCTCAATAAGTTATTTAAATCACGAATCTGCACGTATTAAATGCTTCTTTTTTAGCTTTTTTTTTAGGTCCCAACACTTTTAAGAAGATTTGTCGACTTGGATTATCCAAAACAAAAATGGTAACTTTAGATTAAAATATAAAAGCAACTCAAAAGTAGAAAAAAATTTACCTTGGCCGGCACCGGAATTGGTTGAAAATATGGAAGCTAGTGCAAATGGGATACTAAACGTAATCTGCAATTAATTTAACAAAATTTAGAAAACTTTTTGGTCAAACTATATGTTCTTTTAATATAGTTTCTTTCTGAACTAACGACAAATCATACAAATAATAAAATAACTAGCCAATGAATAATATAATAGTAACGGTAAAAAATAACCGAAAAAAAAAAGAAAAACAGAGAGGGAGAGAGATGACACTTACGGCTTGGGGAATACCGAGGATGGCGAAGAGAGTTAAAGCACCAGCTGTGACGTTACCAGGTGGTCCTGTCTTAGCGCCGCCGTGATCTCGTCGGTGGTTCTCGGCCTGTTTCGTAACAAGAACCGTCATGGCTAAGCAGATGGCGAGGATGAAGTTAACAATCCCCCAAAGCCTTTTGGCTCCTCCCAGTTTACGACCAACCCATTCAACACCAAGAGACATGAAACCAAGAACAATAGCGTTAAGCATAAGCCCCAACGCACCAGCTCTGACTCCGTCGTTGTAAAGCTTCTTAGAGGCTGCGGATGCGGTTGCGTCTGAGTTTCCTCCGTACACCTCACGGCCCATCCAGTCAGTGTCGAAGAGGAGGAAAGGGAACCAAGCGATCCAGTTTAGTGCTGTGACTATAAGAAGCATCCACATCGGTCTCTTTAGTTCCTTGAAGGCTCCGAAGATTTCTCCGAAAAACGGAACGTTCGAGGGTTTCCCATCGGCTGTTGGCTCCGGCGTCCATGGCTTCTCCTTCACGTAACAGAGAGATACGAAAGTGACCAAGAGGAGAAGCGTTATGGATAGGAAGAAACACGTTTTCAGGTTGGCGCAGTAGAGATCGCATGACTCGGTCATGGTGAAAGGCACAACTTTGTAGAGGTTTCTGTAAGACCCCGCAGCGTAACCAAGAACGTTTCCGACCGCCATGAAAAACGAGAAAAACGCGTTTGCGGTTCGCGTTTTCTTAGCGTTTCCGGCTGACAAATCAGCCAAGAAAGCTCTGCAGGGTCCTTGCAAGGTGTTGTTAGCCACGTCAAGAATCCAAAACCCGAGAGCGAAGATCGCTATAGCTCGAGTCCTCGGCGGTTTGTTAAGCTGATCACCCATGCTGTGACCTATATCGGCGGCGTAACCGATAAGGAAAACAGCAACGGTGACTAAACCGGCTCCGGCGACGATGAAAGGACGACGACGGCCGAATCTTGAGGTGCAACGGTCACTGTGGTAACCAACGATAGGCTGAACAAGCATACCGGAGATTGGTCCACAGAGCCAAATCAGAGAAGCCCATTTATGTGGGATTCCGAGTAGCTGGACGTAAGGAGTCAACAGAGATAACTGTAAAGCCCAACCGAACTGTACACCGGCTGCTATCGAAGCCACCGATATGATCTTCCGGAGCCGCTCAGGCTGATCTAACTCAGCCGTCTGCGTTTCCAACGCTCCCACACCGTTTGCGGCTTTCTCCATCGGGTGGCCGACCATGTTTTGACCAATCAAGAAAGTAAAAAAACAAGTTTTATAAAATTTTCCGGTGGCTCTTGCGGTGGTTTGTAGTGGTGGAGGAAGAGGAAGAGTGGATAGGTATTTATAGGAAAACAAGGATAGGATTTATCCAAAGAAGAGACAGTGAAGAGAAGAGAACCTTGAGAAGGCATACATAGAAAAGAGAAAAACACAGAGCTGTCTCTTTAGTGTAGGGTACCTTAATGACACGTGTCTCTCTTACATTAATTTTGTTTCTGTCTTGTATTTATTTAGTTTCTTCTTCTTCTTTTATATCGTCATATATTTAATTTCTTTTTTTGGAACTTAAATCAATTTAGATTTTACCTTCTTCACCCTTTACTATATACTGATATGGACGTTCGATTCTCTCTCACACTTTTATTTTAGGGATTTCCAATTTGTAATATTTTAGTGATGAAAACTAAATGAGAATATTGTTTAAAAAAAATAAAACTACGAAACTTTAAATTTGGATAGAGAAAAGTCAGAAATAATATGGTATGGGCATATACTATGTTGATAGTTATATTCGGATTGATATTTCTTGTGATTTTTAAATTAGGTAAAGAGAACAAAAAGAAGAATATTAACTTTCGAATTTCGATCCGAGCGAGTGGCACTAGAATAATATTCTGATAAAACTATATACTATTATTGTTTTATTTTCAGACGAAAGCTTAATAATTGTAAGATAATATATCAAATCATTATATAAGAGATATATATATCAAATAATTGAAATTCTCTTTTTTCTCAAAAAAATAAATCTAACAGAGTTTTATAGATATCTAAATCTTGGATAAACAAAAAAATTTGAGGACAGTTTTGTAACTTTATTTTCAACTCTTCTACTATTTATTTTATACAGCGTGATGATGATACAATTGTTTCATAAAAATGCCAATCAAAGGAACGAAATGTATCAAAACACTTCGAAATATATCAACATAATTGGCGTGTGCTAATTTTGCATGCATATAATCCTTAATTTTGATTTATATATATGCTCTTAAACTAAAATATATGTAGTGTGAAGAGAATAAAGAGAGGAGAATAATGTAGTACCATGCATTAGGCAAAATTACATAAGAAAAGCAGCTACATAAAAGAGGTTTGTCTTAAATTATGAAGACATATTGACTTTTATCTTCTCTGATCCACAAGTTAAACGAAGATAAGCTAGCTCACATTATCTGATGGTTGTTATTAAGATCACAATTGTCAATTTCTTCCGTTACTTCTCAAGTCTCGAACCTACTACTACTACTACTACTACATGCAACAATCTTGTGGACGACTTGACCACTGCTAATAAATAGACGATGTAAAACAGTAATATATGTATATATTCCCCAAGTATATACACTATCTATATGATTATATTTATCAATTTTTTTTAAAATTATTATCTAATAATATCTTAAATAAAACTTTTGTTGCTTTTATTCATGAATATATTTTTCTTCACATCCTAATTTCTTAAATAATATCAGTGCGATTGTTAAAATAGAAGTGTTTAAATACATATGGCATAGTGGAAAACTGGAAATGGAGATAAATTCAACACTAGTATATATATGAAAAGACATATAACCTGTTACGAACAACCAAAACCAATTAGTTTTTAAGTTAGTCTTGTGTTGCAATCATATATAGTTTTGTCCACATACAAGCTATTTTCAAATACATTGTTATTTGTTTGTCCATTTTTCAAAGTATAACATATATGTTTTCTATAGATATTAAAAAAATAAAAATGGAAGTTTAAAAATGAATAAAGAACATTGCATCCACTAACAATGATCCAACACATAAAAGGGGAAAAACCAATTTGACGAAGTCTGGTAAATGTCTCCCACAAAAACAAAGTGGATTCTGTATCATTGCAGTTCATATGCTAATGATTTCATGGTCCATTAAAATAAACTGTGTGTGTGTGAAATTATTATGTAATGGAACCATATTTTTATTTCTGAAAATAGCTTCAAATTTTAGTGGCCTTTTACTTTATTTTTGGGGGGTAAGTGATTATAGTTTTATTAATTCCAAAACATTAGGGTCGGGGATTGGGACCCCAAAAGAAGGTTGTAGTTAGTTTGCGTGAAAAGATTTGTGCTTTGTTCCATCATTATGCATCCGTAGTTGATATTGACTCGGCAACATGTGTTTTGTTGCCTCGATTCTCTATTTTATTTTCTTCTTAGCTTTAGATATTACATTTAAACTTCCATCGTAAATGATCTTACATGTAATATCATGATTAGAATCTATGAGAAGGGCCAACATTTAACCCACGATACCATAATAATCTTTGTTTAATATCATTCGAATAATAAAATGAATAATAACTTAACTAATTGAGACGAAGAATATTTATTAAATGTAATATCAAGATTTTTGAATCCGATAATCGTGACATTATTGAATTCTAAATTTCTAATTATCTAAGGCTTGAGTACTCGAATGTATATATGTATTTCACTAGAAAATGAGGATGATTTAGTACAATTTATGAGATATTCATAATCTGTATCGCAAACATGAATTTTCATGTTTCAGTCATCCACATTGAAAGGTAGAAGAAAACAAGGCTTAAAAAATACTCAAAAGTAGGGCAAACGTAAAGAATAAACTACTGCAATATACTTCAAAAAAGACATGAGAATTATTAACTTGAAAAAAAAATAGGACCGAAAGAGTAAAGACTAAATATATTTTCGAGAAAAAAGTTACAGATAATTCATTAATTTATAACTCAGAGATTTCGAGTGACGTGGTGCTGATCAGTTCTAGGGATCAACAATCAATCTCGTGGCATTAATGGAATAAAGGATCGAAGAAAGTTTTTTATATTATTTTTGAAGTTGTTTTTTGGCTAATTGACCATTGTAACTATCCATTGAACGATTTTAATTTAAGTAACGGCTACTCTAATTTAGTACTAGTATTTTATTTATGTGGTTCAACAACATTTTTACGTTATGCAACTTTTAAGTTTATCAATTATTATTATATGTTTTACGTGCGTTGGAATTAGTAAGATCTCAGTTATTCTCAGTTCTTTTTGGTTGACAAATTCGTCGTTTAGCTATTATGACAGAAGCTTCTCATTTTTTTTCCAACTCTTGCATGGTCCGATACTCCCTATGCTATATACTAAACGACGATGAATTAGAAGAATACTAGCTAGCTTCTTAGTATTAATTATAATGACAAGCTTTGGAAACACACCCCTGTCCGTAAAATAAGGTCTTTGAGATAAATTAAAGTCGCAAAGACTTGTGTTTGAGTTTTTTTTTTTTTTTTGTAAGTACTATTTCAAACAAGGAAAAAGTAACACACCAAACGATTATAATCATAACAAAAGGGAGATCACAGCTAATAATATATATTTTTTAAAAAGATAGAAAGAAGAGAGACTAAAACACAAATTAAGATATTAATAATTATTTCAAGAAAAGATTGTAGTGGTCGGTAGAAAAAGAATAATTAACAAATAAATAAGTTTTTTTCTGAGAAACAAAAGAAATACATAAAGAGAATGACACGTCGTCGTAGCTAACGGGAAGAGTGAAAAGTTCTCACGCGTATAGTATCAACGAAGAAGAAGGTTACGTACGTGAGTGACTCAATTAGTCAAAGAAAGAGAAATTTTAGAGTGTGGTGTGGTTGTGGTTGTGGTCTATATCGTGGAAGACTTCGTTGACTCTTTGTGTCCTTACTCCTAAGTTAACGGTTAACGGACAAAGTCTTCTTGTTTTATTTCAGATGTTCGTGTATGTGTACACACTGACACAAACACACACACACACAGAGGTGATGTAAGTTACGTTTTCAGTTTCGTTTCGGTCTTAATTAATCTAAAAGTGAGTAAGCTGAAGCCATCTAAATCGTGTGGTTGATTTTTTCTAGAGTTCATTTACATTTTTGGTTGTTGTGACTTTTTTGAGCAGAGTTGAGATTCGTTAACATTTTTCCCGGAAAACATATACAAATGTCGCATGAGTTTTGTTTACTTTTTACTGTTACTCTATGCATTTTTCAGTACTACCATCTTCATATTTTACGTTTGATAAAATGGACACGTACGTAAATGTCATCACTATTCATTCCTACTACCATCGGCAAAATTACTTGGAGGACTATTAAACATTCAATATAAACAGGGGATCGTACAAAAATACAATTTTTTAGAACAAATTTTACGAATATGTCATATTTGCTAGAATCTTACAGATTTGTCATTTTTGAATATATATATATATATATATATATATAAGGTTAAAATACATATTTTATAATATATACTAAACCTTAAAAACAATTGAAACCGATTAAATCCAGACATAACCAATAAAACACATGTTTAATCGTATTTTTCTAATTAAAAAAATATCAAATCTATAAAATTTGATCAATAATAGCAAATCCACAAAATCACAAAAATAGTAGACTATAAATGATTCATGTAAATCATGCCAAACTGAAATATAACCACAGCTTTCGATACAACAACGTTGGTATCAATTAACTTTTTTTTTTCAAAAAAATTAATACCAACCAAATCTCTTTCAAATCATCAGCAAAAAAGGTATTAAAATCTAACCAAGTAAAGAATCTCCACTTTATTTTCAATTTTTTTTTTTTTTTTCCTGTAGTTGAGCAATTTCCAGATCCATCGAACCATCATATAAGATAGTCGAATCAAGCATCTGAGTCGCTTTTACTTTCCTCCCCAAAAAAAATCCTTCACGGATTTTATTTATACACCATGGCATGCATGCGCATCTATATCTCATCACTACTTCAAATATTATAGTAAAAAAGTTAGGATTTTTTATCTAAAAATAAAAACGTATGCAAAATCAAATTCTCTTCTGACTATTCCAATTCCAAACATTCAGTTCTCTTTTTGCTTATGTCAGGATGATTTTAATTTTATTACTCAAAATTAAAAAAATTTGTTCCAAAAAAATAATTAGATTTTCTTCTTCTAACAATATATAAAGTGAATTTTATTTATTAATATCGATTCAATAGGTTCAGTAATTTTATTACTGAAATTATCCTGTGAGTTAGTAAAATTAAATGAATTCAACATTATTTATTAGTATATATATATACATATCTTATCTATTTTTATTTCCAATTAATGAGAATTATTGTTGATATATTAAATTTTATGACTTTCAGCTATTTCCACTTATAAACAGTATATATTTTTAGTTGGCTTTATATACGTATGGAGAATTTATGAATTATAATCAAATTTGAGATTAATTGGGTGGGTTGGATGAACCCATAGTATTTATGTTGTATATGGTTATAAAAAATAAGAGTAAGGTTATTTATTATGTTATCTTATCTCAGCAGATATTTAATATGTTTGTATGAGTTTTCATTTCAACTTGACGTATTAATTTGATGAAACTGAGAATATGACATAACGACACCAAAAAAGCTCCAATAAAGGAAAAAAAAAACAACCAAATAACACTAGTAATACTGTTGTAGTATTTAAGGCTGTGTATCCTAATTAGTATCCAAAGAGTTTTTTGTTACATCAACATGTTGGGCAACTTGGTCTTCTAGATGACAGAATCACACCATGCACAACTCAAACGAATAATCTAAGAAAAAGAGTAAACAAGTATTAGTAAATTATTAAAGAATCTATTAATAATAAGCCTCTAATTGATGAAGGAAACACAATTAAATCTTTATGATCAGCATGCATTACTCTTCATAAATTATTTTTCTTGAATATGCATTATAAAAATTATTCATCCTAAGAATATATATCGAAAGTAGACCTGTTCTATCAAAGCTTTGGTCACTCATATATACTGTCCATAAATTCTCAAACCATATAGAGGATTTCAAGTTTAGCCTCCAAAGTGAAAAGACAATTATTTTCTGAAATCATTGCACAGAAAAAAAAAAAAGCGAAATGTAAAGGAAAAAAATGGCTTAGTCCAGTTGAGAGATGGAGCACAGAGAATAATAACTACGGCCGGCCGTTACCAATTTCAATTGGAAAAAATGCAAATACTTATCTATAAAAAAAATAAAAGTAAGAGAATGACTTTTATGAATTTGGGGAATATATGGTTGGCCACGTGTTACATAAACCATATTGAGTTGCTTCACACCGAAAGGTACACAAACAAAAACAATTAACAAGAGCTTTTGGGGTTAGACGACGTGGGTCGGCTTTGGCTGTCTTATGTCTGGTCCGAGCCCGGCCGAGAAGGCCACAAACAACTTCTTAGGGTCCATCGAATTTACTAACAACTGCTCCTTAACTAACTCCGTGTTCCTCCTTAAAACTTCTTTTTCCATTACAATTAATTAACCTCTCACGCGTATCAATCCGGTCAAAAGAAATCTCCGACGTCGATTTGGGCTGGTTTGGTCATTACTTGATTGGTTATACTAATACTATAACTTACACCCTCTCTGGTTACACTGTTGCCGACACACATCTTTTGTAGAATTCTAATAATATAGTTATAGTGTATAAAATGTCAAATACATTACCATATGATTATTACTTATTTTTGTAAAACCTAATTTGAGGGAAAATAGAGATTTCTCAAAGAAAATTCACATCACGCCCTACGTACCAGCTGAAAGCATATGCTACACACTAAACTCATTACAGCTATATGACTTGAGGATCCGACCCGATCACACCAAAAATATGGTCCTGATGATATGTGAGACATATCTTCTACCGATCATTTAATCTATTCCATCATAGTGATTCAACGCAAGTTACCGCTAATGTTGTCTTTATGTTAGCAGTTTTAGTGTATATGTTTTCAATGTTGCCATCAAAACACAGTCTGTTACATATATCATATGAGGTTGACGCACACTTTCTCAACGCTGCGAGGTCATCCTCATCCACCTGGGGTATTATATATTCGTCAAAATCAGAAAGAAAAAAAAAAAGTTATATACTCTTTCTTAATATTTTCTTTTGTTCTTTTTCTCAAAAGGTATAATTTCAGATTGACCCAAATATTTTGACGATGATGTAGATCACCTACCTACACTTTTATTTTCTCCTAAAAGATATCCACCCAACCCAACCCAATCTTTTATGATCTAATCACAAACCGACGTCAGTAAAGTAGTAAACTTGTAAATACAGTTTAGGTGAGTTTATTGTCGTCAAGAAATTCAGTTTACTACCTAAAAATATTGAAAATAAATAAATTTGAACAAATATAAAATACTGAAAAATGCAATGAAATATAAAGATAGACTAATATTGAATGCAAAAAAATTCGCTCCTTTGCATTGTACAATTAGTTTTTATTGTTCTTCATAAATCATTAGATTACAAATTTCGGTACATTAATTAAGATCGCATTAATCTGTACATAATGAAAATATCCATAATTGAGTTTTTTTTTTTGGTTTTATATAAGAATGTTTAGTAATTATTTTTCTAGCCATATTATACATAGAAGTGATTTGATATTTTTTTACCCCCAAAAAAGAAAAATTTTCTTTGATATCGTTGATCAATTTGAATTACATATCTTCCAGAATATCTTTATGAGTATTGTTTGGCATATAATAAAATATGGTACCAATTTATTCCCGATCGAATCCCGATCGAAGAGAATAAATAAAGAGTTCAAAGAGGATCATTCATCACTGTCTGGTTCATTGGCCAAGTGGGATTGCGGTCTCCACCACTTGCTACTATACGGTCGAGCTGGTTGTGTTACTCGTAAACCGTATCGTCACAGTACTCAGCCACAGCCCACATGCATATACATGCATGCTCACGATAGACTTCAAAACTTAACTGAGCACAAGAATCATAACAACTTCCACTTGTATATTTCTTTATTTCTTAAGAGATTCATCATTCATCTAGTTCTTCTCTTTTGATTAATAATTCATGGAATAAATTTATATTATTTTAGTTAAGCACATGATGCATATATAATGTCTCGCTTTTTCGATGATGCTCGGAATGGCTAAATATCTAGATAAGAGATATGTAATATAAAAAAACGAATTTTCATCATGGGTATCGAATTTGTATATAATGTCATACATTATAACAATAAAAAAGAGAGCCTATTTCATCAACTTTCTTATATATTCTTTTTAATTATTCAACCATGTTAGAAGAAATTACGTCTTTATATATATATATATATGTTTTAATGTATATAGTAATTAATCAATGATGATCGATCTTTGTTTTTATTAATAGACTAATTTTTGCAAAGTGAGCTTAGCCGTCTTATAGCTTACTTACTGAAGCTTTAATTAATGAGTCTAAATACAACACTATTTCGACTGGTCAAATGAAATGATCTTAATGGTATTAAAACATGGCCTAGTTGTAACCTTTTTATCGAGCTAATCTTCTTTAAGGTGGAAACCACTACATCGCCATCACCTCATGATTTTACTTCATCATGTTATATAGTAGGGTATATCCGTAGTCTAGAGAGAAAATTTTCTATATAAAAGAGTATTACATTTTACATTAGAGACCATGATCACGAGACAATGAACTGATGGCTTATTATAATTAGTCAAAGTTATATTCTTGTAACAAAGATAAACCATCCAAGCCACATAAAATCATGTGGATCAATGCATCTTGCAATAGTTCAGTACAGTGACATATATAAAACCCTTTAAACGTATTTTTAACCCATTTAGTTTCTTTGTTCCCTTCTCATATTCTTAACAATCATCATTTCTATTGTCATCTAGTGTAAATATATATATACATATATTTTTAATGAATTATTTAGGAAAATTTTGTTGTAAATTTATAAGAATCACATGTACATATGAATCTTAGTGCTCTTTTTACTAATCATATTTGATCATATATTCCGCAAGGGTAAGTGCGTGTACGAGTGACTGTGTGAAAAAGGGATAGCTAAGAAAAAGATGCACACACACACAACTTCACGACAAAAGATGCCGTGAAGAATTTGGCCCCAAGGATTGCGAGAATAATCAACACTTGTTTGGTATAGTGCCTTGCATGCATCTGCATTCACAAATCACAGACACACACACACACACCCTGTAAAAATATCCATATATCTATATTGAATTATTATAAATGCATCATCTCAAAACACATTATAGGTCATAATTTGGTTGTATATATGTGCATGAGTGTGTCACTT
The DNA here is from genome assembly GCF_000375325.1 of Capsella rubella. Taxonomy (NCBI): domain Eukaryota; kingdom Viridiplantae; phylum Streptophyta; class Magnoliopsida; order Brassicales; family Brassicaceae; genus Capsella; species Capsella rubella. The sequence goes on from NW_006238923.1 coordinate 8,018,579, forward strand.
ATATGTAATAAATCACATGCATACGGACAGATACAGAGAGAGAGATCATATGCATATGCTATGTGATGTATAAGAATGAATATGATTATAGGCACAAATGAAATGGCCATGATATTGTCAAAGGTATGGGCAATGGGGATACATGGGAATGGTATGTTTTGATTCGAACCCACCCCAACAAGCACAACAACGACAATTATAATTAATTTATGATAGTAAAGAATTGTTGAATTCTAATTCCAATATTCTCAATTATTGGCCACATAAAAGAATAAGTAAAAGAGAAAAATTCCCATTTTCCAAAATCTTGATATTCAATAACGAATACGATTGGTTTAGTTATCATCATAAGAATAAGTTTCGATTCACCAAAAATAAATAAAATAAAAAATCGATTCACCATCCTTTCAGTATTTACTGTTTCGTTCCATATTGTCATGATTTGATTTGTTACTGTATACATTAATTTTCTTTTATTGATTATATATTCCTCGTTATGTTGCTCTTTCTTTTTTCTTTTTTTGAAGTTATTGGACATTTTCACCTGCCAACGCACTTGGGGAGTTTTTTTTTTCTTCAGTTTAGTTTTTTTTTTGATTTGATAATCTATTGTGAAGTTCGAATATATGCTTATATACATATACATCAATCTGAGTTATGGATGAGGCATATATATATCAGCTTGCTGATTTGCGATTCTTGTTAATTGGTATACGACAGCTTTTAAGTGATGAGCATAATCTACAATTGTGCTTGTGGTGTCGTTTTGTTGATTAAGATCAAAGATCGATTCTGATTCGGTACACATACAAAGACAATTACCGTGAATAAAAATCTACATTGAAAGTTAAATATTTTGGAGTTAACTAGGACAGGATCTCATTAGTCTTTGTTTCACTAATATCCTAAATATCGTATCATTACATCATCAGTGCTGAACAATGCGAAAGAAAGATAATGAATTGCATGCATGGTTACTATATATTGGTATTGAAATCGTGAAAGCAAATTGAAAACGTAACAACGCACATATATACTTTATGGATGGTAATATATATAAGGTTTAAAATCTGACAAAAGAGCAATAAAACAAAATCGTAAGATATAATCTCCCAAAACTATTTTAAGAACACAGGAGTTATGTGGTCGGTTATAACAGCCGCATGCATGCGTGAACAAGACAGCACTAAAAATGAAGTGGAATCGACTCGTAGTCGTCACTCGTACTATATATATAATATTAATCTCACGAGAATGTCAATTTGTTTTCTAAAAAAAGTCTTTGCACATGCATATATTGAAGTGTATATATATATATATATATATATCAAAAATTAATGATAACTTTGAAAAGGAAAATAAAAATTGAACGTCGCAGTCAAAAGGGACCTAACCGCTCTAATTAAGATTCCACCGAACCCAACACTGTAAAGACCACTTAACTTAATTAACGTGAACTAACACACATGTCGTGTGGCTCTTCTCATTCCATGTTGCATCCTCTAAAAGTAAAATCACCACGCTGTAATTCTTCCTTTGGCAGCTTTTCTTCTATTTCTTAAGTTAATTTCTATGTGTAAGAAACTTAATGTTTGGGTGACGACGCTTCGTTTGTGTAGCATCGTCCTCAAATGGAAAAGCCTTTTAATCAATCTCTATTTTCTTTCGTTCTTAATAGTTGTTAATTAGAGCTTTTACAATCAGGTTTAATTAATACAAACAACCGTTTCCACATAACCAGATAAACCAACTCTAAAAATCATATCTTATGCTAGAGATAATCCTTGAAACTTTGGCTCAAGAGGGATAAATTCGAGGCCCATTAAGCCCTATTATTTACAAAGTGTATGGCGAACCTTTTTTTTTAATACATTTTGAACAATTTTTAATCGTTTAGTATTTTTATGATATCCAAGGGGGTAGAAGAATACAAAGCAAAGCCCTATAAGCAGAGAAGTCAGAGCTGCTGCAGTAACAAACTAACACTCGACCGCTCTATAAGCCATGCGATGGTTTATCTGGTTGGTGACCAAAAGGCGGCTTCGCATATCTCAGATGATTATTTTATTGATGATCAAAGCATAATAAATGTTCTTGAAACAGTTTTCATTTTCTTTCTTATAAATATGATGTTTAACGAAGACATAGACGTGATAATTAAGCGACAACGAAGTGGCTTGTACATTTATTACAAACAAATTAAAAGAGACATACGCGTGTGATTTTGTCTGAGCTGGACGGATTTATCTATATTCGGCGGCCAGTTATAGTGTCCGACCTTAGTATAGTCGTGACCTACTGCTACTAGTATCGCCCTGTTCATATAAGATGTGACCACCAAGCAAGTTATTAAAGTCCAAAGGATCATGAACGGACAACTTATTTTTGGTTGTTTTGACTCTCAAGGCCTCTAGCTCTGTAGCTACTTGGCGGAGCTAGGAAATCAGTTCATAAGCGTCAAATTTTTTTATAAAAGTTAATTATGTTATTAAAAAAATTATAGGGATCAATTATGTTATTTTACGAGGGATATTTTTCCTAAAAATTCATCTAATTTGAAAAATTCAACAGGGTCAAATGACCCCTATAGTCCTTATATACCTCCCTGGCTACTTCTTTCATCCTATGCCTTTTTCTCCCATCATTCTAGTACACTCCAGAGCAATTGTCGCAGCTCTCTGGATCTCCCTCCGGTTACCATCGTTCATCACTCGCCCGTCAATAACCTCATGCAACGTATTCACCTTGGCAGCAGAAGCAAAGTAACTTACAAGATGTCTTGACTGTTGTGGCCGTTCAAAGCAAAATGGCATTTGACCTGAGATCAGCTCCATGAGGACTATAGCGAAAGAGTATACGTCACTCTTGTCGCTAAGAAACCCTGTGTTGTAGTATTCTGGGTCCAGGTAACCTACAGTGCCTTGGACCATAGTTCTGAGCTGCTCTTTATCGACCGGGATTATTTTATATGCACCAAAATCAGCTACCTTAGCGGTCAAGATTTCATCCAGTAGAACGTTAGCCGTCTTCACATCCCTGTGGATGATTGGAATTGAAGCAAACGGGTGTAAGAAGGCCAAACATTCCACGATTTCGATAGCTATCCTCAGACGGTGTTCCCATGTAAGGGAAGCATTGAACATGGAACCGTGCAAGTGATCGAAAAGGGTGCCACTCGGAATATACTCATAGACCAATAAGGGAATCTCGGTCTCAAGGCAACAGCCTAAAATCTTTACCACGTTCATGTGGTTAATTTTTGAAAGCACGAGCACCTCGTTAATGAATTGCTGTACAAGCTAGAAAGTAACATGCACGTTCCGTACGTGGCTTGTTGAATAAAAACCCCTATTTAGTATTGAAATATTGTGAAATAAAATGTAATAATGTGTGTTGTGTTTGCCCAAAAAAAATAAAAAATATGTAATGTGTGTTGTATTTAAACCGAAGCAGGATATTTATTTTATTGATGACTACTACAATAGTATCGATGAGTTCTACAATATTATGGGTATGAGAGAAGATAATATTGAGAGAAGATAAGCGAGACAGAAAATTTGTTAACGAGGTTTAGCCCATATATATGTATACTTGTGTTGAGTATTAGTTAGTACTAAATTAGTAGTTACTAGTACCTAACTACCTATAATGTCAAGTTGTCAACAAAACCAAACGACAACGTATACTAACCAGATTGCTTTGTAGTTTGTTTTGTTACTAAAAAAAATGAAAGACCAACCCTGCATTGAGGCACACTGGCTGCAAAATTTTGAACCGGATTCAAGTGACGTATGGAGATTGGTTTGATTTTTTTTTTTTTTTTTCATCTGACAGTCAAAATGTATTTCTCTTTCCAACACCAAAATAAAACGCAATTAACTAATTATAAAATAAAATACGATGAGATGAGAATGAGATGATGCGTTTTCTTGGAACGAATAAATTTTAGGAGTAATGTGAACCTAAAGGCATTAAACTGTATTGAGGTGTTAAATAGTAGTAACTATGGATGGATTAATGGATGTCCATTAAAATCAACATAATTAAAAAGTTAGCCCAAAATTATCAGTGAAATTTTTTACCGTAGTAACCGGCCAGCCATAAGATGAAAGTGGAGCTACAGTATTTTAGGACCAAAGAAAAAGATGAGTCATATGAAAGGGCGAGAAAAACATATCTCATTTTTGAGTTACTGTTTTATTTTTGTACTGGTTTCAATTCATTACGGTTCACAAGTTATAAACATATTTTTTAGTAAGTAACACTCCCATTTAAAAATCTCTTTCGGAATAAAAAGATGAACAAGGTTGAAGAAGTGACAAGACTAAACAATTTCTTAAGAATAAAAGATATATAATATTGCTATTCAAAGTATTTATTTAGAATAATATATATATATATAATATTGTTATTCAAAATATTTATATTTATGGTGTATATAAATATTAATAATAACAAAAAAATTTGCACCTGCAAAAGGATCGGGGTACTAAATAATAAATAGAGACGAGAGAAAGATTTCAGTTCTTTTTCATCAATTGAATACGATCATTTATATAAAAGTAAAAAAGTAAACCGGCGCCTCTAGCTCTGGTGGTAAAAAACCATCAGCTGAGGTACCAGCCATCACGAGTTCGAGCCCCGGCCACTGCGTATATCACATATGGGCTGCAGCATCCCAGGAGCCGACACGTGGAGTGCTTTTAGGCCGCCCACGTGGCTAGTCCAAGCGCGAGCATTGGGATACCTGGGTTATCAAAAAAAAAAAGAGTAAAAAAGTAAATTATTATGTGTATATACCGACAATAGGTTCCAGATAAATAATAAATAATAAAAAACATGAAAAACATTTTACTCATATGTTAAATGTTGTTGCGTTCTTTTGACTTTCACAACAAGTATATATAATATTCCCAAAAAGATCATACATTATTCATAGATATTAAAAATAAACTCATATTTTATGATATTTTCATGTATATAGTAAAATTAAGATAAAAATTAGTACATTTAGCCCCATTTTTCAATACGTTTCCCGTCATGGTAAACCCCATCCATTTTAGCGATCCATGTACGTAACCCGTTACATGGAGGTATATTGGGTCCTACGGGCACATCCAGTGGAATCAAAAACGGTCCTCGACGCAAATGAAAGCGTACTGTATGATCCGACACGGTTTTCACCTTAAAGACGTATGGCTTTTCATTGAATTTCAAAAGTTTGACCGGCTGACCTTGACTGCTAATAGTGAGATCATGACTAGGGGTGAGCTTGTTTTGAAAGCCTATCAAGAAAGTATCACATTTCATTGCTTCGCAAAACCCAAAATACATAGAAATAGCTACCATGAAAACTATAAGGTGTTTCGTTATGTTATGGGAGAATAAGAGATTTTAAGAGTAATCTGAATCTAAAGGCATCGAAGTAGAATAGTTATACAGTATTTTGTTTGTGTGGTTACATTTTCTTGTTTATTAATAAATAATTGTTTATGGTTTTAGCTTAATTAAACAACTGGCTAATTAAAGGAAACTTAATGTCAAACGACGAAAAATAAGGTTCGCCAATAATATAAAACATGACGAATCAATCTTACAAACTACGTCTAATCACGAAAAAATAATTTTTTTTAAATCTAAATATAAATATTGGAAGCGTATTATTTTAAAAATGTTTGGATTACTATGAATTATACTTCTCAATGAAAAAAAACATAAATTTCTTAAATTTTGTAGCTATGTAATGTTCATACTTCACACACACCATACATCCAACTAGAAAGATAAGGGTTAATTATGAATTTTAGTCGATTTCGGTCTAAAACTTAATATCATGTCTGGTAGAGAGATTTGAAAGGCGAAACCATATGTGTATATAAGTGAGAATAAAAGAGTTGATAGTGTAAAATAGAAGGATTCAAATCCAAAGGTAAAATATGTTATTTTAAAATCCATATGGTTGAATCTTATAATCAAAGAGTTTAAAAAGAGATATAGAAGAGTATATATAAAATATGTGGTCACTAAATCCCATTAATTTGTTATGTCTGAGTGGTTACAGTGAGGTTATTGGGTTGGATGTGTTGCGGGTTTTGAGCCTTGCCAGCAACAAATTAAAATTATTTTATTCGAACGACTAAAACTGTAACAACCCATCCCGGTGGGAACCCCTACCACATGGCACACCCCGCCATATGACAGCTACAAGCGCTGCAGCGCATCGACTCTAACCTCTCTCTTGTGGGCCCAAACTGCGCAGCCCACTTGCTCGCAGCCTCCTGGCCCATCAGGTAGGTTATTGGTGCGTCTGGCGTTCCTCGAACCCAGGTCCTCACCCTTTAACAACCTTCCCACTTGACAATTTGTTACCAACTGACCTGCAGATGGGCCAGGGGGCTGCGAGCAAGTGGGCTGCGCAGTTTGGGGGTCCACAGGAGAGAGGTTAGGGTCGATGCGCTGCAGCGCTTGTAGCTACCATATGGCGGGGTGTGTCATGTGGTAGGGGTTCCCACCGGGATGGGTTGTTACAAAAACGAAACATTAGACTCGAAATTCAAATTAGTAAAAAGTGCATGTATGTTATCGCACAATGAATAGTTTGATATATAAATTTAACACGTGATAATTGTGCAAGTATGAAAAAAAAAAAATTTCCCGCACCGAAACATATTAATATAGACTTTGTGGATATTTGTGTTGATCATAGTAGCACGTTTAGATCAACAAATGGTTTGGCAAGAGATTCATCTTGCAGTCTGACTTTTGATATTTTGAAGAAGATGCATTTGTGAAAAGTGACACCGGTAACCAAAGAGAGATAACAAAAATAACACCACACTTAAGGATTAAAGTTGGCAAAATGGTTTGGATGCCTCTAGTAAATGCTCAAAGTGAAGGGTTCAAGTCTTACCTGCTGCATGCAAACTTCACTAGAGTTTTGTTTCCAAATTTAGCACACATTCGACAATATTATAAAAATAGCACCATTTTTCATAATTAAATTTTCAAAATTAAATTTCAAACTCTAAATATTAAACCTTACCCCCTAAAAATGAAACCATAAATGTAAAATAGTCAACCTAAATTTCTTAAAAAAAAAATCTAAAAATATATTTAATTATGTTAATCAGTGTTATGTCTGGAAATTTGTGAGGATGTGTTATAATTGTCCATAATTATTAATATAGCGTTGTTTGAGGGTATCTCTATATAATATTAGTATAATATTTATAAAACCAAATGATTCATTTTTACTATTTTCTTGATGCTTTTTATACACATCTCTAACATTTGTGGTCTTAAAGCTCTTTTGAAATTGTTTGAACACAAAAAAAAAAACTAGAAAAGACAAAAAACAAGTATTTGAAGACAAAGCCAAGCGATGTACGTTAGATTGGCATAAGAGTAAAGACTTCCTATTGATAGATGTTTTTTCTTTTGGACATAATTTAGATGAAACGATACCTTCCATTAACAAGAAATTCCAAAATTAATTACAATGTTGAGTTTATTTATATATATAGTGCGTTGTAAAATTTATCAAACATAAAATAATGCATTTGAAACACATGAAGAATACTGTATTCTCTATTTTATTTAGGTCTGTATGTACAAATTAAGGAATCAAAGGAAGAGAGAGTGAAGGAGCGTAAAAGACTCAAAAGAGGTATATTTAGACTCAAATATATAAAATTGCCGGAGAAAATAAAACACAAATATATATTTATATATATATATATATATATATTTATTTGATTGATTTTCACAAAAATTAAAAAAATAAAATAAAAACCAGTTAGAGAGAGAGAGAGCAGAGGAAAAGCATAGAGATAATTAATTAGTTAAATTCATCATCGTGTTCGATCAACTCCTCCAGAGACGCCCGCTTCATCGCCGGCGTCCTGTATCACTCTCTCTGGCCGAGCCTAGCCTTTTCGTGTACGTTTATTATTATTTTTTGGTCATCTCCTTACCTTTTCTTATCTCTCTAATCATTCGATCCGCGTTTTTCTTTTTTCCTTAATCCTTGTGGAATCGATTGTCTTTTGCGATTTTATCAAATTTTTTTTTTTTTTTTTGTTCTCTCTCTCTCTGGTTCCTGGATCGATGTATTTGACGACCTAAATCTAGATTTGGTGTGTTATATTTGATTGAATCCGTTGAATTGTTTGTTTGTGTTGCTGTTATGAATCTGTTTTAGAAGAAGAATGCAGAAACTCTCAATGGTGATTGATTTTTGATTTTGATTTAAGGGGGGGCTCTCGTTGAGGAATTGGCAAGGATTCAAAGAGAGTTTAAAAATGGAGTTTAACAAGGACCAGGTCACAGTTTCTTCTTCTATGGAGAAAACGGAAACGGATCCTTCCTGCATTTCTCAATTGAATATATCTTCTCCACAGGCCAACATGGCAGGGGATTTACTCAAGAGTCATAGACATATTTTCCCTATTGAATGTATATCCTTTTTTTTTTTTTACTTCCTCTCTTGATTTTTGGTTAACAGAGAGGACTTGTGTTATGTCGTCTGATATATACTATTGGGTTTTGGATTTTCTCACTATGCAGTGGAGCAAGGGAGTGAAGATGATGTCCTCACTCACCCTGATTTTGATACCGCTGAGGTCATTCACCTTTTATTATTCTATATATGGCTCTCTTCTCTAGTGACTAGTGGTGTGTGTTCATGATTCTTTTATCTCATACAAAGAGGTCTAACGTTTCTTTTCTTTTTTTTTTTATGGAATCAGGGTAATGGGCATTCCGATCCAACAAGCTTCGATGCAGATTTAACTGAGTACAAAAAGAAGGCCACTATAATTGTCGAGGAGTATTTTGGCACCAATGATGTTGTGTCCGTTGCTAATGAACTCAAGGAGCTTGGCATGGCTGAGTACCGTTACTATTTTGTCAAGAAATTAGTCTCCATGGCTATGGATAGACATGACAAAGAGAAAGAAATGGCTGCTTTTCTCCTCTCTACGCTTTATGCTCGTGTCATTGATCCCCCTGAGGTTTACAGAGGTTTTAACAAACTGGTGGCTTCTGCTGATGATTTCTCTGTAGATATTCCCGATGCAGTTGATGTTCTTGCTGTGTTTGTCGCTCGAGCCATTGTTGACGACATTCTTCCACCTGCTTTTCTCAAGAAACAATTGAAATTGTTGCCAGATAACTCCAAAGGCGTAGAGGTGCTGAGAAAGGCTGAGAAAAGCTATCTAGCCACTCCCCTGCATGCTGAAGTTGTTGAGAAGAGATGGGGAGGGACCGATAATTGGACTGCTGAGGATGTGAAAGCAAGAATCAACGACTTGTTGAAAGAGTATGTCATGAGTGGAGACAAAACAGAAGCTTTTAGATGTATCAAAGGACTAAAAGTTCCTTTCTTTCATCATGAGATTGTCAAACGAGCACTTATTATGGCAATGGAAAGGCGAAAAGCCGAACTCAGGCTGCTAGATCTCTTAAAAGAAACAATTGAGGTTGGTCTCATAAATTCTACTCAGGTGACAAAAGGGTTTAGCAGAATCATCGATTCAATTGAAGATTTGTCTCTTGACATACCAGATGCACGTCGCATATTACAGTCTTTCATCTCTAAAGCTGCTTCTGAAGGATGGTTATGTGCTTCTTCTCTGAAATCACTCTCCGCTGATTCAGGAGAAAAGTTACTTGAAAACACCAGCGCCAATGTTTTTAAAGACAAGGCTAAGTCGATCATCCTAGAGTATTTCCTTTCAGGTGACACTTCGGAGGTTGAACATTGTCTAGAAACCGAATTGAATGCATCTTCGAGTCAGCTGCGCGCAATCTTTGTGAAATATCTGATAACTCTAGCAATGGACAGGAAGAAAAGAGAGAAAGAGATGGCTTGTGTGCTTGTTTCTACTCTTGGTTTCCCTCCCAAAGATGTCAGAAAGGCGTTCTCGATGCTCATAGAATCTGCAGACGACACTGCTTTAGACAACCCTGTGGTTGTTGAAGACCTTGCCATGTTCTTAGCAAGAGCTGTGGTTGATGAAGTGTTAGCTCCACGGGATCTGGAAGAAGTGTTAAACCAGACTCCCGAGGCAGGCTCAAGTGTGGGCGAAAAAGTAATACAAATGGCGAAAACATTGCTGAAAGCACGTCTTTCTGGCGAAAGGATCTTACGTTGCTGGGGAGGAGGAGGAACTGAGACAAATTCGCCGGGATCAACAGTGCAGGAAGTGAAAGAGAAGATCCAGATTCTTCTAGAAGAGTATGTATCTGGTGGAGACCTCAGAGAAGCATGTAGGTGCGTGAAGGAACTGGGAATGCCGTTTTTCCACCACGAGGTTGTGAAGAAGTCAGTGGTGAGGATCATAGAAGAGAAGGAGAAGGAGGAGCGGTTATGGAAGCTACTAAAAGTGTGTTTTGATTCGGGACTAGTGACGATTTATCAGATGACCAAAGGATTTAAAAGAGTTGATGAGTCACTTGAAGACCTGTCCTTGGATGTCCCTGATGCTGCGAAAAAGTTTTCAAATTGCTTGGAAAGAGCCAAGCTTGAAGGTTTCTTGGACGAATCATTCGCTTCTGAATCTGATGAATCACAAAGTAAGAAACAGAACGGCTCGTCTTTGTTGTCTGGATGATATAACAACACATTAGAACACCAACCTCAAACCTTTTAAAAATTTTGGATACTTTTAATGACGTTTTCCTTACAGAACAAATTATTATTATTTTTTTTCTATCTTAGTGACGTTTTGTTATAGCGCATTACTTTACCGACCTGTTTCTTTTTTTTTTTTTTTGTTCCTTTGTCAATCTCATCACATTGAACAATAAATACTTTTATTTTTGCTCTGTGTTTTTGTTCTATATATGATATTATCCTACTCCTCTCATAAAAGCTGGACAAACCCCACGGCCACGACTCTTCCAGCTATTTACTTTTGTTTGCCCAAAAAGATCATTAGAGATCTAAATTGGCGCTCCTTTGTATTTTCTCATTCTCTCTGCTTTTCCAAATCCGAACAACAGAGCTCTCTGCTTCTTCCTTTTTTGGTTCTTTCCAAAACAAGATCAGAAGATACTGTGTGAGCGAACATGTCGATGCGAAGACGAACTTTGCTCAAAGTTATTCTTCTTGGAGACAGCGGGTTAGCTTCACAATTTTTCGTACCTAACTTTTTTTTCTTTCTTTCTTTTTCTTGATTTAACCATTCTCTTGTTTTCTTTTTCTTGGTTCCTCTCCCCCAATATCTCAGGGTTGGCAAAACATCGTTGATGAATCAGTAATTTAACTAAATTTGTTTATTTATTTCTTTCTTTCTTTCTTGGGGTTTTCTTCTTTTTTGTATCTGTCGGTGTAAAAAAAATAAAACACTTAAAACTTATTTTCTATGTAGATATGTGAATAACAAGTTCAGTCAACAGTACAAAGCTACGATCGGAGCTGATTTTGTCACCAAGGAGCTTCAAGTCGATGACAGGCTTGTCACATTGCAAGTGAGGTTTTTTTTCTTGTTTCTTAAAGATTAAAAAAAAAGTTTGCTGTCCCTTTAGTTGAATATGATGAATATTTTCGTTTCTAAAGATATGGGACACTGCTGGGCAAGAAAGGTTTCAGAGTCTTGGTGTTGCTTTCTATAGAGGTGCAGACTGTTGTGTTCTTGTCTATGATGTAAATTACTTGAAGTCGTTTGATTCTCTCGATAATTGGCATGACGAGTTTCTTAAACAGGTAATTTTTCTTTCTTTTATCACACTTCTGTTTCTCCTCATCACGTTTCTCTTATCCAAAAAAAAGAGTCTTCGATCTTCTTCGTTTTAGTGACTGATAGATAGATATATAAATTGTGTTTTGTTACAGGCTAGTCCACGTGATCCAAAGGCATTCCCTTTCATACTTCTTGGTAACAAGGTTGATATTGATGGAGGAAACAGCCGAGTGGTAAGTTAATTCTTAATTTTTGGATCAAGAAGAGATACAAATACAAGTCCTTGTAATTTGCTATACTTGTTCCTTGGTGTCCAGGTATCTGAGAAGAAAGCTAGAGAATGGTGTGCTGAAAAGGGAAACATAGTCTATTTCGAGACATCCGCTAAAGAAGATTACAATGTCGACGACTCCTTCTTGTGCATCACAAAACTTGCCCTCGCCAATGAACGCGACCAAGATATGTAAGTGCAAACCTCTCACTAGTCACTTCTTTAGGTGAACTTCCTCTGGTCTTTATACTTTTTTACCTTCTTTCGGATCCTTAACTCCGGCGCAACAGATATTTCCAGGGGATTCCAGAGACTGGTGGTTCGGAGCCTGAGCAAAGAGGAGGTTGTGCTTGCTGAAGATGTACAGTTCTTTTGCGAGCTCTCTTTGATTTGTGCATTTATATATAACTTGTTTTGTCTGAAATTTTTGATGATGAGACGACCAATAAAAAAAATCAATACGAGTCCCTTAGTAAGGTTTTGGTTATTGGTTCATCATCTTTGATGTTTTGTGAGTCACAATACGTTTTGCAACAGTTGGAACTTGGAACTGTATACAAGAAAAGATCTCTCTATTCAAGTGTGTGTATGTAATAAATAATTTCTACTCTTTTTATATGTAATAATCTCTATTAAAGTGTGTATATAATAACAATGTCTTATGTAATGGAACCTTGTGAGTCCGGTTCAACCAAATGCGGTTCTGTCTGAAATATCAGTTAGCAATTTGGAGGTGACGTGGCGCTTCTTTCACCACTTGTTTCGGTCGCTCCTTCGAGTTTATTCAGTTGAATCGTCGTCAATCTTTTCGATTTCTCATTTTCTCATTTCTCTCGTTCCTCTCTGTCTCTCTTGTGTTGTTTAACAATGGCGACGACTAGTCTAGTTACCGGGCTAAAAGTGTTTTTACCGGTTATGTTCTGTGTGATGCTCGCGACTCTTGTCTACACCGTTGTCACCGATGGCCTTCCTTTACTTGATCGCCAAGATGTCTTCACACCGTAAAACCCAATTCCCCCTTTCTCTATTCCTTCATTTGCGCACACACATACACAAACAGTCACAGATATGTTTGTTCATGTTCGTTTTCGTTACGTTTTTCAGATGGTTTGTAACGACAATTGTGGATTTCTACATTAATATCGTACCTATAGCGGTATGCTTTCACTGATTTATATATATCCTTGCATATTCTTTACTTGTTATTTTTTTAATAAAAAAAAAGTTTTAATTTTTACTTGTTTGTTATTTCTCTGAATTTCAGGTTTGGATTGTGTATAAGGAGTCTACATGGTCTGGTTCAATACTTTGGACTATTTTGCTCATCATGTTTGGCAGGTATCAACTTGTTATCTGAATTCTGAAGCAAGATCATAGACGACATTATCTTGCATTTTTTGTTCATTTTTTTGTCTTTGTTTTTTTTTTTTTTTTGGTTTCCAGCCTCACGACTTGTGTGTATCTGTTTCTGCAACTTCTTAAGCTGACAACTCAAGAAGCTTCAGAAGATCCTATGTACTATTTGTTACTTCGAGATTCAGTCAAGTATGTGTTACCATTTCTGGTTCTTAACTTGTTTTATGTGTTGTGACTCCATCTTCATTTGTATCTCTTTAGTATGTGATTAGTGGCAGTTATGATCTGTTCTCCAAGCTGCTCACAAAGTTCCATTAGAGAATCATATCTGCTGTATGGTTTTTGTGGAAATTCCAGAACCAATTTAATAAATGATGTAAATGTTTTCTTGTTAGGGATGGAGTGGGTCTGAGAGACAAGAATTCACTTGTTGTCACTGCAAGATTTGCGTTTGGTGCCTTAGGATGTGTGATGCTAGGCGCTTTGATTTACACTTGCTCAACTTATGGTTCTCCTTTCCACTCGGAGCTTCTGTACCCGTGAGTTTCATTTCTTTCTGCATTTCTTTGTTGTGTTGAAATCATATGTCCCTGGCTTTGCTTTATTCACTGGCTAAATCTTTCCACAGGTGGATGGTGGTTTTATTGGTTAACTTCTACATTAATGTTGCAGTCTTATCAGTAAGTCTTCAATCTTTCACTGCATTATCTCTTGCTCCTTTTGGTTTGCTGCAAAACTCTATAACGCCATTTTGAACATTGCCTAGAGTAGTACTATGGATGGGTGATTAGTAAAAGCCTATAAGTTGTATATAAGCTCTGCAATAAAGTAACTTATTTTGCTCTTTCCATGAGTCATTTACTCGTTTATTTCAGGTTTGGGTTGTCTATAAAGAATCTAGTTGGATCATTGGAATTCTCTGGGTTGCTCTGTTGATAGGCCTTGGCAGGTACAGTTCTCTCAAAGTCTTGAACTCTTGATGGACAAGAACATTTTTCATTCATGTTTACTTGATACTCTTTTCAGCCTTGGCACGAGCGTAGCCATTGTCGTGCAGCTATTCCGTCTCTCTCCTCTTGACCCGCTCTACCTCGTTCTGGTGAACAACAGTAATCGGTAAGCTTGGAATATGCGAAAATTTCAGAAAACGTCATCTTAGGAGAGATGGATTAGATACTCAAAGCAGCTTACGAACATACTCTTATTATTCCTTTTTTTACATTTTAATCTTTGGTTGGAAGAAGCAAAGTTAAAAGTAAAGGCTAAGTAGTGAACTCTCATGGGTCATGGCAGGGCTGGAGATATGTACGAACGCACTCATTCTGCGGTTTTGCGTATGTGAAGTAAAGCTGTGTGATTTCATTTTAACGCTTTACCACAAAAGTTCAAAACATAATTTTTTATCTATTACAACAAGTTTGTATCTTCCATAGTTTTCTTCTGTATATTGTAGTCTCTTTTATGTGACTAAACTTTACTTGTGTAATCAAATTTTTTGGTCATGGCTTGGGAGAACACCTATGGTTTTGAGACTTTATAAATCCGGAAAATTTTGCTTTACTGGACCGGGTGGCTGTGTTATTGGGCTGTTTGATGTTTGATGGCATATTTTATTTTAGTCAAAAAGGTAAGTTTGATGTAACTTCATTAGATGGCACAATTACAATCTCCATAATCTCCTTAGAGTGCATATTCATTTTCTCTATTGCACAACAAATACATGTATTTAAAAGATACATCATATGCTATAACAACATGTTTTTCTCTATTTATCAATAATGCATGCTATTTTACTATATCACAAGCTATGTTTACTAAAAGAACGGCATTTTACCGAATTCTATATTTTGTTAATCCAACATTCAACATACCAATCATCACCATTTTCATATTGTAAAAATATTACATGACAGAAAATACAGTTTGGAGATATAACAATCCCTTCTAGCAGTATCCCAATATATATATATATATATATATATACTCTCCTTTAGTCTCAGTTTATGAAAAGTTATATAAATAACTTAAAAATATATATATACTCTCTTTCAACACATATATAACTCAATATGGTTTATCATATCTATATGCATGATCCGGTCAAAGACTCTGAAAATAGTTTAATACTCCTATTATTGGTAGTATAGATATACATTAGGCATTAGCCATGAAAAATCCAAGACTTCCACTTCTAAAAATACATGGATATTCATCGTTTATTCTATATATACTAGTAAAAAACATAAATTCATACTAATACCAATGTTCAACGAGTACACAATTAAACATGAACTTATATTGTACACTGTTATCCATGATGTTTTTAGCATATTATTTTGCAGCGTTGTTAAATCTAATTTTGCAGCGTTCATAAAGAATATGTCATCTAAAACTAATGAAATATTAACAAACCATTTATCATAATCCTAATATTTGGTCAAAAGAATCCATAAATACTTTAATTAGTGTCTCTATTTATAGTAATCTAGATTGATATTTTGGCTATGACCAAATCAATTGGTCGCAGCATCTGCTCGCTCTACGAAAGTGATAAGAAAAAAAAATACAATTCTTTTTATATCATTATTTTGTGGATTTAAAATTATAATATATATAAAATCAGACAAGACACAAGTAAAACAATAGGTTAAACATAACATTATGCTATGTTTTTAATCGTTAACTATCCGGTCAAAGAATCCACAAATAATTTAATACTCCTAATATTGATAATGTAGATATAGATACATTAGCCATTATAAAATCCGAGAATCTCCACTCCTAAACATACATAGATATCCCATGTTTTACTAAAAATCTAGACTAATAAAAGTCATAATTCGATACTAATACCAACGTTCAAGGACTACACAATCCACATGCACATATATGTTGTACATGATGAAAGAACTTATATTATCCATGATGTTTTTTTTTTTTTGACAAAGCCATGATGTTTAAAACATATTATTTTGCGCCATTATTAAATCTAATCTATTTGAAGGAAGCTCTAGTTCATAAAAAAATAGAATCTAAAACTAATCAGACAACAATTTATTTATCATAATCCCAATATTTGGTCAAAAGAATCCAAAAGTACTTTAATTAATGTCTCTATTTATAGTAATCTAGATTGATATTTTAGCTATGACCAAATCAATTGGTCGAAAATCTATTCTTAAAAAGTGGTAAAAAAACACACACACACACACACAAATTTTCACATTCTTGATTTGTGGATTTAAAATTAAAATCTGTGTAAAATCAGTCAAAACACACAAGCGCAATAATAGGATAAGAACAACACTATGACCACTAAATTGTTAATTGTTCGGATCCAAAGGTCACTGAGTTTATGTATAAATACTCATACACACTCTTCATACTAGATTTTTGTATCTCTTCTCTTCACTCCTCTCCGATCATTAGAGGAAAACTAAAAAAGGAAAAAAAAAATCAAAATAAGAATAAATTCTTTTCCTAAAAACAGATAAAATTAAAATTTGTGAAGAAAAAAATATAGTAACACAATCTCTTTCTCACCATAAAGAAAACAAATCTTCCAGTTTTTGTTGTTGTTTTTTAATAGAGAATTGGTTATTTTTGTTTCCTTTACGGGGCAAGAGAATCACAAATCGTCTCGTAAAAAGTTGAGATCACCATCATGGCAGCGGCGGTTGCAACGGGTGTTGCACCAGCGACTATGGTTGATCAGGTTCCAAGTCCGACAGCTCAAACATCGGTTCAGATTTCGGTTTCAGTACCGGTTTCATCTCCAGAGACGGTGGCAGTAGTGGCCGATCAAACACACCCGAACTCATCGCTCTATGCGGGAGATCTAGACCCGAGAGTGACCGAAGCACATCTGTTCGATTTGTTCAAGCATGTAGCTAATGTTGTCTCTGTTAGAGTTTGTCGTGATCAGAACCGCCGATCTTTGGGATATGCTTACATCAATTTCAGTAACCCTAATGATGGTAAACAATATTCTTTACACTTGAAATTTCTTAGTGTTCAACTATAGCAGCATGTTAAAAAAAAAAAAAAAAAAAAAAAAAAAAAAAAAAAAATTAAATTGTACCATGTTTATGCTACATTGATTTGTATGGTTTATTATCAAAGGTACAGCAACTATAGAAGTAGTTGATCCATGATCACGATCAGTCTCTTATTTTGTGATCTTATTTTAGTTCAAAGCGTGATCAATTTGTTTGAAAATTCTCTTTTAATTATTAGAACTAAACTTATAAATTTCATAAATTCTAGTTTCTTACAATGAGGATGATGAAGATCTTATTTGCTTATTTTATTTATATATGACGTGATTTATATTTCGCAGCTTACCGTGCAATGGAGGCTTTGAACTACACTCCCCTCTTTGATAGGCCTATTCGGATAATGCTCTCAAACCGCGATCCGAGCACGCGATTGAGCGGCAAAGGGAACATTTTCATCAAAAATCTTGATGCCTCAATCGACAACAAGGCCTTGTTCGAGACGTTTTCAAGTTTTGGAACCATCCTCTCATGCAAAGTTGCAATGGACGTGACTGGCCGGTCAAAGGGATATGGATTTGTCCAGTTCGAAAAGGAGGAATCGGCTCAAGCCGCAATTGACAAGCTTAACGGAATGCTAATGAACGACAAGCAAGTGTACGTCGGCCACTTCATCAGACGCCAAGAACGCGCTCGGGATGAAAACGCCGCCCCTACACCACGTTTCACTAACGTGTACGTCAAGAATCTCCCAAAGGAGATTGGTGAGGAAGAGCTACGGAAAACGTTTAGTAAATTTGGAGTGATATCGAGCGCGGTTGTGATGAGGGACCAGAGCGGGATCTCGAGGTGTTTCGGGTTTGTGAACTTTGAGAGTACAGAAGCAGCAGCTAGTGCGGTTGAGAAGATGAACGGGATAAGCTTGGGGGATGATGTGTTGTACGTTGGGAGAGCGCAGAAGAAATCTGAGAGAGAGGAAGAGCTGAGAAGGAAGTTTGAGCAGGAGAGGATAAACCGGTTTGAGAAATCTCAGGGAGCGAATCTGTATTTGAAGAATCTTGATGATAGCGTTGATGATGAGAAACTCAAGGAGATGTTCTCTGAGTTTGGAAATGTAACTTCTTCCAAGGTAATATTTATAAATCCATACATACATACATACATGTTGTTGAGTTTATGTTGTCTCTTGACACGATCCCCTAACTAATTGTAGGTTATGCTTAATCCACAAGGAATGAGCAGAGGATTTGGTTTTGTTTCTTATTCCAGTCCTGAAGAAGCCTTAAAAGCCGTGAGTTTCTAAAACTTTTATTATATTCTAAAACTCTTGTATATTGTTATGTTATCTGGGAGATGAACACATATATATATATATATATATATATATGACAATGCAGCTGAATGAAATGAATGGGAAGATGATAGGAAGGAAACCACTGTACATAGCTCTTGCGCAGCGCAAAGAAGATAGACGAGCACACTTACAGGTTTCGTAAACTCACTTTAACATGTTAAAAACAAATGGCTTTGTCATAGTTGTGTTGTGACTTAACACAAACGTTTTCTGTTTCTAGGCGTTGTTTTCTCAGATTAGAGCACCAGGGCCAATGTCCGGGTTCCATCACCCACCAGGTGGACCAATGCCAGGTCCACCTCAACACATGTACGTAGGCCAGAACGGAACAAGTCTAGTCCCGTCCCAGCCCATTGGATACGGATTCCAGCCTCAGTTCATCCCAGGGATGCGTCCAGGTTCTGGTCCTGGCAACTTCATCATGCCGTATCCGCTTCAGAGAGGACAGCCTCAGGCCGGTCCTCGTATGGGATTCAGGCGAGGTGCTACTAACATGCAACACCACATTCAACAACAACAAGTATGTTATAACAGAAAACTGAGTTGGTTATAGTTTTGACAAATCACGAAACTGATATTGGATTGGATTAATGACAGCTTATGCATCGTAACTCGACCCCTGGAATGAGATATATGAATGGTAATGGTAACGGGAGGAACGGGATGGATTCGAGTGTTCCACAAGGAATATTGCCTCCAATCATGCCATTGTCGAGAGATGGTTCTTCAATCCCTCACCAGAAAGCTCCTCTCCTTCCAATATCTAAGCTCACTTCTTCCTTAGCTTCTGCTAGTCCAGCTGATCGCACTCGGGTTTGCTTCTTTTCTCCCTATCTCTGCTAATTCACTGTTTGTTTGTAATTTACTTTACATAACTTGGCATATAAGTTTATAAAGATATAGTTCATTAAGTTTTATAAGAATTGGTTGGGCACAGATGCTTGGAGAGCAGCTTTACCCACTAGTGGAAAGGCATGAACCACTTCACGTGGCTAAAGTCACAGGAATGTTGTTGGAGATGGATCAAGCTGAGATCCTGCACTTGATGGAGTCACCAGAGGCACTCAAGTCTAAAGTATCGGAGGCTTTGGATGTTCTTAGGCTATCTGTTGATCCACCTGATCATGATCTTGGTTTCTCTACCACCGACTAAAATTCGCAATGCGTTTGCTGAACTTTGTTTCTTTTCTTTAGTTTCCTTGTGGACTCGTTCTTTTTTTTTTTTTTTTTCTTTTTTTTTTATAGCATTTTTCTAAACTTAGTTTATGGTTTTTGTGTCTTTTAACTTAGTTTATGAAGTTTTTTTTTTATCTGAGCAATGAAGATTTTTTTAAATAATCTGCGGAAACAAAGCATTGTCTCAATTTCCGACCTCCAAAATCTTTATACCTAGAAAAATAAAATGAATGGACATGTAGCGACATACTTAAAATTTAGGTTGTTCATGGTCAGCAAAAAGAGACAAAAGCCCTTCTATCATGGTAGTAGTACAGTACTATACTGATGTGAGTGTGTACAGTTATGAATTGATTCGAATGTGTCCTACATCAAAATTTGTGGTTTTTATTCGACATGGTTCGTTTCAATTATATGCACACATGATTACTCCTTTTTCTTTTTTGGATGATATGTAGAATGAATACAAGAGTCTCTTTATGTTTTTATAGTCGGAAACAAAGCCATTCAATTTCAATGATTGTAACATTCATTTCATTAGTATATGTTTTGATATGACGTTGAATCAGAATGGTTTATGTTGATCGGAATATACTCTCAGTCACAACAAGAATCTAATTATTCAATTAGTTTATTCGGAAACACACATGGTGGCATATAACTATACTAGCTGAGAGATATTATAAAAAAGTTTGGTACATGAACCATCTCTCTCTGGTCATGTAAAAAGATATTATGAAAAGTCAACATTAGTGCTAATTTCAAATTGACCATGCTCTAACGCACAAGAAGATTTGTTTATATAATAAAGATGCTTGAATAAAGAAAGAGAAGAGTGTGAGTGGGGGTTGATACGTGTCACCGTCCAAAATGCGTCTGACCCTTCTCATTGGAGCTACACTAGCCGACCCTTTTGCCTCATCATTTGTTGACTTCAGTCACCTTTTTTTACATAATTTTAATTAGCTTACTTAATAATGTTTCCATTCATCGTCTGATTCTAGATGGTTCCATCCACTTTCATTTTTCTCTTTGACATTTACTTTCAAACGTAGAAATCATATTAACGTAGTATATGATTTGTTTGTTTTTAGAATTTGACAAAAAAACAAAATTGAATTTGATCATTGTATGTATCTTTTTTGAGTTGAGATGATAGGTTAGTATGTTAATATCACAACTAAATTTTAATGACACTATTTTTTTTTTTACTTTTTTTTATCTGAATAGTAAATAAAAACAATCTAATCCATAAATAAATATATCTGCCTCAACCGCCATTAACCATTAAATCTCTAAATATGTTTGAGGTTCCGTTTTCTAAACTTATGCGTTTGCAAAGATGATGTCCGATTTGATTTTTCTTGTAACAAATTGATTGATGTCACGGTCATTCTGTGAATAAAAGTATCTTGTGTCAAAGAAGGAAAAGAAAGTATATTGTATAAATTTTATAGTAGAGTTAATAACTTGAAGAAAAATAATGGCATTTTATAAAGGTTTTGTTTGACAATGAAAGGGGTAATGAATATCTAGCTTGCTAAACCACAAAAGAATCAATTCATTGGACTATAACTTAAACATATAATATATTTATAGCTAAGCGAAATGTCTACAATTTGAGAATACGACTTTTTCGAAAAAGTTAATAGAACTCTTATATAAAATTTCTCCACCATAATGTTACTTTATTAAAGCTTAAGTATTAAATTGATATATATATTTACAATAATATAAAAAAATGTAGGCAAAGTAGCTTTAAATAAAATTATTTGTCTTTTCGCTAATGGTAAAACATAAACCAAAATTTGAGCTAATTCTGAAACGCGTTTTACCATGATCAGCATAATACATCAATGTTATAACACTTTCATCATCTTGATTAATAATATCTAATCAGTAAGTTCTCCTTAAAACACTTTAATAAGCTAAAGTTGTTTGTTAATTTTCTCTTCATCTCTTCTCTCAAGATATCTACTGGAACAAATAAATAATGTATATCGTGTAACACAGTAATAATTACTAATATATTTTTATTATATATACAAATAATTAATGAGTATAAAAAGTAAAAATTGCTATCATTTAGAAAACTTTATATTTGTTTCACTGTTAATTCTAGAACAAAAAAAATGCGGTATTGTTTATTATAATTAGATCGTGAAAAATATGATAGTTAAAATGTAAATTTATATTTATTAAAAAAATAATTATAGTATAAACATAAAATAATTTATTTTAATTATTGTAATTGAGTTATTTTCAGTCCAGTTATGCAGCTCCACGTATGGTTTGAGCCCATGACATTAACATGGTTACATGACCATGAAAAAGGCCCAGTTATGTTCACCATATTCAGAGTTTCAGACACAGACACCAGCCAAGCGATCCAGACAGAACACACAAGTGGACAGCACCAATCACGAATCGTATGGAGATCTGAATACAATATATTGCTCGCATCTTATTGCGCCACGTCTGTTTGTTTTTTAAGGCGCAAGATCAACGTCCATAGATCTCTTGCTCCACTCTGATTGGTACACGTCACCTCGGTTATGTGGTATAGAGTAGTAGACAAGTGGGAGAAAGATTAAATTAATATCTTAAAGGGAAATTGTGAGGCCCATTTAGATATTTTCTCAACGGGCTGATCTCAAAAGCTGCCCGGTTTATTTTACAGCCATCCGACGGCTCAAAACTGTTCCGGGAAAGCTGCCCGAAACTTTTTAAAGGAATTTTATAGGTGGCACTCACTGATGAGTGAATCGACGGCGGAAAAATTCGAAGGTGTACCCAACATCTCGTAGCATCTGAACAAAGCTCCTCCCAAAATATCTGTGGACACATGTCATGTCACTAGTTTTTGTTTGGGCGAAAATATTAATTAAGTAGGCAATCACATGAGAGGGTTATATAGTTAAATTAATAAAAATAGGAGAATAATACAATCATGACCATACCAAACCTTTAAAAATAAATAATCTCTGCTTACTTCAACAAATTCTTTACCAAATATTTACCATACACACTGAATCTGTATAGTTTTTATTTTAAAACAACCACATTTCCGGGGTAATTTTATGATGTAAGGAGATTTTTAGAAACTTTACTTGTGGCTTAATAGATCAATTTTTGGAGTAAATCAAGTTTACAAACAAAAACTTGTTTATTCAGATTTAGAAAACTTAATATTTAAATATTTCCTTGTTAACAACATGCAATATACATATTTGAATAAAATTTGACAAGAATACATATTTGAATAAAATTTTGATTCGGAAACAACAATACAAGCACAAACCATTATACTGTTTAAGAAATAAAAATTACCGGAGTTGGGTTTAAGTTAAATAAATGAGGGATAAATAATCCTTTGTTTCAAATTAAAAATGATTACAACGGGAAAAAATTAGTCTTTGAACTAAACTATTTTTTATTTACTGTGTTATAATTTCGTAGTGGTAAAGATTCAAACAAAAATTGAAAAAAACAGGTTTGATGAATTTATCCATTTTAACTGTGGTAACCATAGTTGGTAAATTTTTGTTTTTAACCGTAGTATGAGATGGACATGTATGTTAATGGTGAGGAGGGTGATGGTATGTGGCTATGTGCCATAGTGCCATGGTACCAATAGGCGCATAAACAAAAAAAAAAGGGTCGTGGCAACGCTAGGAAAATATCGATGACACGTCAGCCGGACGGGAAATCTTAAACCGAGTGGAGAAGCCTCTCCAAATCTCTTCCTCTTTCTCTCTCTCTCTCTTCCTCTCAAAAGGCCACCACCACAATCTCAATCTCTTCTCTGTATTTTTTCTTGCTTCAGAATCCTTTTTTTTCTTTCTCTCTTGATATTTTTTTCCTCATCTTTTTCTCCGATCTCTCAGAAAAATATCCTCATAGCTCAAAAAGCAAAGAGTAGAGAGAGATAAATCAACAAATCTCATAGGAAGATTCCTTACAGGTCTTTCTTCTACTTTACTTGTGTGTGTCTTTTTCTTTCTTCTTTTGGGATTGATTGATTCTCAGATGAGTTTTTTTTCTTTCTGAATCATTTGGTAATTTTTTTTGTTTGATTTGCTTAATTTTTCCCAGTTTGGTGTTTGTGTGGTGTTCGTTCTCGTTACTGTTTCTACTTGCATTTTTATTTTCTTCCTCAGCTTAGATTTGTTGTTTGATTTTTCAAATTTCTTTGTATCACATCTCGTATTGTTTTATCTGATTGAGAATTTTTGTTTTCCCTCTACAGGAAGGAGCGAATATATAAGAGAGACACAGACACACACGGATTTAGCGTAATAACTCAGCTTCGATTGACTGTACAGTGTTTTGGTTAGTTTAAAATCTTAGGAGGGTAGTGATTGTTCTGAATCTCGCCGGGGAATGTTAAAACTAGGACGTATTGAAAGGTGTTGGAGATCAAGGGTGTAAAGAGATTCTTCATTTTTAGTTTCGGGTTTCTGGTATATTTTTATTCTTCTGAGATGGCGGCTACTTCATCTGAGAGGTGGATCGATGGTCTTCAGTTCTCTTCCTTGTTATGGCCTCCGCCACGGGATCCTCAACAACATAAGGTTAGCTGCTCAGCTTGAGCTGATCCATGGACCGGCGGTTATGATTTTGTTATATGTGATTGCTGATTGGTGTTTTCTGGGTTTTTTCCTAGGATCAAGTCGTTGCTTATGTTGAATATTTTGGTCAATTCACATCAGAGCAATTCCCCGATGATATTGCTGAGGTACTTATCGTGTGATACCTAATGAGTTTAGTAAGAGTATTCTCTCAGTAGTGACGTTTTGATTGATTTGTTTTTGTAAATATTTGTATCAGTTGGTTCGGCATCAGTATCCATCAAATGAGAAGCGACTTTTGGATGATGTGCTGGGTATGAACTTCTCTAGCAACACTTTGTGATGCTAATTCTACACTTTTTTCTTCTTTTGTGTGAATGTCCATCTGATTTTTGTTTTCTGATGAACAGCAATGTTTGTCCTCCATCATCCGGAGCATGGTCATGCAGTCATTCTTCCAATCATTTCGTGTCTCATTGATGGCTCGTTGGTGTACAGCAAGGAAGCTCATCCGTTTGCCTCTTTCATATCTTTAGTTTGCCCTAGTAGTGAGGTAAATAGGTTCCCAACATTTCTAGCTGTCTAGTATAGCTTAGACTATATTTCATCACTTCCTTTTCATATCATGCTTATTGATTTGGTGTTCATAATCCTAGCAGAATGACTACTCGGAGCAATGGGCTTTGGCATGCGGTGAAATCCTTCGCATTTTGACTCATTACAATCGTCCCATATATAAAACTGAGCAACAAAATGGAGACACAGAGAGAAATTGTCTGAACAAAGCTACAACAAGTGGTTCTCCGCCTTCAGAGTCTAAGGCTGTATCACCAACACATAATGAAAGGAAACCTTTAAGGCCTTTGTCTCCATGGATCAGTGATATACTACTTGCTGCTCCTCTGGGTATAAGAAG
Organism: Capsella rubella; assembly: GCF_000375325.1. Classification (NCBI taxonomy): domain Eukaryota; kingdom Viridiplantae; phylum Streptophyta; class Magnoliopsida; order Brassicales; family Brassicaceae; genus Capsella; species Capsella rubella. The sequence continues at coordinate 8,043,902 of NW_006238923.1, forward strand.
TGACTACTTCCGATGGTAAGTAGACTGTGTGTCTGATGCTTCTATGTTTTCATGGGCCGACCTCGCAATGGATTGAGGTTCTGTAGTGGGGTTAAGCTTACTTACAACTACTAATGTTACTTATATTTACAGGTGTAGTGGTGTAATGGGTAAATATGCTGCTGGAGAGCTCAAGCCGCCAACCATTGGTAAGTTTAATAAATCCCTGTTAATATCCCCCAGAACTGGATATTGATGAAAAATTTCATCAATAGAATTGTTCTATCCATCACATGTGGCTATGGAATGCCTTTTGAGCTGCTTCTTATAATTCTCACGTTGTCCTACTTCGGCAGCTTCTCGAGGATCTGGTAAACATCCTCAACTGATGCCTTCGACGCCAAGATGGGCTGTTGCTAATGGAGCTGGTGTCATACTGAGTGTTTGTGATGATGAAGTTGCTCGATATGAGACTGCTACGCTAACAGCGGTTGCTGTCCCTGCACTTCTTCTTCCTCCCCCAACGACATCCTTAGATGAGCATCTAGTTGCTGGCCTTCCAGCTCTCGAGCCATATGCACGTTTATTTCATAGGTATTGGTTCTAAACTTGCCCTTTCAGTTGGGGTTGGTTCGTAGTAGTATGTTGCTAGTTTTAAGGTTTTGCTTCTTCAAGTCCCTGATTCAGAATTGTTTCTCACTTTCTTTTTTTACTGTCAGATATTATGCCATTGCTACACCAAGTGCTACTCAGAGACTTCTTCTTGGACTTTTAGAAGCACCTCCATCGTGGGCTCCAGATGCACTTGATGCTGCTGTACAGCTTGTGGAACTCCTTCGAGCTGCTGAAGATTATGCATCTGGTGTAAGGGTAAGCGTAATATGAATCCTTTAATGACTCTCCAGAAAGCGAATTGTGTCTCTTGTTCCACACTCTGAGATCTTCTGGCTTACAATATGTTGGAGCCTTCAAAAATTTCATCAGTGGATAGTATTGACTCTTATAAAAAAATTGGAAGCTTTGATATGTCATAAAAAAAAGCTTTGATCACACTCTCTTTCTTGGTGTAGCTGCCCAGAAATTGGATGCATTTGCATTTCTTGCGTGCAATAGGAATTGCTATGTCTATGAGGGCAGGTGTTGCTGCTGATGCTGCAGCCGCTTTGCTTTTCCGCATACTCTCACAGCCGGCACTGCTTTTTCCTCCGCTAAGTCAAGTTGAGGGAGTAGAAATTCAACATGCGCCTATTGGTGGCTACAGTTCAAATTATAGAAAGCAGGCATGGTTCCTCTTTTCTTAATTCTCTTTGCTGTTCCATCAACTTATCTCTGATATGCGCTTGGCACTCTACTAGAAAATTATATAGAAACCGACTAATTTCTCAAGTCTGTATTTCTCAACAGATAGAAGTTCCTGCAGCAGAAGCAACCATTGAAGCCACTGCCCAAGGAATTGCCTCAATGCTTTGTGCTCATGGTCCTGAAGTTGAGTGGAGGATTTGCACAATATGGGAAGCTGCTTACGGATTGATCCCTTTAAATTCTTCAGCGGTTGATCTTCCCGAAATCATAGTTGCCACCCCACTGCAACCTCCGATCTTGTCGTGGAATCTATACATTCCACTCCTTAAAGTACTTGAATATCTTCCACGGGGGAGTCCTTCGGAAGCATGCTTGATGAAAATATTTGTTGCCACTGTCGAAACAATCCTCAGTAGAACCTTTCCGCCTGAATCTTCTAGGGATCATACCAGAAAAGCTAGATCAAGTTTTACAACAAGATCAGCAACCAAAAACCTTGCTATGGCTGAGCTTCGTGCTATGGTCCATGCTCTCTTTTTAGAGTCATGCGCTGGTGTGGAATTAGCATCACGCCTACTTTTTGTTGTGTTGACTGTTTGTGTTAGCCATGAAGCGCAGTCTAGTGGTAGCAAGAGACCTAGAAGCGAATATGCTAGTACTGCTGAAAATATCGAGGCGAATCCTGTATCTGACAATCAAACTTCTAACCGTAAAAGTAGGAATGTTAAAGGACAGGGACCTGTGGCAGCATTTGATTCATACGTTCTTGCTGCTGTTTGTGCTCTTGCCTGTGAGGTTCAGCTTTATCCTATGATCTCTGGAGGGGGGAAATTTTCTAATTCTGCCATGGCTGGAACTATTACAAAGCCTGTAAAGTTAAACGGGTCAACTAACGAGTATGGAGCTGGGATTGACTCGGCAATTAATCATACACGCCGAATTTTGGCAATTCTAGAGGCACTCTTTTCATTGAAACCGTCGTCTGTGGGAACTCCATGGAGTTACAGTTCTAGTGAGATAGTTGCTGCGGCAATGGTTGCAGCTCATATTTCCGAACTGTTCAGACGCTCAAAAGCCTTGACGCACGCATTGTCTGGGTTGATGAGATGTAAGTGGGACAAGGAAATCCATAAAAGAGCGTCATCATTGTATAACCTCATTGATGTTCACAGCAAAGTTGTTGCATCCATTGTTGACAAAGCTGAACCCTTGGAAGCATACCTTAAGAATACACCGGTTCAGAAGGACTCTCTTACCTGTTTAAACTGGAAACAACAAAACACATCTGCGAGCACCTCATGCTTTGATACAGCAGTGACATCCGCCTCACGGACTGAAATGAATCCAAGAGGCAACCATAAGTACGCTAGACATTCAGATGAAGGATCAGGGAGACCGTCGGAGAAGGGTATCAAAGAATTCCTCTTGGATGCTTCTGATCTAGCAAATTTCCTCACAGCTGATAGACTTGCAGGGTTCTATTGTGGTACACAAAAGCTATTGAGGTCAGTGCTTGCAGAGAAACCAGAGCTGTCATTCTCCGTTGTTTCATTATTATGGCACAAACTGATCGCTGCGCCTGAAATCCAGCCCACCGCAGAAAGCACCTCTGCACAACAAGGATGGAGACAGGTAGCATCTCTATTTCCAAGCTCGCTTACAGTTTCCTCTATATTCTTTTGGTTCTTTTCTAATTCAAGTTCTCAAGGGGCTCGATTTCATTTACTGAGCATAGTTTTAATATACCAGGTTGTTGATGCGCTATGCAATGTCGTATCTGCAACGCCGGCAAAAGCAGCTGCAGCAGTTGTTCTTCAGGTACAAATTTCTCTTGACTTTTTAATATAATTTGCCAGGAATGCGACACATGTATAAATGACTAAGAACTGCGGGAAAATCTATTGCTTGTGTTCATGTTATATAATGCTTGATTCACATTCACTCAATTCGATCTTTCATGAATAGCAGATTATAAAAACACTAAGCTGGAAAGTTTTCTGCAAAACACTAATGCTCTAGTATCTGTTTAATCTGAAATGGTCTTGTGTTATTTACAGGCTGAGAGAGAGTTGCAGCCTTGGATCGCCAAAGATGATGAGGAAGGCCAGAAAATGTGGAAAATCAACCAACGAATAGTTAAAGTGTTGGTGGAACTCATGCGCAATCATGACAGGCCTGAGTCACTGGTGATTCTGGCAAGTGCATCAGATCTTCTTCTGAGGGCAACTGATGGAATGCTTGTTGATGGAGAAGCTTGTACACTACCCCAACTCGAGGTACTCCACTTTTATAGATTCCTCTACAGTGCCCTTCCTCAAGCTGGAGTGAAAATCGGTTTCTGATTCCACTGTACTTAAATTTTTTGCAGCTACTTGAAGCCACTGCCAGAGCAATACAGCCGGTGCTAGCTTGGGGACCATCTGGACTAGCAGTGGTCGACGGTTTATCCAATCTATTGAAGGTAAGCATTAATTAAACAGAGCCATACCAGCTCGCACAAATACTCATGGCCATGAGTGAAACTCTCTCTTAGAAACAACCTGTCAGCTGAGGGAACTTAGGGTTCTAAAGTCTAAACCATCTCTTAGCTTTGCATAAGTTACAATTTTTTTTCTTTTTTTCCAAATAATCGTCTTTCAAGTTCGTCAGAAATAGTTACCAAAGTGCCCAACCTTCATCCAGTTTTAGACAATCAAAACTGGACTGTGCTTAACCTTGTTCACATCTGTTTGCTTCTATGCAGTGTCGTCTACCAGCGACAATACGGTGCCTTTCACACCCAAGTGCACATGTACGTGCCTTAAGCACGTCAGTACTACGCGACATCATGAATCAAAGCTCTATACCTATTAAGGTAACTCCAAAACTGCCAACAACAGAGAAGAACGGAATGCATAGCCCGTCCTATCGCTTCTTCAACGCCGCCACAATAGATTGGAAAGCCGATATCCAAAAATGCTTGAACTGGGAAGCTCACAGTTTGCTCTCCACAACTATGCCTACTCAGTTTCTTGACACCGCGGCTCAAGAACTAGGCTGTACCATATCCTTGTCCCAATAACGAGCGTCCCACTTTTGTTTTTGGTAATTTTTAGTTCTCTAGACAAAAATATTTGGACGTACGTAGACCAAGAAGAAAATATATATAGCTTGTTGTACTTGTATGTAATATGTATGATGAGTGACTCTGACGCAATCACTCCCACAAGCGTTGGATTTGCCCTCGCTCGAGGTCTTATATAACTCAACCTCTTCTTTGTACATTTTTAAATGACCAAGTAGATGAACCCTTTTTCTCAACTTCACTGGATCTAAATCGTAATGTATAGCTTCTTTCTCAACTTGTATGCAAGATTTTCTCTTCTCGTTCATTAATATGATACTATGGTTAGAGGTGTACAAACAGTCCTGTCAAGCTAGATTTAAAACATCGGGATGATTGATTAGTGTTGTACATACTGTGTAAGTGTGTATTGTGTACATTTTAATTTTGAAGTGAATAACAGAAAAGTACTGAACAAAAAAAATAAAGGGTAAATTAGTCATTAACCGCGAGAGCTTCATATTAGGTTCGAAAACCCTAAAGTAGTTCGCCGCTTATAACTTATAACAGAGCTGAGCTAACGCTGTGGTGGCGCCTCCAGAGTCTGTAAAAGAGCTTCATCCTCCTCTCGCAATCTTTCTCGGCATCCAAAAATGGTACGATCATCGTTCTTCAGCTCTCCTCCCTTGATTATCTTCTGTTTTCTACGATTGCTCGTCCTGCAATTAGCGCGTATTTGCTCTTTTTTTCATTGCTAGTTATGTATTGGATTCTGTATTGATTCATTGGAGTTGTAAGCTGTAAGGTTGTGTTCCCTTTTACGATTTGTTACTGACGGATCTAGTTTTGCTCGTGCGTTTGTGTGTAGTCTCTAGTTGCCAACGAGGAGTTTCAGCACATTTTGCGTGTGCTCAACACCAATGTCGATGGGAAGCAAAAGATTATGTTTGCCTTGACCTCGATCAAGGGTATTGGGAGGCGATTGGCTAACATCGTGTGCAAGAAGGCTGATGTTGACATGAACAAGAGGTTTGCTTCTACCACTTTCATCTAACTTGGGGATTCTTTTGATAGGGATTGTGATTTTTGAAAGGCTCTGAATAACTCTGTTGAAGATGTAGCTGATATATGATTAGAAATTGAACTTGCTCTTTCTGGTTTGTTTATTAGATTCTAAGAAATGTGATACAAGTTTTAGTGAAATTCTTGAAGGAGTTGGTCTACTGTGATATTTTCTTGGCGTCCTTAATATGGTTTTGTGCCTGAATTTTCAGGGCTGGAGAACTAAGCGCTGCAGAGATTGATAACCTCATGACAATCGTTGCTAACCCTCGCCAGTTCAAGATCCCAGACTGGTTCCTGAACAGGCAAAAGGACTACAAGGATGGGAAATACTCCCAAGTTGTTTCCAATGCTCTGGACATGAAGCTGAGAGATGATCTTGAGCGCCTCAAGAAGATCAGGTAAACACACTTGATACACATTCTGTAATTTTTGGTAACGATATCAGTAAATTTTTATGCTTAGTCATTTACCAAGCTAGATTGGAGAAGATCAATACACAATCGTGTTTGATTTGTTCTTACTGTTTTCTAGTCTGTCTCATGTTGTTTGATATTATTACATTATGGCTTCAATCAATAGAAGTTTGTTAGTTCTCTGACTGATGTTGTAACTTGAATGTAAACAGAAACCACCGTGGTCTGAGACACTACTGGGGTCTCCGTGTACGTGGACAGCACACCAAAACCACTGGTCGCCGTGGAAAGACTGTTGGTGTCTCCAAGAAGCGTTAAAAGAGAGTTTTGTTGGTTGAGTGTTGCAGTACGAGCTTTGGTTCAATGGCGTTGCTTTGTTTTGAATTGTTTTTTGCAGAAGAGATAGTTTAAGAGGTCTTTTCTTTCATCAAAGACGGTCTTTAGGTTTTTACAATATATACAATTTAAATCGAAAACTATGTTGTTCCCCCTTTGTTCTTACTCTCTTCATTATATTTTCAAATCGATCTCTTTTGTCAGTTACCTTGAGCTATGAATCTGCTTGAATAAAAGCAAATATTACCAAAATCCTCAGTTACGTGTACATAGAAATTACAAAAGTGTAAGGTGCTGTCACTATCATGCGCAAATGCATCGTTATCGGTATAATCACTATCAGTAACTTTAAACACTGGAATTAAATATGATTTTCATGTTACTCTCTCTCTTTGTTCACTCTCTTCTCTCTCATCGCCCATTGATTCACGCGAGAAACGGGAGATAGAGAGAGAAAGTGACGATCTTAACCGCCGGCGCTGACCAAAGTCATCGATTCTCTTCCCGAGCTTGATTCCTCAGGTGAATTTTCCTCCCTTAGATTCACTTTTTTTTTTTTCTTTTTCTTCCTGGCAAATTTTCCCGAGAAAAAACCAGGAAAAAGTAGTGGCGAGGATGAAGACGAGCTTTAAACTGAGATCGTATTCTTTCGGTGGGTTGAAGTAGTTAGATAGATGCATGTTTAAACTCTTCTTCAGTTGTTTGCTGATGATTCGAAAGATGTTTTTGTAGATCTTCTTCTCTTTATCATCAATTCACGAGTGTTCTTCTACATCTAAATAACAACTTACCGTTGCAGATCCAATCTCATTTCGTTTCGTTCCTCTATCTCTGTTACCATTTTTGTTTTTCTTTCTTTTGGCGTTTTAGATCTCCTCCATGATTGAGGTTGATCCATGCTTTTGAGTTTCAAGTGATTCATATATTAAGATCCTCTAAACTCTTTTTTTTTTTTTTTTTTTCACTCGAGTGGTTCCAGTCAACTAAGATGTTGTGTGTGTTATGCTTTACCTGTGAATTTTCAGTTACTGTAGTTTGATTTTGTCTTTGTAAGCTTCAGGTTTTTTGAATTTGAATCTGTAACACAGGTTTCCAGAATCCTACTATATTTAGTGCTTGGGGTGAGCAGGAAGGTGGACACTGTCAGCTTTTAATGTACGCCAGATGAATAGAGTAACTAATGTTACTGGCAGTAGAAGGAGGGGGTTTATTCTCAGCATCCGCGTCTGGGTATAGTAAGGGATTGACCCTTCTTTTCTCTGGTGATAAGGACGGAGATAGGCCCATGAGAGTTGTGCCGTGGAATCAGTACCGGGTGGTTGACCAAGAGCCTGAGGCTGACGACTCTATTCTTCAGCTGGATTCCATTAAGAACCGAGTTTCCCGCGGTTGCGCTGCTTCCTTTAGTTGTTTTGGTGGCGCTTCCGCGGGACTTGAGACCCCATCTCCTCTTAAAGTAGAACCTGTGCAGCAGCAGCATCCTGAAATATCAACACCAGAGTCTGGCCTTGTTGTTTCTGAACAAGGCAAAGATCACATAAGTGAAGCTGATAACAACAGCAGCAAAGAAGCTTTTAAACTGTCATTGAGGAGCAGCTTGAAGAGGCCCTCTGTAGCGGAACCACGCTCTCTTGAGGATATAAAAGAATATGAGACGTTAAGCGTTGATGGTAGCGATCTCACTGGTGACATGGCAAGGCGGAAAGTTCAGTGGCCAGATGCTTGTGGTAGTGAACTCACTCAAGTTAGAGAATTTGAGCCAAGGTATGCAGATAGGATCCTTAACGTGAATACTGATGTGACTTAACCTCTATGCTTCAAAATCCAAATCCTTTAATTCATGCAGAGTTTCACTTGTGCTTTGCACCGGGCAAACTCGATACATCTATTATTTGTTATGCAGCATAGTTTTTGCATAGACTGTTTAGCATTGTTTCCTTTTCTTTATACCAGATGGTCCTCTCTTGGTTTGTTATTGACTTCCGAGAAACAAACTTGATTTTGGGTTGCAGTGAGATGGGATTATCAGACGACGAATGGGAGACGGGACAACAAAGGACATGTTCGTGTGTGATCATGTAAATTCAGAGATCATCGGTATCACTCTTTTACTCACCTCTTGTGTGTGCATCTCTCATAGATTTAAAGTGTATCTGTTATTACAAAGTTCTCTTCAAGGTTTTGGCTTGTACATTTTTCCTGTGTTTTGAGTGGCAATTTATTCCTGATTTCTATCTTCTAAAAACGAATAGAGAACCATCCAAATCGATAACACTTTTGTCAATCAGAGAGAAATCTTAACCACACGACCTTGCGTTATATACAATGTAAAGTGTAAAGTGCGAATCACAGTGGTTATGCAACGATCCATCTACAGTTACTCTGTTCTGCTGCCGTAAATTGGTTCCAACAAAGCCTTTAACAATTGATGGACTCAACGAACAGTCTTGAGTAGCTTTTTTTAACCTCTGGCAATGGTGAACGTTCCATGAATCTCCGACCAGCTATTTGGTCAGGAAAGGCTTACCAATCTAAGGGTCATTATAACTTATGAGGGTTAAATTTTAAAACGTTTTAAAGAGTGAGGATTTTTGTTGAAAACAAAAAGTGAGGATTTATGGAATATAGATAAACACTAAGGACCCAAAATGAAAAACAGAGAAATCTACCGTCTCTTCAAACCAAACCCAGAACCCCGTCCGACGTTTTCCGGTGTAGCTAAGAACGAGAGAGAGAGAGAGATGCGGAGGATCAATTCTCTCTACGGACGAATTGGGCTGCTTAGGAGAGTATCCGAAAGATCTACGAAGCAGTCTCATACATTTCTCGCTTCTCTCTCTTTCTCTACGGCCGGTGGTTATGGCGGTGACAGTGAGTTTCAGCAGAACAGCTCCAAAGTCAAGATCTTTGATCGAGACCTCAAGCGAATACATGTGTAGTCTTCGAATTCATCTTACATTTTTGCCTCCTTTTTTTATTTGTTAATCCAGATTTCATTTCCATGTTTCTGATTTTATAATTTTTGCCTTTCGATTGAAGCGTGATCGAGCAGCGTGGCTGTCCTCTCGCCAGGAAAAGGATTCCTTTTTCGACGCTGTTGCAGACAATCTACTTGACCGCTTAGAGGTACTCTTTGTTTTATGTCTGATCGCACTAAGAGAGTAGAGAGCTATTAGCAATAGCCGTAGCTGCTAGTTAAAAGAGTGTTGAGCTTCTCCTGAGGCTTCATTTCTTTATTTCTATATCCTTGTTTGATCAAGTTTAGTGATCTTGTTTCCTTCTTTCTAAGGATTGTAAGAAGACTTTTCCCACTGCATTTTGTTTGGGAGGATCTCTTGGTGCTGTTAAGCGGTTAATACGTGGCCGCGGTTAGTTATATATCTCTTGGCTGTCCTGGTTTTAGATTTATTTCCATCTGCATTGTGAATGATGATCTTCATTTTGGCTTTGTTGCACAGGTGGGATTGAAAAGCTTATCATGATGGATACCTCATATGACATGATTAAATCATGTAGAGATGCTCAAGAGGATTCACTCGATAAAACCATTGAAATGTCGTATTTGGTTGGTGATGAAGAGTTTCTGCCAATCAAAGAAAGGTAACTAGGACAACGCTATCGTAAAACCTGTTTTTTTTTTTTTATCCTTTGCCGCCCCTCAACTAGAGTTCTATACCTACTAACATCTGGTAAATGTTGTATGCAAAGTTCGGTTGATTTGATAATAAGTTCGTTGGGGCTTCACTGGACAAATGATCTTCCAGGATCCATGATCCAGGTTTTCCCGTTTTTGTTCCTTTTGTTTGTTTATATGAAATGGGTTGTACTCAGTGCAATGCTAATGGTGTGTTGCCTTATGATCGTAATACTGCAGTGCAAACTAGCGCTGAAGCCTGATGGCCTATTTTTAGCAGCAATTCTTGGCGGAGAAACCTTAAAGTTTGTCCTGCCTTTCGTTTCAAATCAAGACTCATTATTGAATGCATCTCCCATTTTCTTATTATTCTTCATGTGTTGAAATTCTTTATCAGGGAGCTGAGAATAGCATGCACTTTGGCTCACATGGAGCGTGAAGGAGGTATTAGTCCCCGGCTGTCGCCTTTAGCACAGGTGTGTTTGTGAATCTTAGGAAGTTCACTTTATTTCTTTCCTGCTTGAATATATAGCGGAAATTGCATTTCGTAGATGGCAGAACCAAAAAGTCGATTTATAGTGAAAGAACATGGCTTCTCTTTCTTTCAGGTTAGGGACGCAGGGAATCTCTTGACCAGGGCGGGTTTTAGTCTTCCTGGTGTTGACGTCGATGAATACGTAGTTAAATACAAGAGTGGTAAACTATTCCACATTTGTAATTCATCATTGGTGTAAACGTGCATCTTCTACGGATATCTTCTGATTTGCGTCTTTGTTTATATCTTTCTACTCAGCGTTGGATCTTATAGAGCATCTTCGTGCAATGGGTGAAACCAATGCTCTTCTCCAGAGAAACAAGGTTGGTTTCTTCTTCTGTAAGACTTTCCACGATTGTGACTATTATTATACAATTACTTAACCAATATTCCTCTTCTTGATTACAAAAACAGATATTGAATCGTGAAACTGCTCTTGCCACTGCAGCCATATATGACTCAATGTTTGCTACAGAGGATGGCACTATACCTGCTACATTTCAGGTCTGTCCATATAGCTCCAGAACTATCTCAACTATGGAAAAACCATTAACTAGTTTCGGTTTTCAAGTTGTTTATCTACAATCCATAGCCAATATAGGCTTTACTAGAAAGACGCAGTCTATGTCTTATCGTATGGATAGAAACAATGTGGGCTAAAGCTAAAAGTGCGTAATCCTGCATTTTGGATCACATTTGAGGCCTAAAGTATATTTTTGGGGCATTCCTGTGTAGGTGATTTACATGACAGGATGGAGAGAACATTCGTCTCACCAGCAGGCGAAGCGAAGAGGTTCAGCCACGGTATCCTTCAGGGATCTCCATAAGCAATTTGGCGGTCAATCTTGATAGATGGGCTAAAAGAGAAAGGCACGTTTCAATAAACAGAGACTTTACAAATGAGACTGAGAGAAATCAGTGACTTAAGAGGAGAACTCTTGTAGATTTGTCAGATGAGAGATCGCAATTATAAAGATTGCTTTCGCAGCTTCGCTCATGTATTTTCGTATCGAATAATAATGTAATAGCTGATCAGATTACATATGTTTGTATCCTACAAAAATATTTTGAATACCAAAGTTCAAATCTTCAATCACGAAACATTATCTTTAATAGAATCGGATACAATGGACCCAAACTTCACGAAGTCGGTGAACCAAACATTAATCAAAACCTTAAAAATGTATATTCACAACCATTTTGGTGCTTTAGTGCAATGTCTCCGACACTTGGATCAAACGTGATCGTGACCGTCCAGATAATCATACACTGAAATATTCAACGGCTCCACTTCATCAGCTCCACCACTCTCAGAAGACGTCGTCGTATCACTATACGCGGTGTTCCCCGACACAAAACCATTACTGTGGACGATGCCGGCGTCAATGGCCATGCCGGCGTTAGAAGCAGCTTGCTGGATAGATCTCGGCGAGGTTTTGGAAGCGATAGAAGGATTAAGCAAATGAGGGAAGTTAAGAGACTCTAAAGAATCAGGTTGGTGTAAACAGAAGAAAGCTACGTCGTGTGCTACGGCGGCTCCTTCAGCTGTTGAGAAGGAACCTAACCAGAGACGGTCACGAGTCCCCGGAACTCTGATCTCCGATACCCATTTGCCCCATTTCCGGCGGCGGATCCCTTTGTACTTGGATTGACTTTCTCCAGATTCTCTGTAATCCATTTTTTATGAGACCGATGAAGAAGAAGAAGAGATTTTTTGAAGTGTTGTGTGTGTTTATGATAAAGTTTGAAGATTCGAAGACTATTTATACGTTGAAGTTTGATGAAAGTCAAAATTATAGATATCAATATTATATATGAATGAGAATGAGGTTGACCAAAATTTATATTAACTAAAAAAGTAGCTTTTAGGGAAAAAAAAATCTAGAGGAAATAATCAACTGGTCAAAGTATGACCTTCCTTTTTGTGTTTGTGTGGTTTCAATTTGACAAGTGCCCTGACCGGTCCAAGTTCTTTTACAAGTTGTAACTTTTAATTTCTCTTTCTCTTTGGCTGTATGTGTGTGTGTCTTAATAGTAAATTCATTGTATTTGTTAAATTACAGTCAAATTCTTTTCATCAAGTGGTATTTTACTGTTGTGTTTTAATGACTTTTTTTTTTCTTTTCTTTTCAATGTAAAAGATACGTGTAGTTAAAAAACATGTTAATTATTAAGAGAGAACAGTGAAAAGAAAAATAAAAAGTAGATTCAAAACTCTCCAGTCTCCACCGATGAAGAACGTGAAAACGTCGTCGTCTGTGGTTAAACCACGTGGGATTTAAAGACTTTCCTTGTTTTGTCCTTATTTTTTTTAGGTTCACACTGCGTCATCCGTGATGTCAATAACCACCGTCTAAACCGGGTCTTTTTTGTTTGGTTTTTTTGGTATTTGACCAAAGTATTGTAATGAAAACTCACCCAACGTCTACGGACTTATTACACACAGATACAAACAGCTCCAAACTAGTTGGGGGGGGGGGGGGGGAGAAAAAGTAGTTTTTTGTCTTCTTCTTCTTCTTCTTCTATGTGTGTTTAATTAATATTGGACTGAGACATTCCAGGATTCCTCCTCACACGAATCATCCACGGAGAAGAATAAAAAAAACCAGTATGTCTCGCGTTCATGCAATTAAATGTGGTTCACAGACGTAACCAATTCTTATCTTTACATTGTCTGTCATCTACACAGACATGAGACATCGTTGTGAGTTGATTATGATGTGACAGACCGACCCCCGTACGTCTAATCACACTCACCGACTCGTTTAGGAAAGATCCAACAAAAAGTTTTATTCAAGATTAGTGTGTTTTCTATACGTGTTTAGTACCAGGAAACTAAATATCCACGTTTAGCGTTTTTTTTTTTTGGTTTTGGTTTAAAACAAATATATATATGCAGTTTTAGACAATGTAAAGTTGTAAGAATTTTTTTTATCTCTAATTTCTAGAAATACAAATGTAAAAACGGATTTTTTGACATGTAAAATTTGTTTTTAGTTAAGTATGTAAACAACTGTCTTTTGAATTGGCTCATTTGAACTAATTTTTTAGTTATTAGTTGACAAAAAAAAAGAAAACAATGTAAACATTTATAAAATAAAACTAAAAATACTTTATATCAAGTTATAAGTAAAACAAATAACTGTTGTAAAGAACTCGTTGAAATTGACCAAAAACTTAATTTAATTATTTGTAACATCATTATCATACATGCACGTCAACTTCAAATTCTATATGTTCAACTGTTATAAATCCTTTTTTTTTTTTTTTTGTCAACCTCACTTCTAGCTTGAAACAAATTGACATTTTATAACTTTTTAATAATCAGTTTTTTCTTTTTTTCCCTTTGCTGAAAAATATACCGCTATAGCTTAGTGGGCTGGAACGTGTCCTGGAGTGGACATATCTAAACGTGTGGCCCAAATAATCTTAATACACTCCACAAAAACGAACAAATGTCAAAAATGAGCTTTTACCAAAAAAAAAATGTCAAAATGAGTATTTTTCTTCTCCTTTCTAACAAAACCTTCACGCGCCGCTTCTCCCTCCACTTCGCTTCGTCGGGTTCGGTCGGTGCTGTCTCCGAATCTCTCTTGTCTTTTTCTTTTTTCCCTTCGAGTTCTGTCTCTGCTTTTTCCATGCTTCTCTACATGTACTCGTGCTTCCATGTTTCACTTGTATATGGTATGTTTTGCGGACCACTTGTTCGATGAAATGCTTGAACTAAACTTTTTTCACATTTCTTCCTTTGATTTTCAGACGGAGAAGCGAAATTGGATGATCATAAGTTTTTATGGATCAAACTAGTGTTGGAACATTAAGCAAAACCCATTCTTTGCGGCGATCATATGCCGCTTACTGTATATGCCGTCTTCTCCTTCTCGCTCTATACTCATCAGAGGTCTTACTGTATCCGAAATTTGCAAGTTTGTTCCTCAATCTTGGAAACAGCCACCGAGACCCATATCAGAAATTCCCAAAACCCACTATGTGTCAGTTCCAGAAGCTCTTTACAAATCATTTAGATATTGCATCGCTCATGGTCAATTTTATGAAGCTTTTAGAACTTTCTCTTTACTTCGTCACCAGTCTGGTTCTCATGACTGCGTTTTCCATTCAGCGGCTTCCCTTTTATCGACCTGTGTGGATTTTAGTGAGTTCTCTTCAGGGCAGCAGATTCATGGTTATTGTATCTCGTCGGGTCTGGAGTTTGACCCTGTTTTGGTCCCAAAGCTTGTTACTTTCTACTCTGCTTTCAATCTCCTTGATGAAGCTCAGATCATTACTGAAAACTCTGACATTTTGCATCCTTTGCATTGGAATGTACTCATTGATTCGTACGTTAGGAACAAACGGTTTGAGGAGTCAGTTTCTGTTTACAAACGAATGATTAGTAAAGGAATCCGACCAGATGAATTTACTTACCCGTCTGTTCTCAAGGCTTGTGGAGTACTACTGGATATTGCATCTGGAAGAGTGGTTCATGGCTCCATTGAGGTGAGCTCTCACAGGCGCAGCTTGTTTGTCTGCAATGCGTTGATATCTATGTATAAAAGATTTGGTAAAGTGGACATTGCTCGGAAATTGTTTGACAGGATGTCTGAAAGGGATGCTGTCTCATGGAATGCAGTAATTAACTGTTATGCTTCTGAGGGAAATTTGGAGGAAGCTCTTAATCTTTTTGATAGAATGCATCTATCCGGTGTAGAAGCAACTGTTGTAACTTGGAACACATTAGCTGGATGTTGTTTGCAGATAGGAAATTATGTTGGGGCTTTAAACTGTGTTGTTAATATGAGACATTACAACGTGGCATTAGATTATGTAGCTGTGATTAATGGTTTGAAGGCATGCTCACACATTGGAGGGTTAAGGTGGGGTAAAGAACTTCATGGTCTTGCAATCAGTAGTTGTTTCCATAAAATTAACAATGTTCAGAATTCGTTGATCTCATTGTACTCAAGATGCGGTGATCTTAGGCACGCCTTTTTAGTGTTTCAGCAGATTGAAGCAAATAGCTTGAGTACATGGAATGCCATCATTTCTGGTTATGCGCATGACATGAGATCGGAAGAAACCTCTTTCCTGCTCAGGAAGATGTTGCTTTCTGGCTTTCACCCGAATTACATTACGCTTGCAAGCATTCTCCCTCTTTGTGCTCGGGTGGCAAACCTGCAACACGGTAAAGAGATTCACTGCTACATCCTGAGGCGCCAAAGCTTCAACGACTGTTTAATCTTGTGGAACTCCCTTGTCGATTTGTATGCAAAATCCGGGGATATTATAGCTGCAAAGCAAGTATATGATTCAATGAGAAAGAGGGACGAAGTGACATACACTTCACTGATAGAAGGATATGGCATGCTGCGTAAAGGAGAAGTCGCCTTGGCATGTTTCAAGGAGATGATCAGATCCGGTATCAAACCTGATCATGTAACTATGGTTGCAGTATTATCAGCTTGCAGCCATTCCAATTTAGTGGGTCAAGGAAAAAGCTGGTTTGGGAAGATGCAGCCTGTGTTCGGTATACACCCACGCCTTGAACACTATTCTTGTATGGTTGATCTTTATTGCAGAGCAGGTTACCTGGCTGAAGCCAGAGATACATTCCGCAAAATACCGTACGAGCCATCTAGTGCCATGTGTGCTACTCTACTGAAAGCGTGCCTCATCCACGGGAACACAAACATTGGTGAATGGGCAGCAGATAAGCTACTGCTGGAGATGAAGCCAGAACACTTAGGGCACTGCATGTTGATTGCAGATATGTATGCAGCTACTGGTTCTTGGAACAAGCTTGTAACAGTGAAGACTTTCCTGAGTGAATTGGGTGTGCAAAAGGCTCATGAGTTTGCTTTGATGGAAACAGATTCCGTGTTAGATGGAGTGAATAATAATAAGCCGAAGATGATCGATTCTGCAGTTAGTCATGAGCAAAGTTCAGATGAAGAACGTCTTGTAGAAGTAGGATAAAAGAATCAAAGACTGATATAGTAGAATATTTCATTATTTCCTGCTTCAGGGTGGTCAAACTGGAGCAT
The DNA here is from genome assembly GCF_000375325.1 of Capsella rubella. Lineage (NCBI taxonomy): Eukaryota > Viridiplantae > Streptophyta > Magnoliopsida > Brassicales > Brassicaceae > Capsella > Capsella rubella. The sequence goes on from NW_006238923.1 coordinate 8,060,250, forward strand.
CAGTTTGGTGATTGTACATATATATAATCCTAAATTAATACGAGCATGTTTCAACAGAGCAAAAACAAGTTTTATTAATTTGCACAATTTCTCAACGAAGGGAATCAAGAACTAAGATGAACCAAAGTACAAGCACTGGAGAGTGGAGTCTATGAAGTAATAAGAACATTTATAAATATGAGCCCACTAAACCCATTAGGGCCCATTAATAATGGAACCTCGGATTGTTAAAGAGAGAGAGAGCTAAACGTGCCACAGAAACCCTAAGAAACTTCCAAGGTAATACAGAGAGAAGAAGAGAGTTCCGTATTCATTTTCTCTTGGTTGTTCCTGATCCCGTTGTTGGTCAAGCGGAAAAAATGGCGTCGTTTGATGAAGCACCACCAGGAAACGGCAAGGCCGGTGAGAAGATCTTCAGGACCAAGTGTGCTCAGTGTCACACCGTCGAGAAAGGCGCCGGTCACAAACAAGGTTACACATCGATCTCTCTTTACTCTTGAGCTCTCTATTCTATGGTGGATCTTCGTGTTTTTATCAGGCCTTCTTTTTTTTCACATCGCTTTTTTGAACCTATTTGTTTCATTTGTACCACCAATATATTCCCTGATTCGATTTAGCTCACTTAGTTTTAAAATGATCATCGATCCGATCTATAAACGTTGGTATCTCCTTATTACCTTTTTGTGAGTTGTTCCTCGGCTTTACGTTTGATCTCTGTGATATATGCGCAATTGTCTTAGTTTTTGTTGTTTTAGTGGATTTAGATTTGCAAAATCCTAAGTAGTGATGCGTCACATTTCCTTGGATTTGCGTGAAATTAAAAACATTGTTGCTTAATTGTAAATCTGCTCTTACGTCCTAAGTAGGGAGTAGTGAGTGATACAACGATGATGATCACAGATTCATCGTTTCCTTGAATTTGCATGAAAGCAAACAGATTCATCGTTTCCTTGAATTTGCATGAAAGCAAACATATTCATCGTTTCTCAGATTGTTTCTATAGTTAATCCGTGACTGTGTTAGTTTTCACAGTTTTGTGGAATGTTGTTTTTGAGTCTTAAGTGAGTGATTTTACTGATTTGAGAAAACATAGTTGCTCAGAGCACTTCACTTTTGGTTATATATAGGACCCAATCTAAACGGTCTCTTTGGAAGACAATCTGGTACAACTGCTGGTTACTCTTACTCTGCTGCTAACAAGAACAAAGCTGTTGAATGGGAAGAGAAGACTTTATACGATTACTTGCTCAACCCCAAGAAGGTAAATCATTTATTATCCATGTCTTAGATACCCATGATTCATTCTGTTTTGTTTCATCAGTTGTTGTTAACATTGAGATTGATGGCCACATTCTGATGATGCAGTACATTCCGGGTACCAAGATGGTGTTCCCTGGGCTTAAGAAGCCTCAAGAGCGTGCTGATCTCATCGCCTACCTCAAGGAATCTACTGCTTAAGTGCATCGATGGTGGTGGGACATGACGAATCAGAGTTGAATCTCAGATTGGAATTTTACTTTGCTATATTCTTTTGACAAATAAAATCTCTAGAAAACATATTTTTTTTTGTTTCATCAGTTACGTTCTTGGTGGGGATTATTTGGCTGTCTAGTTCAAAACGCACTCGAGTACTTTTGATTTGCGGAGGCTCACTTTCATTTTTTAAGTCTAGAAGCGTATTCTCACATTTTGCAGTTTTATTAATGTAAAGTACAAAACTCAAATTTATATATCAATTATGAACAATAATGGTGCAATATTAACCTCATCCTAAGTAATACATTTAACTGTAGTACATGATACTCTGTTAAGGTTTTACAAATTCTAGGGAGTCAAAACCTTATCCAATCGATGGCTTGTATTTTCGTCTTGCTTTACCATCTCTCTACTCCTCCATGTCCTTTATAGCATCCTGCAACAAACAACAAGTAATAGAGATCCATCTTTGGTTACTTTCACTATGACTCTTTTTTTAAGTTATGCTTCTAAAAAAGCAAACAAGTATGACTTTACCTTTGCAAGGCGTGTCACATATGTTGCAGCCAATGCAGTAACCAACAGCCCCAGACCCAGCGTTAAAAGCTGGCCGTTTCCTCCAGGCAAGCCAACATTAGATTCTTCTTGCTAAAACAACACATAGATAGAATGATTACAACTTGATGATTATGGTGCTTGCCAAAATCACAAAGCATTCACAATTCAGATTACCTATCAGACACAATTTCATCAATTTTAGTTAACTTCATTAAGTAATGGACTAACACTTAAATCCTTCCTCGTATTCAGTACTTGTTAATCATTCGATATTCAGTATCAATTTTTGACTTTTTTTTTCAATGGTAGTTCTACCATAGACAAGAGCTGATCAACAAGGAGTTATTGCACACCCAGCAAAGGAAAAACTCAGTGGATCCTAGTGTTGTACCCTTACGCTCGACTAGAGAAGATATGCATGTATTTGCTAAAGTGCCTATTCATCTTTTTTTTTTGTCAAAGTATCTACTCTTTGGAGGGATACATCGATTATATTAAAAGACAATAAAACTCACAATGATTGCTCGTCCGAAAGCCCCAGCGCTGACATAAGCCCAAGACCCTGGAAGCATACCTAACCAGCTGCATAAACAGTATGGTCCATGAATGAGTATGTAAACTCAGAATTCACCTTTTCAAGATGAATTAACTCCTAGTTCAGAGTTAAAAAATGGACAGTAATGGAACTAATTGGATCCTTAAGTAACCACAGCACAAGCATCACCCTTCTAAAGCGGATAAGATAGGGGAATAGTATAATAAGTTGCAATAACACAGACCTTCCTAATACATAAGGCACAAACTTCACAGATGTCAACCCGTATAGATAATTGCCAAGAGAGAAAGGAAGCAAAGGGCTAAGCCGAAGGAGAGTAACAACTCTAAACCCATTTTCACCAATCGCTTTATCAATGGCAAGGAACTTCTTGTTGTCCTCAACTAACTTAAGGATGCGCTCACGAGCAAAGTATCGGGCAATTAGAAAAGCAACACTAGCAGCCATCTAACACAGAGTAAAGACAAAATTAGACAGCCAAAAACATATATGAACATTGGAGAGGTCCCTTGATGATATTAAGGATTTTGATTGAGCTTTCTGAGTTCTGATAGAACAACTTACTGTTCCACTAATAGAAACTATGATGGTGCCAACAAGAGGACCAAAGAGAAGACCAGCTGACATGGTCAATGGGAGAGCCGGAATGGCTAGTATCTAAGACAAAGGAAGCAGAGCTTAAAACTGAGGACACATGGTCTCAATGAAAATCAAAGGTGACAGTGAAGCAAAAACAACAAAAGCACACGAAGAGTATAATAAAACTTGCCTCAAGCCCAGCATACACAGCAATGAACAGGGCGTATCCAGCTGTACCATAGCCTGATTTTGATTCAAGAACACAAAACGAGGTCAACTTGTGAAATTGGTGAAAAGCTTATCCTAAATGCATCATCACAATCTAAAAGGACACTGTCACCAAGTTCAGAATACTACTGGAAGCTATAAACATCACCCATTCAACAATGTATAGCACACTACAGGCACATGAAGACCAAATCGAACCTTCGATGTAAGTAGAGAATTGAGTGAGGAACGTATTGATCTGATCCCTATAGACATATCCAACGCCGGCGAATCCACCAACAGTACCAATCAACAATAATCCGGCCAAGATAGTGCCCTTAATAGCAGCATCCCCGTCCGATCCGCCACCGTCATCGCTCTCAGCCGCCGAGGACTTGGCATCGTCTTCGTCGTTATCATCACTGGATTTGGGATTGAAGAACCACCGAAAACTCTGAGGAGGCGGGGCGGTAGACGGGAGAGACTTTTGCTTCTTCTTCTTGGTCTGCTTGAGGGAAGAACATGGCTTGAGGAAATGGAATCGTCTGTAGAGTCTAAAGGAAGAAGATGAAGAAGAAGAAGGAGGAGAGAAGAAGCGGAAGTTGCAGGTGAAAGGAAGAGAAGAGGAAGAGGATCTGAGACTCAGACCCAGAGTGAGGCTGCGCATTTTAAGCAGCTTTAATGGAGATGATGATGGAGATGATGATGAAGAAGACGAAGATTGGATTGGAGCAGTGCCATCCAATTTTTTTCTTTCTTCTTCTTCAGTTTGGGCTTTTTTGGATTGGCGCGGCTTTGTTCTAGCACATTTTGGATGGGCTTCTGGCGATCTACAGCGCCACGTGTCTCTGTTCTTAGGATCACGAAAATTTAATTATAATTATATCGAATATTCGCATCGACATTTTTGTAAAAAACAAATTCAGATGTTCAAAAAAAACAATTTTTTTTATTGTTAACATATTTTTCTTCAGAGAAATTAAAACAAAAAATTGGAATTTCTAATTTCATGCCAAAATTGGAATTTCTAATAAGGAAACTTGATTCGTTGTCTTTCAAACATTTCAGATGTACCTAAACGATGCAGTTTCAAACCCGTAAAATAGAAGCCTGAACGACATCGTTTTGGTTTTATGATAACAAAGGGAAAGCTGTAATATTAAGTCAAAACGGGGACTCGAACGTGTCCGACTCTTTTTGTCTTTAGCTTCGCCGGTAGGCCTGACTGATCGCCGGAGTTTCTCAATCGCCGTGTCTCTTCTGCTCAATTCCGGTCACTAACATTGTACTTCGCATATCTGGTTTAGTTCATGGCCAAATCTCGGGCCGTTGTGGAGCTCATTGCTCGGTTTGATCTCGGCAGTGAAGATAAGATCCGAGCTTTATCTCTCTCCCCTATCTCCGATTCTCAAACCCTAGTATACTTAGGAACCTTCTCTGGATCTCTTATTCTACTTTCTCTCGACACTTCGACAAATATAGTTTCGCGTCTCGCAAGTGTATCGCTGAGCGCTTCTCCTGTTGAGTCTATTTTTGTGCTTGGAGAGGAAAGAGGGAAAGTTCTAGCACTCTGCAATGGGTACTTGTTCTTGGTGGATTCGCTTCTCTCTCAACCTGCTAAGAGATTGGGTGGTTTATTGAAAGGGATCAATGTGGTTGCTAGGAGAGTGAGAGGACGTGACTCGTCGAGTACTGACTTATTGCCTTCTGAGGTTTCGAGTGATTCTAGCTCGAGCAAGAAGTTTCTTCAGTTGCTTGGCGCTGGGAATAGGGTGAATGACGTCAAAGGTAAGGACTTTCGACATGAGAGAGTCCACCAAGGTCATTATGTTTTCGTTGTTGCCATCAGTGAGAGAATGTTGCTGATTGAACTTCAGTGTGATGAGAAAGAAGGTTTAAGTGGTTCCTTTGTTGTTTTGAAAGAGATTCTTGGAATTGGTGGGATCAAAACTTTGGTTTGGCTTGATGATTATGTTATTGCGGGGACTGTTAAAGGTTATAGCTTGATCTCGTGTGTCACTGGTCAAAGTGGGGTGATTTTCACATTGCCTAATGTGTCTGGTCCCCCGCTTCTTAAATTGCTATGTAAAGAGTGGAAGGTGTTGTTGTTGGTGGACAATGTTGGAGTTGTTGTGGACACAAATGGTCAGCCTATTGGAGGGAGCCTTGTGTTTCGAAGGAGGCCTGATTCTGTTGGAGAATTGTCTTTCTATTTGGTGACCGTCGGAGATGGGAAAATGGAAATACATCAGAAGAAGTTGGGTGCTTGTGTTCAATCAGTTAGTTTTGGCCCTGAAGGATGCGGACCTTCACTTTTGGCCGCAGATGAGGCAGGGGATGGAGACCTTTTGGCTGTTACTTCCTTGTCAAAGGTGTTTATCCTGATAAGAGCTATCTTCATTTCTCTCGAGTATATCTTGTTGATGAAACAGTCATGATTTTTCTGTTGACTCTTTTCATTGTGATGTTTCAGCTTATATTTTATCGGAGAGTGCCTTATGAAGAACAAATTAAAGACCTCCTGAGGAAAAAGAGATACAGAGAAGCCATTTCATTGGTGGAGGAGCTTGACTCACAGGGGGAGATTTCAAAAGAAATGCTTTCATTTCTTCATGCTCAAATAGGGTATCTACTGCTTTTCGATTTACGATTTGAGGAAGCGGTGAATCAATTTTTGAAGTCAGAAAAAATGGAACCTTCTGAAGTTTTTCCTTTTATCATGCGGGATCCTAATCGCTGGTCTTTGGTGGTATATTTTTTTTTCCTGGCAGCCGGTTTTTAGAAATTTACTCTTACATTGTTTCTAAAAGTTGACTGTTTAATCAACCACAGTTCATTGTTTTTCCTTACTAAACGCATTGCCTGACTTGTAGCAAACCTGAATTTTTAATGCCTCAAGCCTTGTATAACTGCACTCTGCTTCACAAATCTTTTGCTTGCTTTCAGGTTCCAAGAAACAGATACTGGGGACTGCATCCTCCCCCTGCTCCTTTCGAAGATGTTGTAGATAACGGGTTGCTGGCCATCCAGAGAGCCAATTTTCTAAGAAAAGCAGGAATGGACACTCCGATTGACGAAGAGTTTTTCTCAAATCCCCCTAGTAGAGCTGATTTATTGGATTCAGCAATTAAAAACATTACCAGGTGAGACAAATACTCTTTTTGTGTATTGTAACTTCCTCGACAACTTTTGTACTGTATCCCTGTTCTCTGAGATGTGAATAATGAGGTAATGTTACCTGTTGCAAAAGGTACCTCGAGATATCACGTGAGAAGGACTTAACTCACCCAGTGATGGAGGGAATCGACACCCTTCTAATGCTTCTTTACAGAGCATTAAACCGTGTTGAAGATATGGAGAATCTTGCATCTTCCGATAATAACTGTGTTGTGGTACGTTTTTTAACTTAATGTATTTTACGCATATATATATATATATTTGCATAGCATCAGCTTGATAGGTGACACCACAAACTAAGAACTGAAAGATGTAAGAAACCTCTAATACGGATTTAATAAACTATTGTTTGACAGAACTACTGAAGCAAGACAGCTATAGATTAGTTAAAAAGTAGAAGAACACAAGTTTTCAGAGCCTAGTAGAATAGGTGCGCTTTTGTATGCATTGTACTTGTGCCAGTTTTGCAGTTGTTTAGCTGAGTGTCAGATTAGTAACCACTGTATTTGAAAGCAGTGTATCAATGACAATCATCTTAGGATGCTGACATTTCCCAAGTGCTATTACCTGGAAAATATTAACTGTGGTACTGTAGGATTCATGTAAATGAACGATATGAGGAAATAAAGGAATTTACATATTCTGGATCCTTATAATTACAATGCACAGAATTACAAAGAGCTTATTGTCAGAATGTTGCTTGAGGAAGGACTTTTTACAACTTGTGTAAGCGATGCAGGAGGAGTTGGAGACTCTTCTAACTGAATCTGGACACTTACGGACACTTGCATTCGTCTATGCAAGTAAGGGGATGAGTGCAAAGGCTCTTGATATTTGGCGGCTCTTTACAAAGAATTATTCATCTGGTCTTTGGCAAGACTCAGATGATTTGGTGCCCTATTTACATGACAACGAGCTCATTAGGTTATCTGGTAAAGAGGCTGCTGCCGCAGAAGCAGCCAGAATTCTTGAGGAACCCTGTGATCCAGAACTGCCATTGCAGCATCTTAGTTGGGTATGACATATTTATGACATAACTCCAAGTTGTGGTAACTTTGTACAATAAAGATTTGCATCTTGTGAGTATAATTGATGATTGTGGATATATCATTTTTAGATTTCAGATATAAACCCATTGTTTGCTATCCAAGTCTTGACATCAGATAAAAGAACAGAAGAGCTTACGCCAGGTGGGAATCAGGGTTAACTGGACATTTGTGTTTGATTGTGAGTCCGATGTCGATCTTCATTCGTTCGTTTTAGAAATATTTTGCAAGTGTCTTTAGGTTTTGAAGTGATCTATTCTCAACTCGTATTGATAAGTAATGGCTTAGGTGAAGTCTGAGATGACTAATTTAATGCAAGAAGTCTAAGGCTGCTTTAGGTTCAGGATAACATACTGTTTTCCGTGCATACAGTCTCATGTCTCTAGTGTGCTGTTCTTCAATAAAGTTAAGATTAGCGTTTAAATAGGCATCTGTTCCATTATTGTTGTAAAAAGCTTACATGAGTTAACACTTTTTTTCTTTCGCTCTGGGTTATTGAGTGGCTTGGCAGATGACATTATATGTATATTGGTGGATTAAATATTAAAACTTTTGACTGATAGAAAGGTCTATGTTTCTTAACTTATTGCAGAGCAAGTGATACAAGCTATTGATCCCAAAAAGGTTGAAATCATTCAGAGGTATAGTTTCTTACAGCCTAAATAAAATTAGTTAAAGCTGACTAGTAACTTGTGAGAGTTAGGTCCATTAGAGTTATTTGTAGCAAAGTTGGGAAAGTTCTAAAAACATTTCAGCTGACTTTATATATACTGGCCAGGTACTTCCAATGGTTGATTGAGGAAAGAGACTACACTGACCCTCAGCTGCATACATCGTATGCTCTCTCACTTGCCAGATCAGCACTTGAGTGTGTTGAAGTTCAAAATGGTATCCAAGAAGCTAATGCTGGAGGCAGAGAGGCACATGATTGTAATGTTCGAAGTATTTCTTTGTTTGAAAGTGATGTACGAGAAAGATTGCAGACCTTTTTGCAGTCTTCAGATCTATATGATCCTGAAGAAATCTTGGATTTGATAGAAGGATCAGAACTGTGGTTGGAAAAGGTTTGTTGGTCATATTTTCGTTTCCTTCTGTTTATGAATGGTTCTAAAAAAGTGTCATTTAGGTGGTGTATGCGTTGACATTGTTTATTTGTTTCCTTCTGTTTATGAACTGATGTTGTTTATTTTAGTGAATCTTTTGCTGTCAAAATTATGTGTTGTTTTGCCCATTTGACATGTCAATTCTTTTTGGACAGGCAATTCTAAACAGAAGGATAGGGCAGGAGACATTGGTTCTCCAGATTCTTGCTCTGTAAGTTCGCTTTACTAGACCAAGAAGTTATAAAGAACAAAAATAAACTGTCTATCTGTCTGTTCTGGAAACCAGAGATTTTGAGACCTTATGAAGTGAGCAAATATAGTTTATTGTGAATTTGAATGTGTGGTTGCTGATAAGATCTTATGTGGTGGGCGCCAGGAAGCTTGAGGATTATGCAGCTGCGGAGCAGTATTGTGTAGAGATTGGAAGACCAGATGCATTTATGCAGTAGGTTCTTTTCCTTCATTTCACCATTTGATTGTGAATGCCATCATACAATCTCTTTTCCTTGTTAATCCCTTAAAACAGAAAGTTTATCTTAGGTTACTTGATATGTACCTGGATCCTCAAAATGGTAAAGAGCCTATGTTCAAGGCTGCTGTTCGTCTTCTCCACAACCACGGGGAATCCCTTGATCCATTGCAAGTTTTGGAAGTAAGAAAACCCAGTCCTCCATATTTTAAAAAGAAGCTGATATTGCTTCTTTTTTTTTTGGACAAACTGTGCTGATATTGCTTCTTATCCTACAGCTTTTTCATGTGGTAGTTGTTGGATGATAGAGCTAATATAAGGTTTTATTTGCAGAAACTGTCTCCTGATATGCCCTTAAAACTGGCATCCGATACAATTTTGAGAATGCTGAGGGCACGGGTTCATCATCATCGTCAAGGCCAAGTAAAAATTCACAAACCTGTGTATTCTATATTCTCTATTGTTGTGAATAGATATCTTTTGGGGGGAAGGGAGTGGGTGGAGAATATTGTGTGCTTTAGTTGTCGAAGGTGCCATGTGTAACAGTAAACCGAAGAAACGATCATTATTGAAAGTAACATTGATTTGACTTACCAGAATATGTAACAGAATGTTTTATGTTCCTGCAATATGTATGTAGTGTGGGGGTGTATAGCGTTTGTGTCTTAATGATCTTAAGTCATTTTGTTACAGATTGTACACAATGTCTCTCGTGCATTAGATGTAGACTCGAGGTTAGCAAGACTAGAAGAAAGATCACGTCACATGCAGATAACTGATGAGAGCCTTTGTGATTCCTGCTATGCCCGCCTGGGAACTAAGCTATTCGCTATGTACCCTGATGATACCATCGTCTGTTACAAGGTTAGTCCCTGCTTACTAAAGCTTTACTTTTTTTTAATACAATTCTGTTTTCTTCTATATCTGAATTCACTTTCTGATCTCTGATAGTACTTTTGGTGTTGTTTTTGTTCATCTTCCCAGTGTTACCGACGCCTGGGTGAATCAAAGTCAGTAACAGGCCGTGACTTCAAGAGAGATGTTCTGATAAAACCCGGTTGGTTAGTAAATCGGTAACAGAAGACGCCGTTCCGCAGCAGTCACTTTTTTTCTTTCACTTGACCTCTAACCTCTCACAAACACAGAGCCTGTACAGTACAAACAGAAGCTCACGCATTTCCGCTTGCTTAAAAGTTGTGGTTGTGGTGGTACTGTGAGCTTTGATACAGATAATGAAGAACACAAGGAACATAACTTCATGAAGCTATTCTCTAGCCTACGAATCAGCAACATTTCAAAGATTCTTCATTGTTCTATAAGGCATTTTTGCCCTTGTGACAGTAATATATGAATTTATCTAAAGACCTTGTCCTTGTTAGTCTCGCTTTAGCTTTTATGTTACTTTTCTTCTCCAGACGAAGAAGGACCATTTTGGCTAATAAATGAAAAATAATAAATAATTTTTAAAAATCCAGAAAAACACGAAGAAAAATCAAACAAACGAGTCTCGCTAAGAGAGGGTCAAGCGAAGAAGACGATCTTCCTATTCAGGTTTCTGCTTTCATCTTCCATCAGGGCATCCATATTCTTCGGGATACAGTTTTCGTTTTGCTTTATTCGTCGAATCGTTTCTCGCCGATCACCGGTTGGAGCAGCAACAGTTAAATTTTCGGGGAAAAATGTCGATTAATATGAGAACGCTGACGCAAGCACTGGCCAAAACGGCTGCTGTGATTGAGAAGACGGTTCAAACCACAGTACAGGAGGTAACAGGTCCAAAGCCTCTACAAGACTACGAGCTTCTCGATCAGATCGGTTCCGGTGGTCCTGGCCTCGCCTGGAAGCTTTACTCCGCCAAGGCACGTGACTCCACGCGGCCCCAGCAGTATCCAACCGTTTGCGTCTGGGTGCTTGATAAGCGCGCCTTGTCTGAGGCTCGTGCTCGGGCGGGATTATCAAAAGTTGCCGAAGACGCGTTTCTCGATTTGATTCGTGCTGATGCAGGGAAGCTGGTGCGGCTCAGACATCCCGGTGTGGTTCACGTTGTTCAGGCGCTTGATGAGAACAAGAATGCTATGGCTATGGTTACGGAGCCGCTCTTCTCATCCGTGGCTAACGCACTTGGGAATGTGGAAAATGTGGATAACGTTCCGAAAGATCTTAAGACCATGGTGCGTTGATTCATGTGATTGAACTTAATACGAACTTCGAATTTGAGCAATTGAGTGAGCTTGTTGTTAATTAGTTTACTATATTCTATAATTGTGTTTGTTGCAGGATATGAGCTTGTTGGAGGTGAAGCATGGTCTCCTTCAAATTGCCGAGACATTGAACTTTCTCCATAATAACGCTCATCTCGTTCATCGTGCTGTATCTCCCGAGGTTGCTTTTTGAAAACTTGTAGCCGAAATTCAAATTTCTTTGAAGCTGTTGTGATTTATCTGTATATCTTTAATTTCATTGCAGAATGTTTTTATTACCTCGGCTGGTTCCTGGAAGCTTGCCGGATTTGGCTTTGCTATTTCAGAAGCACAGGGTGGGAATTTGGATAACATGCAATCATTCCACTACTCTGTGGGTACTTAAAACTCATGATCAGATACTAAATTGATGTATAACGTTTTCGATTTTAACTGTGGCATCTGGATGAATTCCCTATGCATGATATAATCTGTGTTTTGATATGGATGGATTTGTTGCAGGAATATGATGTTGAGGACTCAATCTTGCCACTCCAGCCATCTTTAAATTATACCGCGCCTGAATTGGTGCGGAGCAAAACTCCGTCAGCTGGAGTTTCTTCAGATATTTTTAGTTTCGGATGCCTCGCCTATCATTTGGTTGCACGGAAACCATTGTTTGATTGCAATAACAATGTCAAGATGGTAATGCTGAAACCCCAAGCTTGTCCATTTTAGATGTATTTTCATATCATTCGCTATAAACTAGTATAATGGTTCCCTTGCAATTTTTTTGCAGTACATGAACACGTTGAACTATTTAACAAATGAAACTTTCTCATCTATACCCTCGGACTTGGTATCTGATTTGCAACGGATGCTATCAACGAACGAGTCCTTTAGACCAACAGCATTAGATTTCACAGGTAGGAATGCCAATCTTCATTGGGTTTCATTGTTTCTTGTGAAAAACCTTACCTCATTGTCTGTGTGCTTACATCTTGTACTTGCAATTTCACCTGCAGGATCTAATTTTTTCCGAAGTGATACTAGGTTACGTGCCCTCCGTTTTCTGGATCATATGCTTGTATGTGTATTAACTTTTAATAGTTGTTTCAGACAGACATCTCTCAGATAGTGCGGAATATATAAACCTTTTTGGGGCAATTTTTTAATCTATTGCAGGAAAGGGACAACATGCAGAAGTCTGAGTTCTTAAAAGCATTATCAGATATGTGGAAAGATTTTGATTCTCGTGTATTGCGGTATAAGGTAATCACTTTCTGGCTTCTTTCACGTATTCTATTATGTAACAGAAAACAAATCAGCTGCTCAAGTGATGTGCCTTGTAACAACTAATCAAACCGGTTTTTTTAAGCAGGTGCTTCCGCCTCTTTGTGCGGAACTTAGGAATTTGGTTATGCAGCCTGTGATTCTTCCCATGGTTCTAACTATAGCAGAGTCTCAGGTGCTATTTCAAATCTTGGGTATTTACATTTGGTCAGTCGATCCATGTGTTTCTTTCCTCGGATTTTATTCAATTTCTAGATAAAATTTTTTTTTCTTGTGTGCCTATTTGTTACACGCACATATATTTTAGACCTGCTCTTTTCAGTTGTACAAATGGTGATTGTGCAAAATTGATACTGTCTATTGATCAACCTGTCATTTGTAGAAAGCTTGGAAGTTGCTTCGCATTGACCTTTGACAATGATTTCTTTTAAATCTTTACTCATGTTATAATGAATGCTTGTAAATTATTATTGGCAGGATAAGAATGACTTTGAGTTGACAACGCTCCCAGCCCTTGTTCCTGTGTTGAGTACTGCTACGGGTGACACTTTACTATTGCTTGTAAAGCGTGCAGAGCTTATAATTAACAAGGTAAGTCTCTGACCTATATGTATGCATCACTGGAATTATGTAGTTGAACCCTGTATGTGTCTGCTAAGTTTACGGATTTGGTTGACACAATGGAAAAACGCAAAGTAATTAATGTGTAATGTATAATGACATATGTAGTGTCGTTGCTTCAATTTAAAGTAAAAGGCAGTGCAACAACTTACATTGTTTTTTATGCTGCCGTAAAACCAATACAAGACCTTCGATTTCTCAAAGCTAACATATTTCACCCTTGACTTCTATTCATATCTGCTATTTGCTTCTCTACACCAATTCTAAATATGCTTAAAGTGGAATCACTTACCCTTATTCTTTTATCATCTTATGCCTTCATCTCTTCTTACTTCTGTGTTTTATATTTGTAGACTAATGCCGAGCATCTTGTATCACATGTCCTCCCTTTGCTTCTCCGAGCATACAACGACAATGATGTTCGGATACAGGAGGAAGTTCTGAAAAGATCTACATCTGTTGCTAAACAACTCGATGGTCAGGTGATGCTTGATGCTTTGTATTTTATGTTTTATTGGATAAATTTACCTGAATGGAGAATTTAAGCTTCGGGGTTGATGTGTGGATTACTCAAGCTTACTCTCACATGCATTTTAATTTTAGTTCTGCAGTGGGCAAGTTTTTGTTCCGCTCTTATTTTTTCCTTGTTTTTGCAGGTTGTAAGGCAAGCAATTTTGCCGCGTGTTCATGGCTTGGCCCTCAAAACCACAGTTGCTGCCGTATGTTATCAGCCTTGATTGGTTCAATTTGTGTGTTATTTTTAACATTGATAGATGAGATGAAGAGCCAATCTTTTAAACAAATTTTGAGTAGAACGTACATGTGGTGCAGGTTAGAGTAAATGCTTTGCTTTGCTTAGCAGAGCTGGTTCAAACGCTTGATAAACTTGCTGTTACTGAAATTCTGCAAACAATTCAACGCTGCACTTCAGTTGATCGTTCTGCACCTACCCTTATGTGTACTCTTGCAGTTGCAAACGCAATTCTCAAGCAGGTAGGTAGAAAGTACAGCTTACCTATCTCAATTATTTTTTGAAAGTTTGAACATCTTAACTTTCCCGCTTTTTATATCTGCATAGCTTATAACATAACTACATCTCTCATAGTACTCTCCATAATTTCTCTCTAGTTTGGAGTTGAGTTCACCTCAGAACACGTGCTTCCCCTGATTATACCGCTTCTCACTGCCCAACAATTGAATGTCCAACAGTTTGCCAAATATATGCTATTTGTCAAGGATATTCTCAGGTATGCCTGATGCCTCTGAGCAATCATGTCCCTGTTTCCAACTCCTTATCCCCCTTACAACTGCATACTATTTTTATTGTTTCCAATATCTGGTTTGTCTATCCTCTGGTCACGGAATAGGAAAATAGAGGAACAAAGAGGAGTTACTATAAATGATTCTGGAGTCCCAGAAGTAAAACCAGGCTATGTTGCGGATGGACTTCAGTTTCAAACACCAACCCAAAAGATTGAGAAGGTTGCTTCTGCAGCAAAGAACAGTCCTGCATGGGATGAAGACTGGGCCCTCCCAACCAAAAGTTCTGCTTCAAGAGATCTTCCTGGACCCGAAAACTCTCAGTTTAACAAGTCTACAGTTCAGTCACAGCCATTGAATCCAACCACAGTGCCAACAACATGCCCTGCAGTTGACCTAGAGTGGCCTCCAAGACAATCTTCCAATGTCACTTCTCAGCCAGCTAATGATGAGACACGGCTGAACCCAGAAGGAACATCATCGACTCCAAGTTTTGATGAACTAGACCCTTTTGCTAACTGGCCACCACGACCCAACGGTGCTTCCATTGCCTCTAGGGGTTTCCACAACAGTACTGCCACTCAACCACCAGTTAGCGACAGTGGTTCTGGTTTGAGTAACAATATAACAGATACTAGACAGTTTCAGACAGCTAACAACGACTTCTGGGCCTTTGGCAATGCCTCACTCTCTTCTATGAAATCACAGCAAGAAGGTTGGGGTATTAGCGCAAGTAAACCAGATCCTATGAACTCTTTAGGGATTCAGAATCAGAACCAAGGAACGGCGTCTTTCGGAAACAGTTCATACAGTAACCCAAAGCCGCCAGCAGACATCAGTTCCATATTCAGTTCAAGCAAAAACGAGCAAGCTGCAATGAAACTCGCACCACCGCCATCAATAGCTGTGGGAAGAGGAAGAGGAAGGGGAAGGGGTAGAAGTGGGACATCTACCTTAAAGCCAAGTGGTTCGAAACAGCAACAAACCGAGCAGTCATCGCTGTTGGATCTTTTGTGATGGAACCTTGGTCGAGATATCGAGTTGGGTAAAAAGACAGTTCCTGAAACCAGGCAGAGTCATGTGCAGAGTGAGCGAGTGGGTGATGCACAGAAGAAAAGAAACATTTTACCTGAGGTGGACATGTTTTGTTGATTCATTAGATTAAAAGTCCACCCTACACATCACAGCTGACAGGTCTCAGTAAATCGTGTTTCGTTAGTCACTCCACTATCGTCAGTAGTTTATATGTTCAATCGAAGTTTCTGTGCAGTGCCAATTTAATATATTGTATATAAAGTATTTTCCAGGAAACAATCAATCGTTGTACATAATATCTCCTAATTTTGATTAAGACTTTTATTAAACATTATTTGCAAAAAAAGAGTCGATCGTTATTGTACTTTTTGTCCTGCAAAACAGAAGTCTTTTTTAGGTTCGACTAAGCCAAGCCAACATGATATTTCTAAAGTTGTAGTGTACGTATATCTGTGTAGGTATAGTTTGATATACGAATTCTTATGGCGCATGACAGAGGATCAAATAACATTACATATGGTCATGGATGATGGATCTATCATCATATTTACACGTGCAGAGAGATTCAGGCGCGAATCTCCCTGTAGATGGAGATTTTGTTTTGCAACAAGAATCAAGATATCTATATTATGTAGAAGATTCATTTTGTGGGAGGAGATAAAGGTGTCTTTGTTTGCTTAGCTTTAAATCTCAGCTCTCTTTAGGTTTAAAGCCTTTTTTTATGCAAACCCTTTGAGTTTACCGTGGTTTTTATTACTTTTAATTTATTTCCTAATGATTGATTACCTTGTGCTAAATTTTCACCTGAACGTTTTAGAGCTCTTTCATGCCTTACCAATGTGAACCATGTAAGAAAAATCTTATAAATAATTATATGTTATTTTAACCAAATAGTTTCCACTCGAGAAGTAATTATGTAACTAATTCATCTTTCGATGTCTCACCTGGGTGGGCTAATCGTAAGGGTTGTAACTTGTAGAGAGTTGAAAATTGAAATCTATTATAAAAACAAAAAGAGTCTGAACATTTGTTTAATCTCATGCATGATATAATTAAAAACAAACAAGACGACAATAAAAGAAAGAGATTAAGGGGGATCATCATTTACGTGTTAATTACACTTTGACTTGAGATTTAATTTAAGACCAACTGACCCGGCGCCGTTATCTTGGCGCCATTTACGTTCTCTTTTGTCTCTTTTTCCTAAATCATAATCCCCAAAATCCCTAACCTAACTAAACTAAGATTTACCTAACTAAACCACCCTCTGATCATTCATACATTATTTATCCATCTCTTATAGTATATATATTTACAGAATACATAAGATTCTCATTACAGTTTACTATGGTGAAAGATTGAAACTAGGCTATCAAAAAACATTGAAACTAGGCTATCAAGAAATTAGCAATATATATATATATGAGAACTCATAGAGACAGACAGGCCTATGTTGTGTATCCAAATATCAGTTAATTAAGAAGATGAACATGTAACCTTACAATGGAAAGAAGATAAGAGATAATCAAGTCATGGAATGAGAGTACAGTTAAAAATATTTATTCAAATTCAATAAAATATAATAAGAGTTAGAAAAGGGGATTGCAACTGAAGTAAACTAAGAACCGTTTTTTAACAGTTAAGCTGAAATTCAAAAAAGCCATATTTTTCGCTCTAAACCTCATCAGCCTTGTTTCCATTCTCTTGCTATATATACGTGTGTGAACGAGCCGTACCCTCAAGCCAACACGATTACAAGAAATGGCTTCTCCTTTCTTCTTTGTGTTCCTTCTCTCTGCGCTTCTACTCCAACAAACCTATGCCAGTCCCAATTACAGAGAAGCACTCTCTAAGTCGTTGCTCTTTTTCCAAGGTCAGAGGTCAGGTCGCCTCCCTAGTGACCAAAAACTCTCATGGAGATCCAGCTCTGGCCTCTCTGATGGCTCCTCTGCTCATGTAAGACCCTAAACTGTAAACACATTAGCCGGTAAACATCCATTTTAATAACATGGTATGAGTTGCAGGTGGACTTGACTGGAGGCTACTATGATGCTGGGGACAATGTGAAGTTCAATTTCCCTATGGCCTTCACCACCACGATGCTCTCCTGGAGCTCTTTGGAGTACGGTAAGAAGATGGGATCTGAACTACAGAACTCTCGTGTGGCCATCCGTTGGGCCACTGATTATCTACTGAAATGCGCCAGGGCCACACCTGGGAAGCTTTACGTTGGAGTAGGAGACCCAAATGGTGATCACAAGTGCTGGGAACGCCCAGAAGATATGGACACTCCTCGCACAGTCTACTCTGTATCCCCATCAAATCCTGGCTCTGATGTAGCTGCTGAAACTGCTGCTGCTCTAGCATCAAGCTCCATGGTTTTCAGGAAAGTTGATCCCAAGTACTCTCGCTTGCTCCTGGGGACAGCGAAGAAAGTCATGCTGTTTGCCATTCAATACCGAGGCGCTTACAGTGATTCCCTTTCCTCTTCCGTCTGCCCTTTCTACTGCTCCTACTCTGGCTACAAGGTAGGCATTTATATGTATACCTTGATCTGAATCTGAGAGAGACCTATCAATTAATCATCGTAACTAAACTACCCTTATGATGACAGGACGAGCTGGTGTGGGGAGCAGCATGGCTGCATAGAGCAACGAACGATCCGTATTACACAAACTTCATAAAATCCTTAGGAGGTGGAGATCAGCCAGACATCTTCAGTTGGGACAATAAGTACGCTGGTGCCTATGTTCTTCTCTCACGAGTATGTAAAACTCAACCCTTAAAATTCATAGACACAACTTAGCATTTCCTAGCTGGCTCAACGATTCACAAATAAACACCTTTTGCAGCGAGCAGTACTAAACAAAGACAACAACCTTGAGCCCTACAAGCAAGCAGCTGAGAATTTTATGTGCAAGATCCTTCCTAATTCTCCCTCTTCGTCCACTAAGTACACTCCAGGTAACTTTAAAACGTTTTTCTTCGGACGCATTTCAACACTAATAACATGGATGATTACTAAACTACTTCTCCCCAAATTCAGGTGGATTGATGTACAAATTACCTCAGAGCAATCTACAATACGTGACATCGATAACATTCTTACTCACGACCTACGCCAAGTACATGAAATCCTCGAAACAAACCTTCAACTGCGGAAACTCAGTCATCGTCCCCAACGCACTGATAAACCTATCGAAGCGACAGGTGGATTACATCCTCGGTGTGAATCCAATGAAGATGTCGTACATGGTGGGATTCGGGTCCAATTTCCCGAAAAGAATCCACCACAGAGGTTCCTCTCTCCCGAGCCGAGCCGTCCGTTCAAACTCTCTGGGATGCAACGGCGGATTCCAATCTTTCCGAGCACAAAACCCCAACCCAAACATATTAACGGGAGCAATCGTCGGAGGACCAAATCGAAACGATGAATATCCAGATCAAAGAGACGATTACACACGATCAGAGCCAGCTACTTACATAAACGCCGCATTCGTCGGACCACTGGCGTATTTGGCCGGCGGCCGGTCGCCGTGAAATCGCTTCCACTCTCACTCAGCCCGTTAGATAAAATATAAAAACCTTACCGCGTAAATGGGTAAAAAGGCTATTTTTAAGATGGAAACTCTAATGGGCCTTAGGGTCCATTATTAGAAAGCCATTCATTGGCTAATTATGTACTAACTAAGTTACGGAATTGATCAGAACCGCATTTTACAATTACGCAGCAGCCAAGCCAAGCTAATACGTTTCTCGACTAGTTTATGCTAAAGCTTTGGCGCTAGACTTAAACCACACACTGCATGGGGCTGCTGGGCGATGTTGTCGATACACAATCACAATCACTTTTCATTTGGTGGATTGATAATACCAAAAGATGAATGAATGGGTTAAACCGAACATAGGGATGCACCAACCAAACAAATGGAATATGAATTGTCTTTAGATGGTGAAGTAGTTGTAAACGTATAATAATGATGATCGGAATGAATAAAATAGAGACAGGCTGTGAAAGAGAAGCAATGAAGTGAGAGAGAGAGAGAGAGCTGGCTTCCACGTTAACGTGCCGCACAATCACAGCTCATCACTGCCTTCGTTTTCTCTTCTTTTTATTTCACTTACCTTTTTTTGTCATTTTCCATAATTTCCAATATTTTTGTGGTTTCTTTTATTATCTCGAGGCAATTTCCCAATCAGTTCACAATTTGTTTTTTGGTTAATCAGGTTGACATTCTTTGTTTTAAATAGACTTCTTTTTTTTAATCAAAATTATATCACCTTGTATGCATTTTTATCGACCAAAAAAAGAATAGGAGAATATCAGATCTTTGTTTCGGAATTTTTTAACGAATATACGAATAATACGATAAAATCACATCATAAATCTCGAGAGAGAGAAAAGTACGATTTATATGGGGAAAACAAACAAAATATAAACACAAAGCACAAAATTTCGGAATTGTAAATTTCCGTAAAGAAAAAGGAAAATATTACTTTGGAAATAATATTAAAAAAAAAGTAAATAAACCTCTAATAAGTTTGTAAATTCAGAACCAATCCTTGTTCTTCTTCTTCCTCTTCGCTTTTCTGAAAACACAATTTTTGTGTCAATTTGAAGTCTCTTTGACTCTTCTTCCTTTGCTCCTTTTTTCACAGCCGCAACCGTTTTAAAACCTCTTCATATAGATTCCCAGAAGAAGACGAAAACCAAAACAAAAACAGAAACAGAGAGAGAGATTGGTGAACCGTGTACGCTTCGTCGTCAGTGATGCGGAGACGAAAGATATCACCGGAACATCTTTGCCCTCGATTACAGACTCATCGGCGACGGCTACTTTAGCACACCATATCCTCTTCTGGGTCGTCTTCTTCTTCCTTGGGATTTCTTCTTTGCTGCTGATCATACAAGCAAATCTCCTTTCTTTGGTTCTCTCTCTCTCTCTCTCAGGTGGTGAATTCTTACTCCGGTCGATTGTAATTAGATCTTGGGATTTGAATTCCTCATTTCATTTTAAAAGTCTTCATCTTTTGCTGGGCTTATATATACTACAAGTTGAGTTACTTGCACATTTCTAATTATGTATGTATTTTGCTGATATCAACACAGGGGCGTGCAATGCAAAGGTCGTGTAGAACTACTAGAACTAGAAGAAGAGTTTCTGATAGTAGTTCTAATGGAAGGAACAGTTTTTACAAAGTCTCTCTGTCTCTTGTTTTTCTCCTTTGGGTTCTTTCTTTCTTATCCACCTTGTGGATTAGTCATGGAGATGGTGGCAAAGGTAAACCTTTCAAGTTCCTTTCTTTTTTGTTGGAATCCAAACATGTATGTATATGAAGAACCAAAACTCTCTTTTGATCATTGTGATAGCATCTAGTCATAGAGGAATTTAAGCAATGGTACAATTGACTTCAATGTTTTGTTTACCACTAGCATATGAAGAACCAAACTGTTGTCTACTTGCAGATGCGCCTTTGACTGACTCTGTAGGAAAAGTTAATCTGGATGATGGTCAATCAGATGCGAAAGATGTGCCCTTTGATGCATCAACATTACTAGAGCCTGTTCATGATATATCTGACTTGAGTCCGAGGGATGATACAACCCCGTCTGAAGAAAGTGAAGACAAAGAAAAATCTGTGAAAGAAGCAGAGATCAATAGCACAGTCTCAGGGAATGATATAGAAATCACGGACAGTTTCATTTCAAAGCAAAGTGAGATAAACAAGCTAGATACAGGGAATGATGGAGAAAGCAAAGAGACTGACTTTTCGAAGCAAAGTGAGATAAACAAGATAGATACAAGGAATGATGGAGAAAGCAAAGAGACTGGCTTTTCGAAGCAAAGTGAGATGAACAATACAGGTATGTGGAATGATACACAAGGTAAAGAAGATAAAATTCAAATGAGCAAGACTGGCACAAAGAATGATACAGAAAACAAAGACAGTGAGTTTTTGAAGCAAAATCAGATGAACAAAACAGACTCAGGGAATGATACCGAGATCAAGGCTTCAAAGATTGATCAACCATCTCGAGCTGTTCCGCTTGGCCTTGATGAGTTCAAGAGCAGAGCGTCCAATTCTAGAAACAAATCATTATCAGATCAGGTCAGCGGTGTGATTCACAGGATGGAGCCTGGAGGGAAAGAGTACAATTATGCATCTGCTTCAAAAGGGGCAAAGGTCCTGTCTTCCAACAAGGAAGCAAAAGGGGCTGCAAGCATCCTAAGCCGGGATAGTGACAAGTATCTCAGAAATCCATGTACTACTGAAGGTAAATTTGTTGTCGTAGAACTTTCAGAAGAAACGCTGGTAAATACCATCAAGATCGCAAATTTCGAGCATTACTCTTCCAATCTGAAAGAGTTTGAGCTTCAAGGCACCTTGGTTTATCCTACTGATACATGGGTTCATATGGGGAACTTCACGGCTTCAAACGTGAAGCATGAGCAGAACTTCACACTGCTTGAGCCAAAGTGGGTGAGATACTTAAAGCTAAATTTCCTAAGTCATTATGGTTCAGAATTCTACTGCACCTTGAGTTTAATAGAAGTATACGGAGTGGATGCCGTAGAACGAATGCTGGAGGATTTGATATCTGTAGAAGTCAACAAAAACGCATTCAAAGCCCGAGAGGGAAATTTTGAGCAAAAGGAGAAGCCAGTGCAGCAATCAGAGTCCAGTGAAGGCGATGCTGGTGCTGATAGGAGCACGCAGAAAGAGAACGAGCGGGAAGCCCCAGAGGAGAATATGTTAGCGAAGACTGAAGCATCAATGGCAAAGAGTAGTAATAAGCTGGCAGAGCCCGTGGAAGAGATGAGGCATCATCAGCCAGGAAGCAGAATGCCAGGGGACACAGTGCTAAAGATACTGATGCAGAAGTTAAGGTCATTAGACTTAAACCTATCGGTTCTAGAGAGATACTTAGAGGAACTGAACACAAGATACGGGAACATATTCAAGGAGATGGACCGTGAAGCCGGTGTGAGAGAACATGCAATTGTGACTTTGAGACATGACTTGGAAGGTATGAAGGAAAGGCAAGAGAGGATGGTGAGTGAAGGAGAGGAAATGAAAGAGTGGCGAAAGAGAGTGGAAGCAGAGATGGAGAGAGCTGAGAAAGAGAAGGAAAACATGAGAGAAAGGCTCGAGCAAGTTTGGCAAAGACTTGAGTGGATGGAGAAGAAAGGGTTGATGGTGTTCACCGTGTGTCTTGGGTTTGGGACTATCGCTGTCATTGCAGTTGTGGTCAGTATGGGAACAGGTCGAGCAGAGAAGACTGGTGGTGGGGCTTGGATCTTGTTATTGATTAGCTCAGGATTCATTATGTTCGTTTTGTCTCTTTGATGAGAGTTTTGGTCTTTTTTTCTTTTCTTTTTTTTACACTCTAGAGAGCCATATGTTACTGATATAGGTGATTTGGATAGATACTGTTGCGACTCAATCTTGAACCGGTATTGAAACTGGAAACATACCAAACTGAGTAGTATACTACAATTTGCAATTTCCCAATCATTCAGTCTCAATTTGCGGATGTACGTAAAAAGTGAAAGTAAAGTGGGTGTTGAGTGGAAATGTAGTAGGTGAGTACTACTAACTAAGGGACCCGTGAGTGAGTAGTGTACTACAATTTCAACGACGCTTCGTTTTCTTAATAAGTTGTATGAGCTATGCTCTTGTTATATATGTATGTGTGGAATTGTTGTTGAGTAGACCACTTATTACATCTTAAGTTTTAACTAATGGCTACTAAGATATCTCAATTAGTTGTTTTTCTTCTCTCGTTGCTTCTTCTGCTCTCATTGATCT
This sequence comes from Capsella rubella, assembly GCF_000375325.1. Lineage (NCBI taxonomy): Eukaryota > Viridiplantae > Streptophyta > Magnoliopsida > Brassicales > Brassicaceae > Capsella > Capsella rubella. The sequence continues at coordinate 8,083,622 of NW_006238923.1, forward strand.
TTTCTCAGGTTGGAGTCGCTGACGCCAAACGCAACCAACGTTAGTATATTATTCAGTCTCTTGCTCTGCTTATTGGTCTTTTTGTTTTTCGTTTTTTAAGCAAGAATTCTACAATTATAATATAAACTCCCAGTATAATGGTTTTTTTTGAATTCTATACATTCATCAATCTTCTTAATTCTTTCAATTGTGATTTGTGAATCAAGATTGATACGTTTTCATGGTTATATCATGTTAAGGAAAAGTCGAAATTTGTTTTTTTTTTTATGAGTAAAGAAGTGTAGATGATCCAAAACTCATGGTGGGAATTATAAATCTGTTAATTAGCAGGTCAAGAACAGCGTTTGGATTATGGTCGTCCTCCCACGGCACCTATATATCTGCCGCCCTCTAAATCACGCAAAGGAAAAGGTCCATGAAGAAACTCTATATATATACTGGTCAAGACTCAAAGGTTGATGTTGTTATGATGATCTCATAGTTTTAGTTTAAACTTCTTGGATCATGTCACGATTTTTGGATATTATAACAGTGTTTGGTTATAAATATGTTGTCTGTTGTAGTGGTTTGGCCACATCTATGTTGTACGGAAGCTAATCAATGGCTAATTTTCCTCCACTGTTATCAATGCTCTACATCAGTGGCTAAATAACCATATATAGCTAGATCAGTGGCTACTTCATATGATTAATTAGGAGTATGCAATATTTTTAGTCTCACAGAAAAGAAAAAAAAAATGGGCTATATGACAAACTTTGCCTTGTTTTTATGACATTTCAGCACATAAAAAGAATATAGAAATGAGGACGTGAGCCAAGAGACTTTCGACATGTAAAAATTAAAAGACGCGTTGAATAGAAACGTAATCGGCGACTTGTACTTTTAAACGATGCTTATCTTTTCACACATTTGAAGATTTTCTATAATACTATATAAGTCATGATCAGCTGGTCTTGTTATGGGAGTTGTGAGAGAGTTGGAACACTTGAACAAAATGGCTGCCAAAACATCAAATCTTCTTCTCTCTTTGTTTCTTCTGCTTCTTTATGTTTCCTCACAAGTTGGAGGGGTAGCCAAAGTCCACTTACGTTAGTATATGTTACTCGCATTTTTCACTCTCGTTCCCTTCTTTAATTTGTTCTATATATACTAAGCATATCCATTCTGGTGTAGGTAACAAAGTGCGTTTGGATTGTGATTACAATCTTTATCCTCCTCCTCCTCCTCCTCCTCCTCCTCCTCCTCCTCCTCCTCCTCACATGGCACCTCCAATATTTGTACCGCCGTCTAAATCATCCAAAGGAAAAGGCCCATAAACAAACAATCTCCGTGTTTTCCGCAAGTTACCGAGAAGAAGTGATCAATCAAAGATTACATGCATGTAGAGAGTGTGTACGTGAAAGAAGACTGGTCAAGATTGTATTTTAAAAAAAAAAGAAAAACAATGAAAGGTCAAGATTATAAACTATGTCTTATAACAAGTTGGACCTTTTCAGACATGTGGGAATACATAAATCATATAACTTGTAAATATGACTATATATGTTGTAAGCTGTATAATAAAGTATGTTTAGATCAAATGTTCTCTTTTTTCTTAACAAACTGTTAATGCCAAGTAAATACATTGTACCCGACCACGGCATCTTTATCAACAAGAGCTTATAAGACCATTCTCAATAGTAGTATTTTAAGGGGTATCTTAAGGTAAGATACTACTATTGAGGATGTCCTAAGTGTTTTGGCTATGCGTAACCTCTAGAAATCTGATTGAGAGAAACTAGGATGAGAAAGAGTGATCTTCCGACTCCTTCGGGGAGTTGGCTTGGAATTTAACCACACCATGCATATGGATTAATTCTTGCTAGCTTTTTATATTAAGTCTTGGTTGAGTGGATATATATTATAGGTACAAGTGATCGATCCCTTCAATAGAGAAGATAATCTACTGTACAGTATAAAACTTGTACCTTTTATCTATTTTCTGACTTTTTTTCAAACTATAGTTGGTGAATGCCCCATTGATAACACATCAATTTGTATTATAAAAATGCATATAAGTTCGATAATTTGATTTACAAGCTGTGATGATACAAGGGATGCCTCACACGTACGTCATCTCCACAAGTATACACAAATAAACTAAAAACTGCCTTAAGCTTTAATTGGCCCAAAATGAAAAAAGTATAATCAAATCTTGCAATTTTCTCATAATCAGTTTATACAACCACAACTTTATCTCTATAAGACCAATGGTTCGCATACCATTCCATGCTGGTGGGTGAATTTTCGAATCACAAAGTATAAATATTTCAACTATACAACCGTTCCTTAAATTTGACCAACCAGATATGGGTTGGTATGAGAGAATTATACATGTATAATCTAGCTACACAAAATTGAGGAAATAAAAACATTGTCATAACACCTTTATTACTCCCTTTAATTAATTGAAAACGTACCCGGGGGCATGAGATAATCCAATTCATAAAAAGCCTCAATTTCTCACGCATGTGCACTCGCGTCACGACCAGACAGATCATTGAGCTATAGAGGCTTTGCGTGAGAGACACGAGCTAACAAGTGCGTAGATGATGTTTGGATATCGTGGGCAATATTGTCTGTCTGTATAAAATTAAATTTACGTCCAATATCTTTCTCTCTGTATCACTTTCTTATTATTTTATTTTCGGTTTCTTTTTTCTTTTTTTTCTTCTCTTCCTTCTCTTCTTCTTGTTCTCATTACATATCAATCAACCCTAAAAAAAAAAAAAAGCTTATCTTAAAAATCCTATAAGTAGATCTCTCTAATCTCTTTTCTACTATTTATATAGACTCCTTTGTTGTAGCCTACTTCTTGCATATTAACCTAAGTGAAACATATATAGTGATAGAGAGAGATATAGCTAAAGATTAGCTATTTGGGGTTTTAATTATATTCCTAGCTAGAGAGTATTGATCGGAGACACATACAAAAAAAATGGCGGGAGGAATAGGGTTGGGAGATACGACGTACACGAAGGTGTTTGTGGGAGGACTAGCTTGGGAGACGCAGAAGGAGACGCTCAAGAAACACTTTGAGCAGTTTGGGGAGATTTTGGAAGCCGTAGTCATTACCGACAAGTCCTCCGGCAGATCCAAGGGTTATGGATTCGTACGTTTTTATATACTACTCCTTGTTTCTCTCCTCCATGTATATATATGTAGAAAGATAGAGAGAGAGAGTGTGTGTGTGACTTAAAAAGGGGAATAGTAAGTAATTAAAGTGGTGATGACCAATGATCAGGTGACATTTAGGGAGGCGGAGGCGGCGAGGAGAGCTTGTGTGGATGCTACTCCGGTGATCGACGGGAGAAGAGCTAATTGCAATCTTGCCTCTCTTGGTCTTCAAAGATCCAAACCCTCCACTCCTAACCATGGTTCATATATATCATCCCTCTCTCTCTTTAGATAGTGCTATATGCAAGTTAGATCAAGAAAAGAGAAAAAAAAAAGGATAACTCTTAAGTTAATATATATATGGTTAGTGTCCATACAAAGTTTGGTTTTATGCTAACAAGAAATGATTTGTGTGACCAAAGTATCGAAATTAATAACGTTAATATATAGTTGGTGATTGATGATATTGGACCATTGTGTCGATCATGGGTGATGATGACGATGTTTTAAAATGTGTTAGGAGGAGGAGGCAGGATTAACAATATGAGAGTGATGATGGGAACAATGCAGACTGGTTTTGGACCACCTCCACCTCCACCACCACCACCACCAACCTTCCCTCATTATCCCCACCTCCCTCTCAATCTCTTTGGGTATATACTCTTCTTTTTCTTTTCTTTTTTTCCATGTAAATGATCATGATGATAGTACATGCATGCATCAAACATAACATGATTAATTATGATACCATTTGAGACCAAAAGAATGCCAACTCATACATGTCAATGCAATTGCATAAACATAGCTGGCTGTCCTCTAATGTCTCCATTTTGATTTGTGGACCGACACTATTATTACAATTTTAGTAGTAATAGATAGATTTACATAACTCTCTCTTTTTTTAAATAAAAATCTTCATCACAACTCTATGGAGTTAAATGACTGACAAAGTGGTCAACGGACAGCTTGTAAAAACTAAAAACTGTACTGACTGATTCCAATTCCATCTTTCACCAATCATTTTACTCTCTCTCTCTCTCACTCACATGCTTCCTTCTGTACCTCTTGTGTGTCATGACCACGTGCCACGTGCATTCATCTTTGTTGTTGTCACTCTTAAAAGTGTAAAGACACATTGATTTGATATTCGCAGGTACTCTCCATACTCGCCAGATTACTCATCATTCCCTACGGTCCGTCGCTTTTTTCCCTACTCTGACTCACATAAGAGTTTGTATAACGAACTGAAGAATCTTTATTTTTTTATGTCTAGTAACAGTTAAGCTATACTTTGGTTTATTCAGTATCATATAACATAATCTTAATCTAATTAATTAACATGATGTGTCGCGCAGAGCTTATACGGTGTGTACGGCTGTAATTCAGGAGGGCAATATGGAGTATACGGAAATGGTGGAGGCGGTGGACTAACGGCAGCAGCCGCATCCGCTGCTCCTTTTTATCCTTGCGGTGGTGGCAGTGGTGGAGTCCACTTCTCTCAGCCACAACCATTTTATCATCACTTGTCTTCTTATAACCCTCACCATTACTCTCCTCCGACCATCTCTATGCAACAAGGTTCGTAATAATGATAATAACATATATTATAAACACCAAAGCCAAAAGAGATACTGTACATACGCTAATATTGTTGACAGTGTGTTTTGCTGTGCCACAGGTGTAACAGGCTTTCCCCTTCAGCCACCTCTCATTCCTTACCGTTAATGAAGCTTAGAGTCTTTGGTAGCTATCAAGCTTCACATCATCATAATTATCTTCTTCTCAAGTCAAGAGCCAATCTATGGTTTACTGGATGCTCTCTGGCTAATCTCAACACTTTTTTTTCTCCCCCTCTGCTCTAAAAGCCACCCCATTTTATGGAATTTGAGGTGGTTTTTTATTTGCAGACCCCAATGGGATCTCCAATTTTAGATGGTGGTCATGTCGTATCTCACCTTCTTGCAACTGCATCTTCTCGAGAGAATGGATTTCTCTTTAGAAATATTGCTAATGGAGCATCATCATCAATCAATCATGTGCCATACTCAAGCTGATGCATGTATCAGCTTAATTTGTTATGTTGTTTAGCCTCGGGATGGCTAATCAACAAGACAAAACAAAATGTCTGTTAGGATTAATGTAAAAAAAAATCAAGCACCAAAACCATGTGCTGTTTGAAAGTCTGAAAAAATGATTGCATATGAAGCAAAATGATCAGCACAAAAACCCTGCAAGCCTTTTTGTTGCATCATCATGTTAGTTAGTCTTAGTAGCTTAGGTCCTCACGTATCAGATTTATATTTCTTAAATAAATTGCATTATTGAATGTCTATGTTTACTACTACTGGTTAAAAACTTTTTGGGGAGTAACATCTCATAACCCCCAACGCCTACAATACTAAGCCACATATACAAACTTCATGCCAAGGATGCAACTATCGGGAATCAGAACAGTACCTGATAGGGATATATGTATTGACTTCATCTTGGTTTGAACCTTTCTTGTCTGATTCGAGTTATCTTCACTTTCTGTTGATGTCTGTCCTTATAACTTCATCTTGGTTTGTACCTGTAAACAAAAGATTTATATTGAAGAGAAATGACCCACTGTATTTCTCAAGTATCTCAAACTGATTCAAGTATTCCCAAATGTATTTTCACAACTTCTAATGTTGTCTGACTTAAGGGCTAAAAAAATAAAGACATGGTTGTGTGGTACAGTCAACATCTTGCGAGAAAATTGTAAACTATCCATATCACCATATTGTAAGAAATCACTAGTGGAAAGATATTTTCTACAACAGATACTCCTAAAATCAACTCCATGTCTCTAGGGATCACTGAGATCTGCCATAAAAAAACAACACTAAACACTTAAAATTTTCCATATGGCATACAAAAGAAGTGACTTAAATGACAATGTATCAAATAGGATCCATGAATGAGAAACTATAAAACCTAGATGATTCCTACAAGTTAGATCCATGATGACGCGAGGCGCGAGCACACTCGTTAATAAGCTAGAACCCTCAACTCACATTTGGTAACAGAATCGAAGTTGAAGCAATGCTTCGATTAACTAATGTTAGATGTTGAGGGGTTCTAACTTCTTAACGAAGGGCGCTCGCTTCATTGCCACGATTAACCAACTAAATGAACTCATTTGCAGTGCATCAACGGCAAAACCAATCAGATGAAAAAGAAGAAGAAGAAACGTTTGGTTGCTTGGATATCGAATCAAATGAACTCTCAGACCTTCTTCTCCAATAAAACTACACTTAGGCAAACATTGGGCCGGAAACAGGTTCATTTTAGGGGTAAACAAAGCGGGTCGGGTTATATTGGTGAAGGCCCAAATAGGTCTTTATGTCCGTCCATGTTGTGGAAGCTTTCTACGTTGAAATGCAGAATTCTTAAACCCCTTCTAGTACATAGACTGATAGACAGAGTGTCTTGTTGTAATGGACTAATAAGTTGTAGCTTTCTAACAATAGAGATGCTCTTCAAACCATAAATGTGAACAAACAACAGAGAGGTAAAAAGGTTCAACGTTCCTGTGACGATAGCTGAATTTTCAAGTGATGAAACAGCTTTCTTGTGTAAGAGACTTGATTTTAAAACCTATCTTCTTTCTGTTCTTATCATTGTTGCTTCATTCTTTGGATAACATTTGTATGGTTGTGTCAAAAGCACATGGTTCCTGTATCAGTCTTACAATCTTCAAGCAACCGCAACTGTGAATTAATTTTTCAACTATATTGCCAGGAATGAATGAAGTCGATAATTGGAATTTGGTTTCATAGGAATGCTCTTTGTATGTGGAATTACCCATTCCGTTAATTAAAGATGTTTAAAGGCAAAAACATAAAATGCTCTTAGTCATGTTAATGCCATTTAGTAACCCAAAGAGCTTGTCTGAAGCAGATACTACACTAGAGAGATAGGAAACAATGTGCATTGCCTCATAAACCGGGTCAAAACAAAAGTCAACTTGCACAGAAAAAATAAACAAAAGAATAATCAACTTCACGATGTGATCATAGGCTCCGGATCAGATGGGTCACTGGAAGGTTTGTTGGACTGACGTGAGGAATTGAACAAGATGTCTTTAATAACCTGCATATCGATGGATGAAAGAGTTGAGCGAATCTTATGGATCCATGAACCACAAAAGGATAGATAGTATCAGCATGTCAGAATGTATTTAGTATTTACTCACCTGTGACATTAGCCCGTGAACCTGCTCCACCGTTATCTTTGCACTATCCCGGGTTATCTTAGCTAGCTGAGACTCATCCTGAAAGTGATCCAAAACACATCTGCTTAGACTTTTGGAATCTCACAAATGAAAGTCACATGTCAAGAGATAATAGATCTCTAGGAAGCAGATACAGACTATTGGCTACAACTAGTTGGAATGAATTAACACATCAAAGTCAATTTAGTGCAAAATTTAACAACTCTGGATATTTTTCGACTAAACAAACACCCAACTGTGAAATCCCACAACCAGACAAGGTGAACCATATAGTGTTTGTGCAACTAGAGAGTTTCTATGATCCGTTTCTATCCAGCCAACATACTGCCTGAGAATAAAGAGTTCAAACGTTATCTATCGAGCTACAACTACCAATCCAAGTCGCTGGATGTTGATAGTAGCACTTATTTTACCAAGTGTTAAGTTTCTAGATAAGAAAAAGCTTGATAAGTGGCATCTATGAGAGCTCAAACTCATGGTCCTATCTAAGACAATCAATAAATATTGAAAACATAGCAAATAAATTTGTTATAGCCACCATTTAGACAGACCTCTTTTCTCCTTTGGAAACCGGCTGGTGCAAGTGATCCAAACTTGGAGTGAGAGAGCTGACTCTCTGCTTGCTCAAGCTTCTCAGCTTCATCAGTAAAAGATTAAATGGTAAGAAAAAGGAAAATATTAAATCGCGACCTGGATAGAAAGTAAATTTAACAAGCTCTTGCATATTCAAGAATTTACCCAAGTCTGATATTTGTCCGGCAACATAGTCTCCATTGCCCAGCAGTGGGGAAGAAGAAAGAGTGTTCACCCAGTACTTGTTCCAAAGGAGATCCAAAAGGTGACTATCAAGAGACGACTTGAAATAAGTGATGTCCAATGAATAGTACTGCCACATACCAAAAAAAATCAATCATAAGAGCGATGATCTAAGCCTCCAAGATTAAAAATCAATAAATGCAAACGTTTTGGTACCTGTTTGCAATGCACACCAAAGTCCTCAATCTTGTTAAGAGGGATAGTCTGGTACTCAGAAACATGATCATCTGATATCTTATGTCCCTCTGGATATGTTCTGAATGCCCCAATTTCAACCTTACCAGCCGAAACAGTCCTTGTTGGATCAATGACAACAGCTAAGAAAGGTTCCTGATACTGTTGGTTAAGCATCTGCGTTGAAACATCAATACCCGAGAGCCAGCACCCATACCCAGGGTGAGAGTGATACCATCCAACAACGTTCTCCAACCTTCCAGCCTATAGTTCAAGTTACAGAAATAACCAATCAATCAAACAATCTGAAAAAGCATCATAACAAATAAACAAAACAAAAAAAAATTACAGAATCGTTAAGCTTCTACAGAAATATGATAACACACCAGCCAAAACTTGCATAAAAGATCAGAACAAGTATCAACAGTTCAAAAGCAAATAGCTAAATTAAGTTCTGTGGCAGGCATCAAAAGGTAATTTAAACAAGAATCACTTAAAAGGGAATCTCTAAAACCCTAAAATACGATAAATCCAGTAGGAAGAAAAAGAAACCCTAGACCATCAAGGAGCTAGATAAGAGAAAAAAAATTACCAGCTTGTTGGTCTGAGAGTATTCAACCATGTACTCGTAAGCATCAGCCTGAGCATTAACCCTAGTCTCAGTTCCTTCAACAGGCAAAGCAAAAGCATCCATAACGATGATAGTATCACCATCGGTCTTCCCCTGCATAAGACCCATGATTTCGATTGTGCCACCAGAGCGAGCGTGAACAACCATCTTGAGAAGAGCGAGAGCTGAGATTTGGACGCGCTTGAAGTAGTTAGGATCGGAGGCCCACGGCTTCTCCTGCTGGATTTTGGCTTGTGCAGCATCGTCGTAGTGGAATATGCCATCGGAGGCTGAATCTGGTGGCTCCACGGTTAGAATGTTGTTCTCCAGCTCCCATGTCTTCTTCGCGATGGCCGACGATGAACCCTCCATTGAAAATCGAAATCAAAGAGTAGAAGAAATCTAGGGTTTTTGCTGATTTTGGGTTTTTGAGTATCGAACGAAGAAGAACAGTCTGATTTGTATTATATAAGATTTTGTCGAATCGGTTTTATATAAAGTGAAGAGAGCTTTTTTTTCTTGGTTTCGTGGGTTAAACCCGTTTGCGAGTTGCGGCACCTCTCTTTATATATTTTTGGATTTGATGGACTTATGCAACCTTAATTAACCCATATATTTTAAACTTTTAGATTTTATCTCTTTAATTTTCTATTCCTAATCATCGTTTAGATCTTTTTTGAAAAAATATTTAATGGAAATTTTACTCATGAGTCAATAAATTCACCGAGATATTTTTCCTTTTTGTATTTTTTTTCTTCAAGTTTTAACTTTTTTGAAAATCAATGTTTTGCCAAACTAGAATTTAGTTATTACTGTATGTACCAGCCAATATTTAGTGTGACATCTTAGAATTCCTGTTCTAGGTATTGAGACCAATGAGTTTGATAAAATTTAAAAGAATCTTAAATGCTAATGTTATTTAATAAGACCTTTTAGAAATTCTTTTAAAAGAATGTTTAAAAAAACAAAATAAACATCTCACCATTCCTCAAAAATATAGTTTGTGATGGATTACACTTTTCGACGATTTCACATACACAAAGATGGCGTGTTTAACCTGCACGTCGCTACACACTATGTGAATCGTGCAAATTATTGACTAGTGAAACAATTCATATGCCTCACACAAATTTGGTAATCTGGTATCAATACTCGATTAAAATAAAATTCTATTACTATTAGACTAAAATATAATCATATACTGTGATGCAGTATATTTTCATTCTATACCCACCTCATCTCAAAATACCATTATGTGATTTTAGCATCTAATATGATCTCCCTATGATAGAACTCCGATGAAGGCTGAAGATAGGTGATAGGCGACGTGACTTTGTTGATGATGATGGGCGATGAACGTGAGTGATGATATGAGAAGATTGAATGATGAAACAATGGTTTGATGGAAATAGATGTTTAGGTGGTTGTATGGATTGTAACAATGAAGAGTTTCTGAATCACAAATTGTATAGAAACCCGGAAATCTAGAACGCATTCAAGAATTCGAATTGAGAGAAAAAGTGTGACAATACTTGTTCATACAACTTCTTCGCTAAAGAGAAAAGAGGCGTAGCTTTGGGTTTTTAAATACCCTAGGGCACGACACTCCAAACAACAAGAAGTTCAAAACCAAAACAACAAGACGTTTTTAAGGAAATAATAAAAACAGCAAGATTTCTCGACGTCCTGTAGTAGTACAGAAGTCGGCTGAACTAGTACAGAAGCTTGACGACTTGTAGTAGTACAGAAGTACATTATTCCCCTTTGGTAATGATTTCTAGATAACTCGACGTAGTGATCCATTTGCCTCATTAAAAACCATGCTGAGAAAACCCATTGGGACAAAACTCAGTCATGGGAAAAAGAGTACAAATTTCGCACCTAAGTTACCTAGTCCTCATCACCGGGTGAAGTCTTCAGGTTAGATATGTTGAAGACTTGGATCCTTGGTAGGTTGAATGACCCGTCAGCTATGAATGCGTGTGCTTCCTTGGCCATCTCCTTAGCTCTTGAACGAGTGATCCTTCCCACCATCTCCGGTTTCTCTGTAGCCTCTTGCTCCGTGCTAGCCACGATCATATCAGCATCAGAATGTCATATCGGATCATTATACAAAAATCCCATCTAAATCTTCGTAAAAAGAATTTGCCTAATCTTAGTTTGCTCTAAATATTGTATTTGTTAGAACGTATTGTACAGTGTTTCTTTAATTAGCGTTGAGTTTAGGTCAGTTACTTACGGTCAAGTTATCTCTTTCTCGATAGCTCATACACGAAAACGTCGACAAAAGAAATATTTACTCCTGACTCCTGTCACCAGCAAAAAATCCAAAGAAACGACTCTTTTTTTTCTTCCTTAAGATCAAAGTATAACAAACATATTTGTTTGAATTGTTTCGTTGATGCCTAGCAACAATTTATATACGTTGGGATTTAGAATCAATCCATATACTTTATAAACATGATACATTTGACGACGAGTCTACCAAAAATAAGGTCATTGAAACAGAAGCGTTACAATCTTTATAGTTTATACCACGTGTTTTGCATTATACGGGTAAGTGGTGACCAAGGTTGTTACTCAAAGGCTCGAAAACTCGAATCTTTCAATAGTGCCAAGTGCCTTTAAAGCCAAGTTGCTAAAATTAATATTTCTTCTTCCCTCAAAAAAAAAAAAGAAAAAGTATTCGAATTTTGGTTGTGTCCCCGTACATGCGAATTGAGTGAATGATATTAGATAAGAGGTCCAAATCACGTATAAAATTTGTAAAAGCATTTAAACCCTCTCGGCCTCTCATAATACATATAACCTATAGAAATCGAATATGACCACTTTACTTTTTCTCTTCGTCGACTTTGAAGATAACGATTTATATGACTACTCTCACTTTTATCTTCATTATTATATGGAGATCATCGATTAAATGACGTATCTTAACTCATTTATAATGCAAAATGTCGATTAAAAATCAAACTTCAAATTACCATGGATCTCCTCAACCTCAAGGAAGACTTTGTGTAACATATATAGAACTTAACAAAATTGTTCGTATAAATAGACTTGGCCTTAATGTTTGTGGTAGTAGTTTGTTAGCCTAGATATTAACGAGCTTAATTACCATTGTTTTCAAGATTTCATTTCCCATGCAAATACAGCTTTTTGTTTGGTTGTGGATGCAATCATGCAAACTGAATGTTTTAGATTTAAAATAATTATAATCATCTATGCGTTACGATCGGAAGATTATTATTGTATGATTATTATTTAAATACTAATCAATTAGTAAGATTCTTCTAATAAATAAATTTGAAAAAAAAATTAACGAAAATCGTTTGCTTACTTATTAACGCAAAAATGGCATACATCATGCCACTAGACTCTAAACTTCCAACGACCTTTTTTGTTTTTGTTTTTTTTCTTTTGTTTAAACATGCATTAACATGATCAGTTGATTTATAATCTAAAAATCTGATTAGCTGTCGATTAATTACTTACTTTTCAAGTTTAATTACATTTGCCATTTATAAATAAGATCATGCGAGAATGTGGATTGAAAAATATTCTAGAAGTTTTATAATCAATCATTTCGGATAGTAGAAGTAGAAAGAAGTAGGTAGCGTCAGAAAATTCTGATACAACAAAAAGGGGTACTATCGTCAGTTCAGAGAAACAAACACGGTTCGGTTCGTCGCTGACGTGTCGAGTTCTTAGTTTCGATCCACAAGGCAACGCTTTGTGACCAAACAGTACTTTTGTTTTCTTTTTTCGTATAAAAAATATCTTATTAATAAAAAGAAGAGAAAGAAAGAAATTACACAAAGCAACTTCTTTTCTCGTTTCTCTTATTCTTCTTCTTCGTTCTCTGAAATTTCGCTTTTTTTTTTTGGTGAATTCAAAAAATCGTTGATTTGTTGATCGAGATTGGTTTCACTGATTGATCGGAGATATGGAGAAAGATCGAGGTGAAGCGATGGTATTGGAAGTTTCGCCGGAGTTTAATACTCCGGCGGTGGTGAGAGTTCCACGGAGGATTCGTGAGAGGCTTTTGTCTGACTGTAGTAATAAAAAGACAGTATCTTCTGTTCAAGATATTGAAGACAAGCTTCTTCATGCGCACCTACGAAGACAGGTTCCTCTTCTCTCTCTCTCTC